>NC_058378.1:62768500-63109000 GCF_018350175.1 Felis catus | reverse complement strand
TTCTTACTCTCCCTTGTGGTCTTTCTGAAAAAGCAAAAGAAAAGATGCTGGCACAACCATCATCATGAACCTACAGTGACTACACTGATCTTAATCAAAGTACAATAGAGACGTGGAGCCCATCCTGATTGTCCCTACACAGCAGCCACTGGTCCGCCAGCAACTAGGCATCATAACAGCTCAAAAGAACAGTCCTTAAGGAACCATTTTCCTGGACCCTCTAAAGTGGGTTGATCTAAAACCAGTACTACATCTATTGACTTCCTGTGGGCTTTCTTACTCTCAACAGCAGTCCACACTGCAATCCAAACAGCCCAGAAAAGAAGTAAGAGTTTAAAGTCTGGGATACCTTAGGGTGTATACTTTATTAGAACACCCTCCTGCAGTGATGGCAAGAAATAGGAACAAAAGGACTGTGATCTTTCAGGAGACACAATAATTAAGGGAAGTTAATAAGGAAGAGATATTGGAGATATTGTTTCTCTCTTTCACAACACTATATAAGCAAATGCCATCAGAGACCAGAGGCACTTAGAGGCCAGCCCAGCTACACCAGAAGAAGGTAAACACCTAGGGAGGGTGAGGGGCCACAAAGGCAAAGATGGGAACCACAACAAGTATTCACACTGCATGTGCAAAGAAAACAATCTTCTCAGTGCAGAATGTGCCTGCCTGTTAAATATCTCCCAACGGAAGAGTGGAAATACTATTCATTTGCAGCTCAGTAGGATATTAAAACAAAAACAAAAACAAAACAAAAAAAAAAACAAAAGAAATACATACTTTTCCCCCATGATAGCTCTGCTCAAGCAGACTAGAAAGGGATTGTGTTAAGACACATATTCCACTTTTGTGCTCTGCTTGCAAATTATAATTGCTGAAGCAGTTGGAGTGATAAATGGGAACACAAGACAGGCCTGTTGATCTTCCTGTTAACGAGGTATCAAAGGAGTGAAAGGGTCACATACAAAGAAGGAGTTTTCATGTCAGTTGGTCCTATTCTTTACGCATGTATCGGATAGCTGAATCAATCCATAACGTAAGATTCCTAGGTGACCTGTCTTGATGGGGTGACAAATCTGGAATTCACAGAGAAAATTTTACCTCCAGATGAAGCTTTTCTTATTACTGCTAACCAATATTGTGCCCCATTCCTGGCCTAACTCAAAGGCACTGTGGGGCACTAAGGAGGAAATGGATAGTAATGGCAGCCCCTTACTACACCTAACTCATCCATTTCACAGCCATTACAGCAACGATGAGGTATGTGTGTGGTCGCTTCTTCCTCCAGGAGCCTTGGCAAAAATCACCCTGGATCACAGTGTTCTTCCCAAGAATCCTCTCCAGGGGGATTCCATCTCTCCATCAACTGAAGATGGCATGGGGGAAGAAATCTTATGAAGGATCTTTCTCTAGACAATTGCAAATCTCCAAATTATAGATAACAATATTTGGGCAATATTATCCGTGAATTGCACACTCACTCTATTTGTCTACATGCAAGATAAAAGTATTAACATCATCCTTCATCTCAATATCTTGTTTTAAGCATGACTACACTCCCTCCAATGTGTCCCCACTGTCCCCAGTACCACTTCACTCTGTACCATCCCTCCCAGAGAAGTAGTTTTATGGATTTTTGTTGTTGATTTGTTTTTGTTTTACCATTTCATAAGAATTATGAAGAGTATTATAAAGAACAGAGAGCAGTGGAAGTTAGGCTGAGAAGTGAATCTGTGATAGTAAATCAGATCCAAACAATTGTTATCAGATGACCATAGGTATACAAACTTATCATGCGTGGGATACAAATTTGTGTCCCAGAAAAATAGCAAAGCACTTAGGTGCCATGGTCTTTGGAAGTGCTAATAAGCATAATTCTCAATGACTTATAATGCACAAATTATAAATCTGATATGAAACTGAAGACATGAAATTGCCAAATGTCCAATTGATCATATCTGTTCCTGTCAATAACCTTACAGAATTGACAAGAATATTGTTCCCATTACAGAGATGAGGGAACCAGAGCTCAAAGAGTCCCTGTGTCAGCCAAAGCAGAGCTCCACGACACACTCTTTGTCTTTTCTCAAGGAGGTGCCTAGTGAATGTTTCTATTCCTAACCCACACAGGCCGTGTCTCTTCAACATAAATGGATTAGAGCTTGAGACAGACATGGATTCTGTCACTGGGGGGAAAAAAAGGTCTGTGTAACGTGAGCACTTCCACTGCAACTTCTGTGACACCTAGAAGAATAATCATGGCAATTATACATCAGAAATGAAGAAGTGATAATTACAAAGATGGAATTTTCAGCTACCACTTGGCTAGCCAGCACGGGCACTAACTTTTATATTTCCCCATGGGGGCATATATGAAAGAATCTCAGAGTGCAGGAGAGATGAAACACAATTATCAGGACCTGGGGATTTATTCTTTCTGCTACACAAAGGAAGGGGGAGGGCAGACCACAGCTGGAACCTTCTCTTCTTGCTCTTTGCAAAACATAGGAAAATGCTGCCCCTCATCCACTTAATTTAATTTCCTTCAGAAATGATGACAAGGCTTATCCAGTCTATTGTACTTTCCTTCCCCATCAACTTGACTTCCTAGTCAGCCAACAGCCTCACCATCTCAAGAGTTTGTTCCAGAAATAGCAGAGGATTTTTTTTTCTTTTTGATGGACCTCTGCATGATGGTACAGAGAAACAGGTCCTTCTGAGATGAGCAAAAGGCTGTAGTCACATGGCTGGAATATCAGAGAAACAAATATTTCCTTTTGTGCTTTAGTCTATTAAAAAATCTTAGTAGTCCTAAATACAGATCAAATATTAAGTGTAATAATAGTACAGACCAAATAGTAGTCGGTCTGAAAAGGCCAAATTAACTTGGGATAGTCCAGCTGTTGAGCCAAGAGCACTTCCCGGTCCTCACTGCTTTCTCCCAATTATCTTCACTGTGTACAATCAATACACAGTACACAGTGTGTTTTCACAACATGCTTCTACAATTATCCTTTTTAATTCTGGTCATAGTTTTGTGGGTTCAGAGGGAACTGTAGGGAGCCACTGTTTTCAAAGATGTTGGTGTGAATATATATATGTACAAAGTACTCATCACCATCCCCCACTACATACACATGCACGTGCGCGCACACACACACACACACACACACACACACATGCCACCCCCACCTTGTATAAGACACAAATGGACATTTGATTATTATTTTTTTAATTTTAGAGGTTGGTGGAGAGGAGCAGAGAGAGAGAGAGAGAGAGAGAGAGAGAGAGAGAGAGAGAGAGAATCTTAATCTGACACGGGGCTCGATGCCATGACCCCTGGGATCATGACCCGAGCCGAAATCAAAAGTCAGATGCTCAGCTGACTGAGCCACCCAAGCATCCCCCATTTCATGATTTTTTAAGGGCATTGAACTAAGGTAGTTAGAAAGAAATATGGAATATAGACTACTTTCAAAGATTAACTTTGCTTTTGTTTTAATTAAGCACAGAATTACACATATTAACCACTTTGATGCATGCTTCCTATTCTCTATTCCTTTGGCCACACCTCTGCTGAAATGAAAGTGAGATACAAATAAGAAGCATTTTCATATTGCAGCAGGGAAAAAGAAAATATAGAATTATACCAAACCAAGTTTTCTTTGCTACAACCAAGGTAAAAATAGTATGCACGTATAAAGGAACACCAATTAAAAAAAACACTTTCTGATGAGGGGGAGCTAATTTTCCATTTGGAACACATATGTACTCTTTAAAAAGGCTTCTCAAAATGTGCTCCACGGAAGTTCTTCTGAAGGAGTTATCATTTGTGACACGAGAAAACGATTCTGTAGTGAAATAAGTTTGGAAATCAGTGACTGAATGCTTGGTAGACTTCTTCAGTCAGGGCTTCCCCAGAGTCTTAAATATCCTAACACGAACCCCGCATCTTCAGTAAGGCAGACTTAAATAATTATTATTTAAAATCATTTGACCATAGAAATGCTTACCAAATTTTGTGGAACTAGTGTTCTTCAGAGTACATTTTAGGAAATACCACTTTTAGAATGGGTACATAAAATAGATACTCCCCCCCACAAAAAAGGGGGATAAGTATATAGCTAAGAGCACCTGGTCATGACCTTCTCATGGAACACCCTAGCCCAGGGCTTCTCAACCTCTAATGTACACACTAAATCACTAGGGACCATGTTACATGCAGATCATTGCCCAGGAAGTCTTGCCTGAGGTTCTGCATTTCTAACAAGTTCCCAGGTGATACTGATGCTGCTGGTCAGTGAACCACACCGAATAGCCAAGGGCTAGAACAATCTGTCTTCAAGTGCTGAAGGTGGCCAGGATTGTCCAGAGAGCTAGGCTTTCTGAGGGTTCTTTATCCCAGAGGGCAGTGAGTGTGCAGATGGGGCTTACCAGTAAAACCTGTTGGGTGTGATGCGTTCATGCACGAGTTGCCACCGTCTTCCAAAGTCCATGGAGCTGTACAGCTGCAAAACAATGACGTGAGGAAAGCATAAGCATCGAGGGAACCGTTCAACATAAATACATGCGGTATGCCCCTGGATGAGGACCTTCCAACACACCCAAGTAGACACCCATTTTATCGAGATGAAAATATGAATATGATGTGCTGGGCTTATCATGGTGCCTTCTAGCACCAGGTAGGTGCTCCACATATATCCGATCGGCTGGTGTTTTTGAGCTGAGTTGATGTCATCTATCATTCTCTCCTTCAGGGACAAAATCTTTTGTAAAATTCTATCTTATTTTTCTTCAAATTCCCTGAAGTCTTTTTTAAAGAATTTTTTAAGATTATTTATTTATCTTTAAGAGATTGAGAGAGAGAGAGAGAGAGAGAGAGAGAGAGAGAGAAAGAGAGAGAGTGAGGATCCCAAGTAGGCTCTGCACCATCAGAGCAGAGCCCTGACACGGGGCTCAAACTCACAAACCGCAGGATCATGACCTGAGCAGAAATCAAGCATCAGATGCTTAACTGAGCCACCCAGGCACACCCGTAAATTCCTTGAGGTCTTTAGCGACATTGAAAACAATTCAGCAAAATTCGCTAAGAACTTACTTATTGGATATCTCCTATGCATCAGGCACTCTGGTGGATATGAAGATAAAGAAGAGGTAGATTCTGTGCTCTCAGGGAAATGAAACACACGTAAAAATACTCATCAGCTGGTATCTGAGCCAATATTATATGCAAAATATTGTGCTAGTGAAGTTTTATCTCCTACTGCTCCAATACATAATCCAAATGAAATGGACTCTTCAGTGTCGATCAAGATACCACCCTTATTTATACTCCCATGTCTTCACAGAGATAAGGCCACGCTTATGCCTAAGTAAACATTACTCATCCATGTACCCACAAATGTGGCTTCCTCCCTGGATCCTTTTCTGCCCACTTCAACCCACTCCTCTTTCTTGCTTCTCAACTCACTGCACCCAACTTTGGTTTCCTCTGAGCACTTGCCATAAGGTAATATGTGGTTATGTCTTTCAGATTTGTCTGTATTATTTAGTTGCATTTATACTCCTTAAATACATTGGAGGTGTTCACTAAATAAATACCTGTTGCATAAATCAGTAATTAAACAGACAAGTCAGTATAGATAGTAACATAGAGAGATGAAAGGAGAAAAAATTCTGGAGGAGGCTCAAGACTTTGGAAAAATGAAGAACTCTCAGTATAGCTAATAAAGTCAGACTTCACATTCACTTACTTTAAGGATGTAGAGTGTGACCCTTTTTGAACACATAAAGGAAAGGCCAACATTCCTGTAAGAGACTAGCCAAGAGTATGGGGTTTATTTTTAAGTGTATGTCTGGAAGTACAATATCTGTATCTAATTGATAACGGTGATAATAATAATAATAATAATAATAATAATAATAATAGATGGACCACATTGCACTTTCACATACTTTTGAGACTTACAAGGACAATGACAGTAAGGCAAGGCAGTTATAACTCACTTGAATCTTTGCTCTCAAATATTTCTTTTCTTTTAAGTTTGTTTATTCATTTACCTATTTATTTACTTACTTATTTCGAGTGAGAAAGAGAGAATCCCAAGCAGGCTCCATACCATCAGTGCAGAGCCCAATGCAGGACTCGATCTCACAACCTTGAGATCATGATCTGAGCTGATGTCAAGAGTCAGATGCTTAACCTACTGAACCACCCAGGTGCCCCAAGCATTTTCTAATCTATAAGCAGAGTCAACCACTCCCAGCCAGTACCATCACTATTTTTACTGTCTGCCTCTAAGAAGCAGTTCACACCAAGCCAATAATGGTTGGCATGCCCCTCCCTCCATCAGAGTATGAGTCATAAGAGGAGCATAGATCATGCCCAATTAACCCTTATGTATCAGCAGTTATACAATGCCTGATACATAACAGGTGAGCACACAAACCTATTTCGAAGTTAATGAAACTTGGTCTTGGAGAAGTTAAGTTTTGGTCAACGTAACTAGGATTTAAGTTTTTTGATGCCTAGCTCACATCTCCTTCCATGGAATCATGGTACCTAGTTTATAATGAGAATTCTATTATGTTTACGTTCTCCACACTTTTACAGGTGGGGAGACTAAGAAAGGCAGAAGCAGATGGACCTCAAGTTTATAGAAATGGGGTCAGGTGAAGTATCTCCCCATTATCACATCCCCGGTAGTGCTCACCTATAGGAATGTGCTGCCTGGCAGGCCACACCCAGGTAACGCTGCCATCTGTAAAGTTCTGAGTCCGCAGTCATGCAACTCAAACAGAAATAATTTTTTGTATGAACATCTGGTAATCTCAAATAAGCTTTGTGGGGCTTGAGGAAGTTTTAGACCATTTCAATTTAATTCCAATATTTATTGGACATTGGCACCATAAACTACATAACAATGTTTCTTTTTGTCCAGTAAATAACATAGATGTGTGCATGTGTGTGTTGGGATATAACATATGCATACATACATATATACACGTAAATACGTATCTGTATACTCAAAATATCCTATATGGTAGTTAAGGAGATATATTAGCATTCCCATTTTATAGATGAAGATACTGATGCTTGATTCTTTAAAGTGGCTATAACAACTATATGAAAACCAGGATGCCAATACTGATTTAGCTGATCACAGTTTATACTATACTTCACCAACTCTACCAACTCTCACCCAAACCGGATTCCCATTCCATCGGTAAGTACTAACTACTGTGTGTATTCAACTCTGCATATGGGAAAATCAGGCAAAATTATTCCCCATCACCCTTTGTCCTTTCTCTATTCACGAGCCTAGTGAAGACAGCAACTAATTCTAGACCATTATACTGTAGAACACACAGAGCCACATCCAATTCTTCAGAAACCAAAATGACAACCCCTTCCTGAACCTCGAATACACATAAAAAATCTCTATCTGCCTCCCGTCCCATCCACACCACCTATCTCTATTTCTCCAGGAAGCCTCACTCTTCCATTTCCACCCATGTTAATCTTGCCCGTCTCTCAACTTATACATAGATGACTCCCAAATACACATACACGACACCAAAGGCTAAAGCTCTAGAAGTTGAGAAATGGGCAAGAAATGGAACAATTAGCCTTCCTGGAGCTACACAGCTTGACCTAGGCCTCTGGAGATGAGTGGTATGGACAGGACAAAAGATGGATACAGATTTTACTGGGTGGAGGAAACAATAAGAACAAAGTGTCAATATGGCCAAGGTCTTGAGCCTGGCTTATGGGGAAGCTTTTTTTTTTTTTTTTTTAATTAATTATTTATTTATTTGGAGAGAGAGAGAGAGAGAGAGAGAGAGAGAGAGAGAGAGAGAACTGGGGAGAGACAGAGAGAGAGGGAAAGAAAGAATCCAAAGCAGCCTCCATGCTGTCAGCAGAGTCTGAAGTGGGGCTTGAACTCATGAACTGTGAGATCATGACCTGAGCCAAAGTTGGACACTTAACCTACTGAGCCACTCAGGCATCCCATGGAGAAGCTTTTAAGAGGAAGGAGAAATGTGACGCCTGTCATTGGCTAAAAGGAGGTGGAGGTTGTCCATTTTTCTTTCTCTCTTCCTATCCATCCAACTATTTGTGGCTGATCTTATATTTATCTGTATGTATATTTCTATTGGGGAGGGGATTGGGAGGAGGGAGAGAGTTGGTGAGGACCAGACCATTGCATTGGAAAGGATATATTCTTATATTTTATTTCAAGGACTGAGATTTCCTGCAGAGTGTTAAGAAATGGATCACTCTCCTTCCCATGGCAGGTGTCTGAGGGACAGATGCTCAGACTTAAGACACATGTTTCCTAATTAAATATAGAAGAGACTTTGGTTGGAGCCTTCTATAGCCCAAAGATATCAGACTGTCAGCCCAGATTCCAATCATAGAATCAGAGCCCCAAATTCCTTCAAATAAAACCCAGCATGATCGTGTCTTTCTCTGCTGCAAACTCTAAAGACAAGCCAGGGAAGAACCATGAGGGTCACACTGACATTGCTGGCGTCTCAATCCTCTGGGGGAAATTATCAGTCCTTCCATCATGCAGGATCCAGTAGTGGCTAAATGCACCCACCACAGCTCCTGCTGGGGCTCACTCTCAGGGTAAGCATGGCTCCTCTCATCTCATGCTATTTCTAACAGAGAAAGAACAAGAGATCAGCTGCTGATCTCCTCATCCAAGTCTGTTCCACCTCCTGCCTCCCTTGTCTCTGGTTTTGCTTTTTCAGCTCTTCTGTTTGACTGATGGGAGAAAAATTAAATTGAATTCTCTGCCTAGAGGCTGATTCAGATGAACAGAAAGAGCAGGCTCCTATTCATTAGGAATCTTTGGTTAGCTACCTTGTCTCTCTATCCACAGTAAGTTGCTGAGTCTGAAATGAACTTTATTTTACCACGAGCTGGATCTTTGCAGTCTCTCCATTCATATAAGTGTTCATCCATTTCTTCCTTCCTTCACTCATTGACTAAAATTGTATCAAGCAACCAATATGATTTAAGCACGGAACTAAGTGCTGGAATTATAAAGGTTAAAAATGCCATGAACAGTGGAAGACAGAAACTCAGACAATTATACTGTCATGCAAAGTATGTCATAATATTATTACTAGCTATCTGTGCAAGGGTAAGATTGTAGGCCATTGGTATTTTTTCTTTTGGTTATGTGGGTTTTTAAATTATTAAGAACATATATTACTTTAGTAATTAAAAAGTTAAAGCTCTAACACTCAAAGAATTTAGGCAACCATTGAATAGTCTTAGAAGGTGATTTAATGATATGAAAATGCTTATGATATATTATTTACTTTAAAATATATTACAAAACATGCATACATTCACACCAATTTTATTTAAAGTATTGTAAAAACTTGAAACATATCAGAAGGAAATATGCCAAAATATTAGCAGTGGTTATTTCTGAATTGTGGGATTATGGATAATATGTACTTGTTTTTAATTTTAGAGAGAGAGAGACAGCATGAGTGGGGGAGAGGGGCAGGAGGAGAGAGAGACACAGAGAGAGAGAGAAAGGCGAGAGAAGAGAGATACAGAGCGAGAATCCTAAGCAGGATTCCATGCTCAGCAGGGAATCCAATGCAGGGCTTGATCCCACTATCCTGGAATCATGACCCAAGCCAAAATCAAGAGTCAAATGTTCAATGGACCGAGCCACCCAGGCACCCCCAATGGACCGAGCCACCCAGTATATATTTTAACATATACTTTTAAAACTTTCCTGGGGCGCCTGGGTGGCTCAGTTGGTTAAGCTCCAACTTCTGCTCAGGTAATGATCTCAGAGTTTGTGAGTTCAAGCCCCATGGCGGGCTCTGTGCTGACAGCCTGGAGCCTAGAGCCTGCTTCGGATTCTGTGTCTCCTTCTCTCTCTGCCCCTCCCCAAATTGTGCTCTGTCTTTCTATGTCTCAAAAAATAAACGTAAAAAAATTTTTTTTAATAAAACGTTTCTATATCTTTCAAATTTCTTTACAATGAATATAATATTCCAATGTTTTACTGGAATATTATATATATTACATATATAATATATTTTGGAATATAAGCCAATGTTTTATTCTATTTATATTTTTATAATAATAATTTCTAACCATAACGTATACACTACATTTATCTTTAAAACTACCTTTTAAAAGGCCAAAAATTAAAATTCCAACTTTTATATGAGGGACCCTGAATTAGGCAAAGCAATATGGGATTTTCCACAAAATGGTATTGCATAGACATTATCATGGATAGCAGTGAATCCTTCTTAGGACAAGCAGTGTATTAGCTCCCATGCTGTTTAAACAGTCCTGCATGACTTCAGCCTAACGTGTTTCATGCAACACTAAAATAAAGTATATTTTCCAGACAGCAAATATCTTTAAGAACATTTCTTATTCATATAAAGTTATATATATGAGATTGTTCTTCATATCCTGCCTTATGATGCCCCCTCCCTGCAAGGATGACATTCCTGGACTTTTACCAGAGAATAATCCAGATCCTCTCCCTTCCCTTCTTCTCCTATATATCATGGTCTCATATCTCTTAACAAGCACGTATTCAGTGGCAACACACACACAGAAAGCCCTAAATGAATCATTGGAACAGATGGAAAATATGAAAGAACATGCTCTTTTCCTTATTGATCCAGTTATTAGTTCCCTAATTACATCAGCCTGCCAGGGAAAAGCATCTGATGGCTAAAGAACTAGAGGCAATTTAATCAATGTAATATTCCACAGGAGGAACAACAAGTTATACCTGGAAAGCTTAAGTCCAAAGAATGATATGATCGCATTAGGAGGTTATAGCTTGAACTGTGTTCACCGCCTCCCCCCAAAAAGATATGTTGAAGTCCTAACCTCTAGTATTATCAGAATGTGAGCTTATTTGAAAATAAGGTCTTTGCAGATGAAACCAAGTTAAAATGAGGTCAGGGCGGGTCCTAATCCAATATGAGGGATACCCTCATTAGGATAAATTAGGACTCACAGAAAGGCACAGAGGGAAGACAATGTGAGGACACACAACACAGAGAGAAGGCCACGTGAAGACAAAAGACTGAAGGGGTATATCCACAAGCCAAGGGAATTTCAAAGACTAATGGCAAAATACCAAAAGTCAGGAAGAAGCAAAGAAGGACTTCCTTTTAAATTTCAGAGGGAACATGGCCCTGCCAACACCTTGATTTTGGACTTCTAGCCTCCATAATTATAGGACAATGGATTTCTATTGTTTTAAGTCACCTGATTTGAGGTAGTCTGTTACAGCGGCCCATGGAAAGCTAATATAGTTGATGCTTGAACAACATGGGTTTGAACTGCATGCCTTCACTTATACACAGATTTTTTTTTATAAATGCAGTCTAGTACTATCAATGTATTTTCTCTTCCTTATTATTTTCTTAATATTTTCTTTTCTCTAGATTATTATAATAATACAGTATATAATACAGTATATAGTACTGTTCATGTCATAAGTAAGGCTCCCGGTCTATAATAGGCTATTAGCAGTTAAGTTTTTAAGGAGTCAAAAGTTATACATGGATTTCCAACCGCACAGGGGGTCAGTGCCCCTAACCCTTATGTTGTTCAAGGGTCGACTGTACAGGGATCTAACACCTATCTCCAAGAATAATAATGACAAATCTTGCTACATTTCTTTTTGTTTGTTTCCACTCCTAGGCTAGAAGTCTGATGTGTGACCAGATTGTTGAATCTGTGATTAAAAGCCAAAATCTCATTTGCCTATATTTTTCTCTGCTATGTATTTTCACCACACCCTTAAGGATAATATTTTCTAAGATTAAATATGAATTAATAATGACCATATGGCGGTAAGCAGACATATTCAGAAGAAACAACAAACTATGCATTTTATGTGAGCTTTTGGTGATTCAGCCAGATTCCCTAGAGCCAGAATACTGTCCATGAAGAGGGAAGAATGGTTTGGAACACATTTATAAAAAAATCTCTCCCTTGTAGCAAATTCAAATTTAATATACATCTGTCCCGATTTTTTTTCTCAAAACCTATGGAATTTAGGTAGTATTCTGCTGAATTGTAGTCATGATGGTCTTTGTCATTCAAATAAAATGAGGCTGTTTCTGATAAAAAAAAAAAAATAAGGTGTCTGCACTTGTTTCCTTGGTAGCCACAGAGGGAGTGGTAGGAACTGTCTGGGCTCTTTAGGACTACAGGAAGAATCCCCTGGGTCGTGGCAGTATTTACGGTAGGCAGGAGAGAAACCAGGTCACATAGTGGCAGAGAGTCCTTTCCAACATGTGCCTCTGGTTCCTTCCTCAAATATTCTCCAAAAAATCCTTCCCTTGATAACGGGTGGAGACAATACCCATCCAATGTCCCTCTAAGCTCTGGGTAGTTAGACAAGGGCTTCTGTCCTCAGCAGCCCTTTTCCTTTGCCCTTGACAGATATCAGGCATCTATAGCATAGATATATTTATTTTAAAAACAGGCATTCACCCAGTCATGTCATTCTTTTGTAGAAGGCAACATTTTCTTTTCTTCTTGAAGATTTCTAACCATAAAGGTTTTCTCTCTCTCAGATGGCTTACATCAGTCATTCCTTTGTTTAATAAATATTGATCAAATGTCTATTAACAACCAAGCACTGCTCTACGGGTTTAGGATACATCAATGAACCAGACAAAAGTTTCTGCCCTCAGGGATCTTACTTTCTTGTGGAGATCAGGAACTCAAATGCCCTCAAGTCTGTAAGTGTGAATATGTGAGGGAGGTATAAGAGAAACAGTACCACTGTTTGTGTTCTTTAGACACATGATCATTTTGCTAGCACTTAACACACTAAGAAACTTCCTTTACTTACTCAAGATGATTTTCCCCATTTTTATGAAACATTTGCCACTTTTGCTTATCTTTTGTTTTCCTGCTTTTGATGGAGACATGGGCTCAAAAAAGGTTTCACTTTCCTCTCAACCCTAAGGAAAACAGGTGCAAGGTGTGATAAACTTTGGCAGACTACATTTCCCCATAATACTGGGGAGAAGCAGGGAATACACAAAGCTCATGCTCCATCTAAAAATGGGCTTAGCTGTTCCTTATCTGGACAAAGACAGCTGATCTAGTGTGGTCAGGCTTTATAGTTTTTCAAGGGAACTGAAATTTCAGACTTTTATGAGAAATCTCCGTATTTTTCAGTGTTAGCAAAAATTTTAAAAATTTAAAATGTACTAGGGGTGCCTGGGTGCCTCAGTCGATTGGGCGTCCAACTTCAGCTCAGGTCATGATCTCACAGCTTATGGGTTCGAGCCCCGCATCAGGCTCTGTGCTGACAGCTCAGAGCCTGGAGCCTTCTTCAGATTCTGTGTCTCCGTCTCTCTCTGCTCCTCTCCTGCTCACACTCTGTGACTCTCTCTCTCAAAAATAAATAAACATTATTATTTTTTTAATTTTAAATGTACTGCGGGGCAAATAAGGTGTATTGATCCTGACGGCCAGAGGTTGCCTGAGAGCCACCAATTTGTGACCTGAATCTTAGCAAAGACATACAAATGCCTGAAGAAGAGAATGGGACTATTTGACCTTGAAGTAAGATTACAAAATTTAACAAATACAATACAGAATGCCCAGCTAACTTGATTTCAGATGAAAAATAAATGTGTGTGTGTGTGTCAGATGTAACAGTAGGAATATGATTATGTTTTTTGAAACACTGTTATTTATCTGAAACTCAAATTTAGCTGTATTTTATCCACATGTCCTGTATTTTATCTGGCAACCCTCCCTTGAAGTCTCTCCCATTCCATTTCTAAGCAGCTGGATCATAAGATACATCCCCTTATACTATGTGCCTTTATTCTTTGACATTGGATTTCCCCAAGTGAATAAAAGAATTTCAAAATCATTGTAAATACTCCCTGTACTCAATTAACTCACATCACTTTATTCAACTTATTTAGTATTCGTTAAGCACCTAGCATGTGCTAGGCTCAATGCCAGGTGTGATGATGCAAAGATTAATAATACAAGTTCCCTGATCTCTAGAAACTGAAAACTTAGGTGGGAAGACAGACATGTCAACAGGTAAGTGCAACACAACACAATGAGGCGCATGCCCACAGAGGTAGAGGAGGGCTGGAAGAACTCACGGAAGTAGCGGTCAGTGCTGCGGGGTTGGGCAGTGTGCCATGAGCTGAGTCATAATGAATGAGTAGGAGCTGGCCTGAAGGATAAGTTCCCCCCAAACACTGCAGCTAACAAAGGTGAAAAATTACAGTCATTAGGGAAGACACTGGAAATAAAACAGAAACATCATCTCATCCTCCTCCAAAAGTATCATTTGCTTGGCCCCGGATGAGTGCACATTGGTCTAAGTGCCACATCAAAAAAGAGAAAGAACAGAAAAGGAAAAGGAGTCAAACAAGGTCATCTAAAGTGTTTAGGAGGAAGAGGAAGAAACAAGTGCATGAGAGGGTGGGCATAGGGGTAAAAGGAAGACCCTGAGAGCAATAGCAAGACGGCAAGAGTAAAATTTGTAAGAAGTGGAGGCAGATACACACTCGTGTTCATCGAATTTGGAAATACCGTCCCTTGAAACTTAAAAGAGGAAAGATTAACACACTGAATATGAAGAACTGCCTCTAAAAGTGAGCTCATAAAGCTCATTTCTAGAGGAAGTTGGGGAGAAAGGCACAGGCTATCCTATAAACAGCATCAAACACAAATTAAGACTCCATGCCTCTCAAAGTTGTTCATCAAAACATCTCCCACAGCCAAAGGGAATAAATCATCCACCAGGAATCTGGGGGTGTGGCCTTAAGTATTCTGAAAGAAGGACAAATATCTTCAAATCTCTAACTCTTACCTTAACCTTCCATGGATATTTTGTAGTGTATGCTACCATATCTCTGTGCTTAGAATGCAAGATAAATTTTTTCACGTTATCTTCAAGTGAATTGGACCCTCCAGAAAGACACTATCTACCATACTTACTCTCTTTCACCACTGTTCCCCTCTCAAGTGGTTCATTTTTTTTTAATTTTTTTTTTCAACGTTTATTTATTTTTGGGACAGAGAGAGACAGAGCATGAACGGGGGAGGGGCAGAGAGAGAGAGGGAGACACAGAATCGGAAACAGGCTCCAGGCTCTGAGCCATCAGCCCAGAGCCCGACGCGGGGCTCGAACTCACGGACCGCGAGATCGTGACCTGGCTGAAGTCGGACGCTTAACCGACTGCGCCACCCAGGCGCCCCTCAAGTGGTTCATTTTTGAGCTAAGTTTGAAGAAGAGGAAGAAGTTACACAAAGAATGTCTGGTACATAATGAGGGCCCAGGTGCTATTGATTGGGGTGACTCACTTACCTGTCTCAAGCTGACCAGAGAGGGGCTATGGTCATTTCTTGGTGCCTATGACAACTAGAATCCTGGACTTGATATCAGAAGACACTCTATGGGCAGGGTTTCCATTAAGTTTCCTTAATTATAATGAACAAGGGAGAGGAAAACACGCAGTCTGGTGACGCCAAACTTGCAAGAAAGAAATTCCATGTGACCCTATAAGCTAACACAGCAAGTCTCATTTTCGCCATGGCTTTTGTATGACTCCTCAGACTTATCCTCCTAGTTGGCTCCAATTTCAGAGGTCATGTGTATATTGGAATAACCAAAGCCTTCTGTTTCCCAAGTCAGTATCCACTCCCTAATGGAGGTGCTGGTGCCTTAAAGGCCCATTTGAGAACACAAAGCACAGATGATACTCGTCCCCATTCTCCCAGTGCCCACCTCTCAGTATAGCATGCTTTCCTCCAGATGGGCACACAGAAATAATGGTACCGATGTCTATACTCTGTCAAAGGGTGACCCGTGCTCATTTCCCACGTGTCTTTTTCTCCAGGATTTTCCTCTCTGCTCCCTGCACCACTTTATTTTCCAGCCACATCAGTTTTTTGGCTTCTCAAACATATCATGGGCTCTCCAGTCCGAGGGCTTTGCACATGCTGTCCCCTCTACCTAAAATGCCCTCCATCCACTCTGCACTTCTCCCTCTTTGTATTCATGTACTGAACTGCTGCTCAAATGTCAGATATCAGCAGAAGTAACACTTCCTAAGAGAAGCCCTCTTTGGTTACTTCCTACCCTTATGGTTCTCTAGTCTCTCTTATTTCATAACATTCATCAAAATATGAAATTACATATTCATGTAATTATATGTTTGATATCTGTCTTCATTTCTAGGTAGTGGGGATTGCTACCTTAATAATCCCAAGTGTTTAACACCATGTCAAGTACAGGAGAAGAGATGCTCACATAAATATTCACTGAGTGAATACATAAATATTCCTTTCCAAGTCTTGTAAAGTTCTGTGTCTTCCACCCAAAAAGCCCCCCACTTTCCTTCCCAAATTTGTCATAAGTTTACCCTTCTTTCCATGTCTTCCTTCAATCATGCCATCTATGGCCATGCTCGGCCAAAAGAGGCAAAATTACAATAGTAAAACTAAAGAACTACTTTAAAAGCAAATTCATACAACTCGTTACTAGAAGATGTTGGGGATAAGGCAGGAATACCTTATAAACAGCATCTCTTTTCCCGTATTTAACACTCGATGTCCAACCAGATTCTACTAACATGTTTCTCTTATAAGTTCTCAAATTGTTTTTATTTAATTCAATCAAACAGTGATCTATTCACCCATTTACTTATGCATTGAAACTTCAGGTAATCTCTTCAAATTGACTAGAGACTCTCGGATGACAGGAATCCCCTCTGCAATCTTGACACTCTCCCCCTTAAAGAAACTTCCCCTGGGCTGCTTAACAACACAGAATCAGAGAATAATAAGCTTTTGTAGCTGAGATTGGAAGTAGGAATCATCTGGACAATTCTTCTTACACATGGCAAGCTCAGAGAACCTCACTGTCCTGCCTGAGGTCCCACACCTAGTCAGCTGTGGAGCTGGAATTCAAACCTAGGGTCCTGACTCTCATCTCAACGTTCTTTTTACTGCATGTGCTGTCTTTGTTAAATTAAGCGCATGACTTTAAAAGAAAAACAAGTTACCATCACCTCACAGAACAATGGCTCATTTGGGTATGCCATGCATGAACGACACTGTACCTTGAATCTAATGCTTTTGTTTACAATTCATTCTCACAATTCACTTTATCCTCTTTTACACTGAAGAGTATTTTCTAAGCCAACAGTCACATAAGACAATCTTATAAACAATTTACATAGTATCTACCCAAATCCATTCTTTTGTCTCCACACTCCTATTCTATTGACCATTTTCCTTTGCAATCAGATTCTATTCATTTTTATATATTATGATTCAGCAATATCTCATATTAAGCAGTACTCTTTGCACACAAATGCTGGTATTCCTCTGCGAGCTGACTTTTTTGTTCCGACTCATATCCCTCCTTTTACCTGTGTTTTCTCTCTCCTTAATGATTTTGGTGTCGCACCACAGCCTGCTATTAAATCCACTTGATCACCTATTTTCCTGGCCTTTTCACTGCATCCAATTTGTCCCTAACTCTTTCCAACTTCAGATTTGTTTTTCTTCCCAAAAGCCTGGATCTAAAAGAGGCATGAAGTACTCAAATCTCTTAGTTTTAGGTCATTTATGTAATTTAAATTACTACCTCTAAGTATCAAAACAATAATACCTCCCTTCAATTTGGAAGAAATGAAGATTTCACTAACCCTAACATATGAAACACCATTTGAAACATGTCTCCAGATACAGACATTTAAACACGCACACGATTTTAGTATTAATATACAGCCAGAAAAAAAAATTTAAGTTTGTTTATTTATTTTTAAGAGAGAGAGACAGAGAGAGAGAGACAGAGAGGCAGGGGCAGAGAGAGAGGGGCATAAATGATCTGGAGCAGGCTCTGTGCTGACAGCAGAGAGCCCAATATGGGGCTCAAACACACAAACCGTGAAATCATGACCTGAGCCAAAGGCAGAAGCCTAACCCACTGAGCCACCCAGGTACTCCTATAGTCAGAAAATTTAAAAGTTCATTCAAACTCAAGATATTAAAGGAAAAACTATGTACTTCAAAGGCTACTCTTTCAGAAAAACAAGAGGGAAAAAAGAAACTAACATTTATAGAGGATCTTCCCTGACAGGCATTTTTGTATATGCTTTATAGTTTAAATGACACAAAATAAACAGTTTGAGGGTTATTTCTGCCCACACATTCAGGAGGAGAACTTGGTGGCCTCATGGGTTTTATAAATTTGATCAAGATCTCAAGGCAAGTTCCAGAAAACCTGATTCCAAAACCACTCTGCATTCTAAAATACCTGGCTGCCGTTGAGAAATGAATGTTTGCAAGGAAATTTCCTGAAGTCTGATGCAGCTCAAACAATGTCCTAGGAGAAGTTGTAGAAACTTGGGATTGTTGGCACAGAAAATTGGCCAATGAGCAAAGAGGTTTGTAACGGTGTTCAAATGTGGGAAAACATTCTCTCATGGAAGGGGCAATGGAACTTTCTTCTGTGTTGCATCAGAGGGCAGAAGTAGGACTGAAAGGTCAAATCTAAATGGAAGTAAATATTGGCTTGATGTAATAAATAATATTCTAATGGAATGAACTCTCTGAGCGTGGAAAAGCTGCCTCGTAGGGCAGCAAGTTCTCCAGGGACTTTTGGGATGTGTTTGCATAGAAGATGGATGAGCATTTTGATTAAGGTGATACTATCAGGAAATTAAAGTGTCAGATGGGGTTTCAACCAATGACTTCTTAGGTCCCTTAAGATACAGGATTTTTAATTGTTCTTCTAAGAACAGTAATCCTAGGTACAGCATGCAAAAGAATACTACTATGGATGTTCCGTAAACATTTGTAAAAGCTAGGAGATAAATTTTCTTCTAAAGGCACTCAAATGTTGTGGGAAAAACCCAGAACTCTGGCAGGCGTTGGTGGATTCATTCAGCCTCCCTGTACCTACCACTTTTGGAAAGCAATTCTCAGCCCTTCCCCCAAGAGCTAGAATTTTCTCACCCCTTGAATCAAGGATGTCCTTACTCCTCATTTTGGCATCAGAATGAGAAGATGTGACAGTGTCCCAATTGTGAGTGTGGTCTCTAAGAAGCCATTAATATTTTCAATCTTTCAGGGTTCTTTCACCTCCAGGTGACACTAGCCTGATGGGGGAAGAAAGATCACACAGAAGAGAATTTAGGTATCCCAGAGGAGGCCACCTCAAATCACCATACAGCCATCTGACCTCTAAATGTAAGAGAGACCCTGCCAACATCAGTACAACTGCATACTCAAACACTGATGACCACAGACACATGAATTCATCCTAGTTGAGATCATAAAAACTACCCACTAAACCACAGAGCTATGAACAGTAATGAATGTGTATTGTTTTAAGCCTGTAAGTTTAGGGAGAAGCCTGTAAGTTTGGTTACACAGCATTAGCTACCTGACACACAGACTGAGATTCAAGTCTTACTTTTATGACCTCACTGGGCTGTTTTGAGGAAGACTTTAAATTCCTCAATCTCAGTCTTACATAAGTATGATGAAAGGCTTTCTCCAGAATAGTGGCTCTCAAATTTCAGTTATCCAGATACCTTGTTAAAAATGCATATGGGGCGCCTGGGTGGCGCAGTCGGTTAAGCGTCCGACTTCAGCCAGGTCACGATCTCGCGGTCCGTGAGTTCGAGCCCCGCGTCAGGCTCTGGGCTGATGGCTCAGAGCCTGGAGCCTGTTTCCGATTCTGTGTCTCCCTCTCTCTCTGCCCCTCCCCTGTTCATGCTCTGTCTCTCTCTGTCCCAAAAATAAATAAACATTGAAAAAAAAATGCATAATCCAAGGACCCCTCCAGAAATTCTGGAATCAGGAGGTCAAGAGTGTTATTTTAACAAGATAACAGATGACCCTATTGTAAATGCTAAGGGGCAATTCTCAGGAAAGCTTCGACATTTATAACTAAGCTCACCCCCAGCCTTCAGCCAAACTCCACCCCATCACAGGTAAACAACGTCCAAATGAAAATTGAGAGCTCCTTAGAGACTTCTAGAAGTATCACAAGCTTGCTCCAGGGCCCATTAGAGAAGAGTGGCTTCACCTTAAGTCAGACACCTTTTGACTGACTACTGGGAACCCGCTCCTAGCTCCATTACAGAAGTCACGGCCTTGACAAAGGAAATGGGCACAGTGTTTCCACTCAAAACCATTCTGTTCAGCTGCCAATGCTGGAATACAATTAAATAGCAAAAAGCATAGCTTCAGCTAAAATGCACAGTAACAGCTGGACTGTGTTCCCTGAAAGTACAATTCATTTATTACACAGATAATTAGACTTCCCTCTAGATACAAAAACGATATGGTCTGTGCACTAAGCAAAAGGGACTTACCATAGCCTGGCCAGCCTTTGCCCAAAGCTCTCAAACAGCATGGATCCCTGGGTTCTAAAATCGGAGAATGATGGAGTAGGAGCTAGAAGACAGCAACCGCTCTGAGGGTCTTCTGCTCATGGCTTTAATCGTTGGTTCTAATCTCTGCAATACAGTCACCTGGCAGTCTGAAGCAATACTGATGCCTGCGCCCTATCTCAGGAAAATAAAATCAGAATCTCTGGGGATATACTACCTGGGCATAGATATTTTTAAAGCTCCCCAGGTGATTCTAGTGTGCAGATAGGGTTCAGTACTCTCTGTCTAAAGCACAGGTTGGCAAACTATGATCCACTGGTTTTTGTAAACAGAAAGGTTGATTGGAACACTCATTTAGAATTGAGTTGTTGCAACAGAGATCCTATGGCTGGCAAAGCCTAAAACATTTACTATTCAGCCCTTTACAGAAAGTTTGCCAACCTTGCTCTTAGGTACTGATCTTTAATACTGGTTAAGGGGTCCTTACTGGATTTTTTTCCTGATTGGCTCGTGGCTTGGTTTCATATCCCTTTGACCTATTTTTCCAACGTCAGGAGTTCAATGTATATAATAATTTTAACAGGCATTTATTATTGATCAGATACTACATTAACAAGTTTGCATCATCCCATTTAATCCCTATACACACTAAAAAATTCTGTTTATCTTCACAAAAAAAAAAAACACCCAGAAAACAAAGATTTGGATAAAACTAAGTCACTTGCCTGAAATGAGAGCGATTTTGAAGGTTTTATTCAGGTCAAGTTGTCTGATTCTCTGGCCTGTGTGCTCAGTAACCATATAAGCCAAGATTCACAACCTGGAAATGGAGCTTCTGAGCCACACTGGAGCGTGAACTTGGGCAGGTTACTTCAAGGGGCAGGGAAGAGGGCTTCTAAGATGCCTACATTATAGGGCTAGGGGAAGATCAGAGATAGCATGATGCCTAAAAAAATGAAAACGCTGGCACAGTGAAACTGTAATCTTGTCAGATTTTTGTCTTGAGATGTTCCTGACTATATTTCACTCATTTTTTTGCATCCATTTAATCAACTTAGTAATTTAGTGAGCTCCTTCCATAAACCAGGTGTGATTTTAGGTGCTAAACATAGAGAACAAGATGTTGGAAAACACAGTTTGCTGATCCCGGACTTCATGGAGTTTACATGGAAGTGGGGAAAAGGAACAATAAGCGAACAGATATTTATATGTACATAAATAAGCAATATATATGTTTCTCATTATCTGCGGTGGTTATGCTCTTTTAAAGTCATCGGGGGCGCCTGGGTGGCGCAGTCGGTTAAGCGTCCGACTTCAGCCAGGTCACGATCTCGCGGTCCGTGAGTTCGAGCCCCGCGTCAGGCTCTGGGCTGATGGCTCAGAACCCGGAGCCTGTTTCTGATTCTGTGTCTCCGTCTCTCTCTGCCCCTCCCCCGTTCATGCTCTGTCTCTCTCTGTCCCAAAAATAAATAAACGTTGAAAAAAAAAATAAAAAATAAATAAAAAATAAAGTCACCGCAGACACTGATGTAGCAAATACTAAACCATTGTCCCTATGGGAAATACAAGGTTAGGTCCCTGTGAATCTCTTGTCACAGTTTCATCACACATAATGTGTTTCACACACATAAGCTTGTTTTAGGTATGTTAATATTTTTAAAAAAATTATTCAACGTATATTGTTAATAACACTAACATTGAAATAATGGCCATCACATCACAGCAAGGCACATCATAGCCACCTTATGCTTAAAAATACCAGCCAGACACTCAGTACTACATTTGGGGACCATTTTAGACAATGGAACCACTAAAGAAAAGCACAAAAATTACAAAAACCATGGCGCAAAAAAGACTACAGAAAGGACAATTGCTTGGGGTATAAGAACTAGAAGGTGCTAGAGTGTCTCCTCATTCAACCTCAGCTGAGAACATGTACATCAGGCGACTCAACTCTTTTTTGCCACTCTCCTCATGTCCACAGGTGACATTGACAATACTCTGAGTGTTGATTTGGGGATTACAAGTAAATTTTAACGAGTAGGTAAATTCACAAACACAGAATGTGCACATCATGAGGATTTGCCTAATATTGTCATGCAGAGATAAAGCTTGGGAGAAAATTAAAGCAGGGTAAGGGGATACAGTATGACAACCTGTGCCATTTTTTTTTTTTGTTCAGGTGGTCAGAGAAAGGCTCTCTGCACACCTAACCTTTGAGCAGAAACCCAAATGAAGGGACAGAGCAGGTGAGGTGAACGTCTGACCAAGAGTGGCCTGAGACAGCAGAAGAGCAATGGTGAAGGCCGTGACATGGAGGTGTGGGTGGGTGTCTCTGAGGAGTCGCCACACCAGGGTAGCTGGAGTGTGGACGAGAGAGAGGCGATGGGGAGGTGAAGTGAGAGAGAAAATCAGGGACAACATCATGTTAAAAGACATGTGTGCCAGGGCGCCTGGGTGGCTTAGACGGTTAAGCCTCTGACTTTGGTTCAGGTCATGATCTCACAGTTGGGGAGTTCGAGCCCCAGGTCGGGCTCTGTGCTGACAGCTCAGAGCCTGGAGCCTGCTTTGGATTCTGTGTCTCCCTCTCTCTCTGTCCCTCCCCTGCTTGCACTCTGTCTCTATCTCTCTTTCAAAAATAAATAAATGGTAAAAAATAAATAAATAAAAAGCATGTGTGCCTTTGATAGGACCCAGGCATCATTCTGCTCATGATGGAAACATACAAGGTGTTTGAGGGGACGCTGCCATGATCTGGTACAGGTTTTAAAGCTCACTGACGGTTCAGTGGAGAAAAAAAAGTGGGGAGGCAATGGAACAGCAGGGAAACTAGGGAAGAGATGGTTGTGGTGGTCCAGGGAGGAGATGTGGCCCAGGAGAGTGCGTTAGCGGTAGAGCTGGGGAAGTAGAGGTGATGCCAGGCAGGTCTGGTCACAGACTGGCTGTGAAGTCTGAGAGTAACAAAAGAGTCACAAATAATTGAGATGCTGGACTCTTTCCACCGAGGTGTAGAGGAAGATGAGGCAAATGATCATATTCAGGATCTATTTTGAAAGTAGGAGTGACAAGATCTGCTGCAGTATTGAATGTGGGTTTGAGAGAAAGAGACGACTCCAAGAACTGGAGTCCGTGGAAAGTGGTATCATTTACTGCAATTCAAATCTGAGAAAGAATTGAGTCTGTGGGGGCGTCAAGAGTTGTACGCGTTAATATAGTCTTCAGGTTTTGTGTGTATGTGAGACAAAGAGAGAATATTATAAAGACGTAATAGGTACTCACCAAATATTTATAAATTACCTATTGCACATGTTCTGCTAAGTGCTCAGGATTAGACACAAAACCAAGCTACCCCGGAGAAGCCTGAAGTTTAATGGGAGAAACAGACAAGTCAACAGGTGATTATTAAAAAAAAAAATCTCAATACAGGTTTTGAAGCCAGAGAACATCAAGCAATGCCCACTGCTGTACAGAAGGAACACTGGACAGAGATCCCCAAATCCTAATCTGCAGAAACTCCAATTTCTCCAGAGGCAGACCTGAAGAAGGATGGTTTTCTTGGTCTTGGAAACACACTGTTTGAAGTTTTCAGCCTAGGTAGCTCAGCAGATGAGTAAAGTCCTTCTGGGATCTCCTTGGGAAAAGCTTATGAGAAACCCAGCCAGGCAGCGAAGAGCCAATGTAACAATAAGTGTCACAGAAATGTCTCCTTGCTCAGATGACAAGCAAGAGCCATGAAGACCGGCATCTCCACATTCCTTCATTCAACCTGCTGAACTTGCCTCCAGATGTGCTTGTTGCTTTTAACAAGTAACCAAGAGCAATTCTTGGGGAGAGCAGAGAGCCACCAACAAAACCAAAAGCCTCGAAGCCAGGGAACCACCTCCACAAACAAACAAAACACAAATTCCTCCAAGGTTTGAGCAAGGGAGACATAGCTCTCTTGAGGAAAATCTCTGTTGAAGGGAGGATACTTTTTGCTCTGAGTCTGCTTCTATCTTTCTCTCCGGCCCCAGAACTGAGGGAGACAACACGGAAAAATAAGACAATCCTCTTCCTTAGTCCCCCCAGGACAGCTGTTGAAGACCAGCATTTTCAAAAAGGACTTACTCTAGAAATCCAAAGGGGAAATACATAAAGAAAATATGAAAACTGTAAAATCATTTCAGTCACAAAGCAGAGGGTCTTGACCCTACAATAGCTAAGAATGTTACTTACCAGGTGCACAGGCCCTGTTTTGTAGCACATTTTGTCTGAAAGCTCCAGGTTCAGAAAATGCCTGTTGAATTCTTAAGAAGGCAGTTCATGCACACACTCACAGACACACTCCTTGGCTGCGTCTTTTCTAGATAAATCCTTGGAGTGGAAACTCCAGGCCAGGGACAGTTTTAGGGGAGAAACATGGGTGTTGGGGTTATCAAAGTCCAACTGGGCAAACAAAGCAAAACTCACATTCCTTCAGGCATAGGACAGCAAAGACATGGGTTGGGCCAAGATCTGATCTCTTCTCCACTTCCCCTGCCCCTACTGTATCCCTGTTTCATGAAAACTTTGCATTTCAGGGCTGGGAGGGTCTGTGAGATCAATTCCAATATCCCCTTTGAAGTCAGTAACCTTGACAGAGGGGTTTCTATCTTTATCTGATTGTAAAGTTGCCCTACAACCCTTCCATGTTGGCATTTCACACTCCAACAACAGTGAAAGACAACAGTCAAATGCACTCCTGTCTATGTCAATGGTTACAAGAACAGAAAAGCGTGCGAAGCCCTTTGAGAAAAACCAGGAAGATGACCCACAAAATCACACAGGGTCTATCCAATGTGCGCTCACCCCAAGCTTAGTCTGTACTATTGCAGATCACCTATGGAGTGTGAGTCCCATACAGATATACATGCCCCTTCTGCCATTTTGCTTTCCGTTTGCATTTTAATGTTATTGCACAAAGAACACTGCGTTCTCACAGTGTTGCCATGACAGAGTCAAATAACAAAGATGAAAGTAATTAGGCTGGGAAAGGAGCGGCTGGCTTGTCCTAGAAACGGAGCCTCCCAGCTCCTTGCCCGGCCGGGTAGGTGCACGAACCACTCTGCCATGTGGACTTGCCCTCCCATTTTCAACTGAATGCCATGGTTTGATAACCTCTTGCTGTTTCTCTTCCTCCGGCCTATCCCTGTGCACAGCTCGTAATTTGCCAGGAAACGTAGAATTTATTTTCCACTTCTTCCTCGCTGCATTGCTCACAACTACAGAGGTGCCTGAGCCGGATTTTCCAACCACTGTCCCCCCCACCACTGTCCCCAGGCAAGGGACAAAAGTTCCTGTTGGACTCATCACTTGGACGTGTTCACCCTCTGTGACATGATTTATAGAAAGGCAGCCTCAATTACAATTTCTCTTACTCCTTGCATTGACAAAATGCTGAAAATACAGAATTGCCAAGATGGCACGGTACACAGCCTCCAGCTCAAACAGTTTTCTGCCGACAGCCCCAGGCACAAAACAAAGCTGCTGTGCCAAAAACAATGGCTTAATCCATCAGTGCCAAAGAAGGCAAGACTGGGAGCTGTTTTCCTAACTCCAGATAGCGGCCCCCACACCTCCACTTTCCTCTCCAACCAACACTGGGAACTCTCTGCTCCCTTCCTTCTAAGGCTGGTAGCTGAGAGGCAGCCACTGCTATGGGCCAAGCAATTTCAGGAAAAGCAGCCAGCAGACAGGAATTGAGAGATTAAAAATTAAATTCACACATGTGCTTCCATTTCCAGCCGTGTTTACCCAGAGTAAAAACACGAAACCAGTAACTGAAATGAAAACAAACAGACCCATGTATCTACTGGCCTTGGTTTCACTTTTATTCCATTGCTTTGAGACTGGTGGGAACGCCAAAATAGTGTTTCACCAAGTAGGGGGTTGTCTGTGGGAAGAGCTTACCCTAAAACGCCAATCAGGAGTGAGCCTGGGGACCTCACACATGTCATTGGTTGGTAGAAGAGAGAGCAAGTTAAAAACCAGGCCAATCTTGTCTGTCTTCCACAGACATTCCGATCTTTTTTTTTTTTTTTTTAATCCTGTCTCTTCTAAAGTCTCTTTGTTACAGACTTAATGATCTTCATGGCACCCTAGAAATTACTGTTTTAAAAGCTTCTTGTTTGGAAAAATTGCTCAGAGGCACGAGCTGCCATTTCTGGCTTGCCTGGTATACTTTCAATCCACTTAACCCTATAGTCAGACTTGCCATGGCCTTTCACCAACCTCCCAAAATGTCCAATGTTTTCTGGGTAAAATACCTAAAAAATCATTTCTTGACAACTGGGATGTATATTATTGTCTTAATTATTTAAATAAAAAGATTTTTAATTAATACACTTTCTTTGGGGGGAGCAGTTTTTTTGTTTACATAGCAATGGTGAAAAGTACGAGAAATTGCCATATATTCTGTCACCTCCCCTTATTATTAACGTCTTGCATTGGTGTGATACTTTGTTACAATTTGTGAGCCAATATTGATACGTTATTAATAACTAAAGCCCATAGTTCACATTAGGGCTCACACTCTGTATACATTCTATGGGTTTGGACAAATGACAAATGTATGCCATTTATATGATACTAACGACATGAATGCACCATTGTGGTATGATAATAATTTCACTGCCCTTAACACATCCTGTGTTCCCCATCTATCCACTCTTCCTTTTTCCCCAGCCCCTGGTAACCACTGATATTTTTACTGTCTCCATAGTTTTGCCTTTTCTAGAATGTCATGTAGTTGGAAGCATATATTATGTAGCTTTTACAAACTGTCCTCTTGCACTCAGCAACATCCAAGTTAAGTTTCTTCCATATCTTTTTGTGGAAAAATTAATTTTTATTTTTGACTGATTGCTTGCTAGAACTAGTAACTTGTAAATACAGGCCTGGAACTGGTAGCTTATAAAATATCTCCCAAGTTTCTCCTCTCTTAACTGTAATCTCTGAAGCAGACTGGGGACACTATATAAAAAAAAAAAAAAAAAAAAAAGTCAAACAAAAGCTTGGTACTTTTTAATACTTATAAGGGCAAAACCACTAAAATTAATTTTATACTCTCCAGTGGATATTTATAAATATGTCAAGTGAGTTAACCAAAATTATCCCATCTCAGGGAACATTATTATAATTACTAGTTATTAGAATTATTCATTATTAAAATGAGAATGTGCCAGAGTTCAGGTAGGAAAAAAAAAAAAGAGTGTTTGAATTCTATAAAAAAGCACAGAAGAGATATTCATTCAACTGATTGGTTAATCCCATTTAAGTGTATATACATGCTGACGGATCAAGTACCAGCCCGTGGATGGTAAGAACATACTCACGACAAGGCTTTGTGCAATGCACTTTGGGTATGAGGATGTCTCGGATACGTGCCTTGTGCATCAGCAGCATATGATCTGAAGGAGTGTGATGCTTGCAATAATTACTACAATGTTAGACACCATGTGCTGGAGGTGGGGCAGGTACAGACACCCAGTGTCAAGGGAGCTCAGAGAAGGAAACCCTTTCTGATTAGGTGATATGGGAGCTCACAGCCCTTCAGGAAGTGCTAAAAGTCATACATAAATAATGTCCCAGTAACAAAACAGCATAAGGAAGATGAGGGTGATGGTGAAAGTCAGGGGCCTGGCTTTTTGTTTGTTTGTTTTGTTTTATGTTTTTTTTTTTTCCAAGAGTCTCAACTTTATGATTTAAATCCAGCTTTTGTTACTTGTCTTTTCTTTTTCAGAGGCGTTGCTTTGGCTTTCTTCTTTTTCTTCCTTTCTTCTTTTTGTTTTCTTTTGTTTTGATTTTTTTGCTAAAATATTTTTGATATTTGATATCAAATATTTTGATATTTGATATTTTTGATAAAATAGTTTGATATTTCTAGGCAGGGCAGGTGCACATCAATTTACTAGTCTAAAACCATTCTTATATATAATCTGCCCCTCCCTAATATGCATCTGAGATAAACCTAGGGTATAGGGATTGCACAGAGAATCAGAGAGTGATGGCATCTGTGATACAAACTGTAGAAAGGATGGATTTTATGTCTATAAGCTTGTAGTTCACCCTGACAGCAAGGGAGAGGCACTGAAGATGTGGCACCTTTGGAAGAAGCTATTTATATGGTCAATATTTATGGGGCCTTTGCCTCAGAAGATTCTCTTTCCATAAAGATATCCAGTAACAGGTAAGTATGGACAACCCCATGGATGCCAATGACAGAGCCAGGAAGCTTTCTGATGCAGCAAAGGGGCATGCTACATGGTCTTAGAAACAAGACACTGAAATCCTCACAGGGCAAACGTGGCTCTGGTTTAAGTCAGTTTAATTAAGTGAAATTGTAAAATATTAGAGTTTCAAGGCCTCAAAATTCAAATATTAGTAGTTGGTGCTTCTGCAAAATTCAGGGAAGAAAAGGAAAGAGAAAAGAATACATTTCTATGGAAACCAGTATCCTCCTGACATAGAACAAAAAAAAAAAAAAACCAGCTGCCACGTTAAGTCAGGAAAAGTGGGCCATTGTACCCAGCTGATCTTTAATTCAGAAATAAGTACACCCCTTCATTTATTCAATTTTTCACCCATTCAAAAAAAGCTATCGATGGTCTTCTTGTGCAGGGTATTGTTCTAGGTGCTGGAAGAAGAAAAAAGATCATGAGACAGATTCACTCCAACCATTCATGGCTCCTAGGTACAAAAAGGGAGTGCACATCACTGAGCGAGGTAGAATAAGTGCTAAGCATAGGATGTGCCACATAGTACACACTTGATAAACAGCTACTCTTGGTATTAGGTGAAAGGAAGAAAGCAATGTCAAGGCTCAAAGGAATTGAGATCACTTGTTGTTGAATGCCTATGGAAAACTTCATGGAAAAGTAGTAAGACCATGGAAGTACATTAGCATGTGGATCCGAGAGGAAAGAGAAGTGCAGGAAGAGGCAGAACAATAAATGTTTACAGAAATGAACACGACTCAAACATGTCTAGAGCCTGAAGTATATAAAGAGGAAAAGTAGAAATGGCGGGGGGGGGGGGGGGTCCAGAATCTCAAGAGCTGGAAGATCCAAAAGCTAACTCTGAGTATGAGCAATGGAGAACAACTGGTCATTCTCCTGTGTGTGTGTGTGGGGGGGGGGGGGGGGGGGGTGACACACTATATCACGTAGAACACCAAAGACGGACCTAATGACATTTAGCAGTTATGTCAATCTCTCTTCAGTTTTATTATCTGCAAAATGAGGAAAGGGATGACATCTGAAGAGTAATCAAATACGTCATCATTAGGGATTTTAACTTGGCATAAGAAGCATTAGAAGGAAAAGACAGAGGGACATCGGAAGCAAGCCAATACAAGTGTTGTAAAACAAACACAAAAACTGAGGGAGTAACAGTGGGGATGGAAAGGAGGTGAAGTCAGTGACAGTACACCAAGGTAAGACAATTTCAACACAAGTGACAAGAGAAAGGAGAAGGTAACGCTTAAGTGGCAGGAAGAATGGACAGATCACTGGTAGAACTAGGGAAGGCGAGGGAAAATTCAGGCTGGAGTTTGACACATGGGGTGACAGATTCTTAATATTTCTTCCGTACCCCCATGAACATAAGTCTGAGAGAGAGAGAGAGAGAGAGAGAAAGAAGCTGACGTTAGAGTGAGTTACTACAATTAATCAAAGGAGAATTTGGATGAGCAGCTACAGCTTCTTCTAAACTCTCCTGAGGGAAACAATTCAATTCGATCATGTTGAGTCTGTCTCAAATCATTACTGTATATTCTGTTTTAAAAGTTAGGAGAGAAAAAAATGAAAATATAACCTCACATGTAATAACCTTAAAATGCAGCTGAGAAAAATGTCAAATCCATGTTTCCACATAAGGCAACATGAGACATCTCTGTTGAACATCTGTTGGTTTCCCACTCCCTGTTCATTTTGATGTTTTCCAGTAACTTCAAACTTCCCTGGGACCACTCCTCCTCCAACCAGTTCATGAGATTTGTGTGGGACCTCCCCCGCTCTTACCATCATATCAGGGTCCGCATGTGATCCAGGTCTATGCCACCTGCAGTGGTCTTGGTAATTAGCTGAAAGGTGGGCAGGTGGCACAATCAAAAACAATCAGAAACAATCCCATTCATTTCTGCTAAAGGATCCTTCCTTCCACCAAGACACTAGGACCGAAGCCTGGAGTTACCAGCCGCCACCCTGCCATTCTGAGGGGAAAGTTTCCTGAGAACAAAGACAATGTCTGAACAAAAACAGAGCTGAAAGATACCAAAAAAAGAAACTGCTGGCATAGTCTGAGACCCAACCATGCTTGAAGCCAGGTCTTCCCTTAAATGCCACAGCTATCTTAACCCCAAAACTCCCTTTCACTTACTGCTACTTTGAGATGGAATTTTTGTCACTTCCATTCCAAATATTCCTACCATACATAGCACATAATCACATGCAACATGCTAACTAAATCCAGAGAGAGCCATGCATTGTACAGGCTACCTTAGCCAATGGAAGGTCCATGTAAGAGGCCAGTTCTTGGAGGTTGGTTCATTGTGCTTTGACTAATATAGTTTTTTTATTGGATACTGCAGGGACTATAAAAAATTATCTCAATGTAGCTCCTGCTAGTCAGGAACCTCATGATTTCATGTAGGAAACAGCTGCACGCCAAATTCAACAAAAGAGTGAACCAAGTTTAAGGAGATGAAGAGTGGAGCCTAACAAAGAAGGATTCATCCTCATAACAAATGACATTAAGAAGGACTGCTTTTTTCAAAAAAAAAAGTGTGCATTTATTGAGCAACATTCAATGTGCTAGAACTTCTCACATTTACTACCTCTGTAGTTATGTTCTCAAAAGCAACGGTAACAATGATAATAAAAGCCATAAAGCCCATGACTGCTTCTTCCATTTTTTTTAGACTGGACTGTATAATTTAAAAGTCTATGCCTCAACCCCTTTACTAGACAACCTAGCAACCTCTTGCTGCCTGACTGATCCAAATGGACTTTCTGATTAATTGATCTTATTACTCATCCCTGAATATGCAGAGAAAATTCTTTATTTCCTCAACACCAGTTGGAAATAGAAAACTACCTTCCCATTCTTTGACTGCCTTTTGGAGTCTTATGAATCAGTTGAACAGGACTGCCCACCAAAGATAAGACCTTTCTACCACGGCCACCAGAACCGCCTTTGTGTTGGGCTCCCAACTTGCCCCTGACCTACACATCCACTAACAGTCAACCATTTCATGCAGAGACCTGCAGAAGAAGCAGATGGCTCCCTCAAAAAAAAATCCCCTTCATTACACCAAAAAATAACCTTCATAATTACCCAGAAGTGGCAGAAAAACAATATTAGTAGCATGGGAGAACAAGCAAAACTTAATCTTTAAATGAGACATAATGGAGTCTCTTGCACTGCATCAAAGTCATTGTTAAAAATGCTGTCCTCCAAATGAAAACACTGCTCTCCTGATTCCAAGAGTCAAATCAGCTTAAACATATCTTTCCCCCGAGGCAGTTTTCAAGATTAATAATATTGTGTATGTTGTTTTAGGAAACTTTTTTCCCTGCAACTCAGAATAACATTAATTTTGTGAGCTTTGCCAGCCATCCATTCTCCACAGATATGCTGAGTGGAGAGACGAGGCAACTTTGCCAGGGATGGCAAGAAATTGGAGTGGCAGGCGGGAGTAACGCTGACTGCCATCAGGGTCCACCTTCCAGCCAACATGACAGAGCCCTCAGCAGCCTTCATCCTTTATGGTAACAATTTATACAAAGGGAGAACATAAAAAAACATAATCCCTGCTTGAAAAGAGTTACAGATATAATAGCAATTGCTATTTTTTTGTTATTCAGTGACTGGATGGTAGACCTGGTGTTGAGTTTTTTTAGTTCTACAGTTTCTCCAGTGCTATGGTCTAGCTTTTTAAAAAGCCTGTAATATTTTATTCCTACAGTATATATGTAATACTTGTAATATGTAATATCTAACATAAATTCATGAAGTACAGCAAAATGAACACCTAATCCTGGCACCGAAAGTTAAGAAGTAGAAGCTTACCTGTTCATTCCACTGAAGCTCTCTGTGCACTCTCCCTGAACCCCTAAGGCAAGCATTCACCAGAATTGGCCTTTTATTGACCCCTTGCTTTTAAAAATAATTCTGCTCCAGAGGTACGTAATTCTAAATGCAATATTGTTAGGCCTTGCTTGTTTCTGAAATCTATAAAAATGCCATACTGGTATACTTGATGTTTTTTTTTCCCCACCCAGAATTATTTTTCCAAGATCCATCCATGCTCAATGCAATTTTAGTTTGTTAATTTTCATGACTGAATAATATTCTACTATGTCAGTATAACACAATTTATTCATCCATTTACCTATTTACTTACAGCTTTTTTGACATAACAAGAAATCATGTATGAACATTCATGCATATGTCTCCCAGCAAATGTTTTCCCAGGATTTATAGCCAGGAGTAGACTTTTCAATCATAGGATTTGCACTTACCTAGTTGGACTCAAAGGTACTGCCAGATAGTTTTCCAAAGTGATTTGTTCACATTTATATTGCTATCCAGGATAAAATAGATTCCCATTAAACCTCAATTTCCCTCATACTTGAAATTGTGAGATGTCTTAACTTTGTCAGTCTGATGGGTACTGAATGCTATCTTATTGTCATTTTAATTTGCATTGAATTGATGACTAATGAGGCTAAGCATTTTTCTCATGTTGTGTTGCTAATATTTCATGTTTTCTCTCAAATGTTGTGCCTTTTCATTTATTTTGACAATTACATTGCTAATTTGACTGCATTTTACTTATAAGTTTGCAATATTTCTTTATATACAATAGATCCTTATCCTTTGATAGAGATGTGTGTTACAAATACCTTCTCCACATCTATGGCTTATATTTGCACATGCCATTTATGGTATCCTTTAACAAACAACTATTCTTTATTGTTATGAACTTTAATTAATGTAAATTGAACTTATTCAATTTATGGTTAGCATTTCTTGTGTCATAACTAAGAAAACCTTCCTATCACAGGGTATAAGAGACAGTTTCCAAGATTTTCTTCTTAAAGGTAGCATGTTTCTTTCACATTTAAGTCTTAAAATACATCTGGAATTTTACCTTTATGTGTCTTGAATGTATTTTGTCCCTATGCATAAATATCTCAACATAATAATTAAGTAGCCCATTCTTTGCCTACTATTCATGCCAATTTTGTTATTATCATATATGTGATGTCTGGATCTCTTCTGAGCTTGCTATTCTGTACCAATTGCCAATCAGCCTCAGTCTCTGTGTGTATGTGTGTCTGTCTGTGTGTGTATGTGTGTGTGCATGTGCACGCATACAAATTGAACTACAACTTTTGACATCTGGTAAGTTCTCCACCCAGCCCAACAACACACACTTTCTCTGTTCAGATAAGTCTGCATTATTCTGGGACCTGTGCTATCTTTTATGCATTAGAAAAATTAGCTTGGTTAAGTTCCTATAAGCACCTGTTGTTATTTGATTGAATTGTATTGAAACACAGCAACTGATATTTTTATGCTATTGAGGCTTCCAGTAAACATGCATGGTACATTCCTCCACTTAGTTTGGTGTCTTTTTATGTCTTTTTAAAACGTTTTAAAGTTTTCTCCATAAAGGTCTTATGCATTTCATTCCTTTTGGATAGTAGAAAAAGTTATACTGTGTGAATTACATTTTGAATTATGTTTTCTAACTCACTATTGCTGGGGAATAAAACTCCATTTGATTTTTCCAGACTTTGTTAAGTTTAATAATTTGCAGGGGTTTTTTGAGTCTTATATAGACAGAATCATACTATCTACATAGAATGATTTTTTTCTTTTTCTTTTCTTATTATGATGGTTGATCTCCAAGTACAATGCTGACTTGATGCTATAGTAGATAACCTTCTCTCATTCCTGGTCTTAAAAGAAATGCTTCTAATATTTTATAATTAAAAAGAATGTTTGTTGGGCCGTCTGGGTGGCTCAGTCGGTTAAGTGTCTGACTGCGGCTCAGGTTATGATCTCACGGTTTGTGAGTTTGAGCCCCACGTTGGGCTCTGTGCTGACAGCTCAGAGCCTGGAACCTGCTTCAGATTCTGTGTCTCCCTCTCTCTGCCCCTCCCCTGCTCATGCTCTGTCTCTCTCAAATAAATAAATATTAATTTTTTTTAAAGTTTGTTGTATTTTTATTAATAATCTTTATAAGTTTAAAGAAGCACTCATTTTTCACTTGTTAGTTAAGGTTTATTTGTTTGTTTTCTTTTCTTGGTTTTGTTTTGTAAATCACTAATGGGTGCTGAATTCTATTCAAGAATCTTTATGAATCAATTGAGTTGTTAATGTAGCTTTTCTCCTGGAGCCTTTAAAAGAGAAAATTACATTTTTGGATTTTTCTATCATTAAGTGATCTGTATTCTAGAAATAAACCAAACTCAATCTTATTATATTCCCTTTTGCATACATGGCTGGATTCAGTTTATCTCTCTGAATCTTCACATTATGAAGCAGGTGCTTTATAATCTCTTTACACAGTATCATTTACTAGTGGTGTGACCTGGGCCTGACTCCAAACTCCAAGATTTTAACCATCTTCCATAGCTCTCCGGGTGCTTTGAAGTTGACAACTCAGGATAACACCTCAATGGATGTTTTTTATAATGTCCACTAGGTGTCCAGTTCTTTGCTCTTAGAAGAATAGAATCCCCACAGATTAATTTAATTACACTTGACTAGTGGACCTGAAAAGTCAACGCTGTAGGTGTGTGTGTGTGTGTGTGTGTGTGTGTGTGTGTGTGTGTGTGTGTAGAGAAGAAAAGAGGGATAGATCTGCTGGCATTAAAATATTCAAAGACCACAGGGGATGGATGTAAATGAAGGCTGAAATGTCTTTTAGCGCTATTAGGAGACTGGCTAGAAGTTTTCAGATTACAATGTTTAAATTTTTTAATGTGTATTTATTCATGAGATAGAGAGAGAGCGGTGCAGAGAAAGAGGGAGACACAGAATCCAAAGTAGGCTCCAGGCTCTGAGCTGTCAGCACAGAGCCCAATGCAAGGCTCCAACTCACGGACCGCAAGATCATGACCTGAGCCAAAGTTGAAAACTTAACCAACTGAGCCACCCAGGTGGCCCGAGGTTACAGGTTACAATCTTTTTTTTTTTTTTTTCAACGTTTATTTTATTTTTGGGACAGAGAGAGACAGAGCATGAACGGGGGAGGGGCAGAGAGAGAGGGAGACACAGAATCGGAAACAGGCTCCAGGCTCTGAGCCATCAGCCCAGAGCCCGACGCGGGGCTCGAAATCACGGACCGCGAGATCGTGACCTGGCTGAAGTCGGACGCTTAACCGACTGCGCCACCCAGGCGCCCCTACAGGTTACAATCTTAATGGAAATGGGCCTTCTTATTTCCTTTCCATCTAGACTTATGAATTTATCAAATCTGTTTACCCAGCCCCACCTCTGCATAAGTTCACACTTGCTCATTAGAACTTTCACTGTTGTCAATCTCAACTTTAGGTTGCAAGGACATTCACCAGAAAATATTGGCAAGCTCTCACCAAACCATCCAATATCCAAAGGTCCATTTGGACTGCCTCCCAAGTATGTTTTTCACTTTGAATATGTATGTTTTCTCAGCCTGCTCCAGTTTCTCTACATCCGTTTCTAAGTTTAGCTACCAGAACCAAACACCAGAGAGAGTTCAAATGAACTAGGAAGAATGCTTAGCTCTAGAGAGGCAAAAGCCTCAGGAAACTCAAGAAAGGGTGTCATGAGGTTTCATCCCTATATGCTGTTAAAAAGCCTGTCCACCTTCAAAAGATCATGTGCTGAACATTCATGTTATGCTGTACTGGCTGGAGCCTCTGCTCTGGATCTTTGGTTGTCTCAGATAGCAGTCTAGATGATCCTTCTCTGGCCACCCTAAGCTGCTGCTCTCCGATCCTGGCTCTCCCCACTCCCTTCTATGTGTTATTACCTTACAGCACTTGTGACCAACTAACAATATATGTTATTTCTAGACTGACTACAGCAAGAGTTGGCCAACTATATAAAACCAACTATAATAATCAATGTTATCATATATCTATATCTATATCTAATTTGACAGATATAGCAAGCTTCATAATGGGAGAAATTCTGTGTTTTTGTTTGGTTTGTTTCACAGTATATCCAGGTGCCTTGAGCAGTGTTTGGGACACAGTCAGGGTGCAATAAATACTGACAGAAAAAGGAAGGGAAATTGGAAGGGAGGGAGGGAAGGAAGGGATGCCGTCCTCACTCACTCACTGTGCAACCCAGACTGGAAAATGATAATCACCATGGTTGGTCACTCAAGCAGACCCCTAAATGTGGTGACAAATGACCTCAGCTCAGATATGCATAGAGGATTTTCCATGTATGGAACATGTAATCAAGGTAAGAACTGTGTTATCCTCAAAACACCATAGTCAATAGGAAGGAGTGAATGACAAATATGCACCACAACATGAGGGATGTGAGAATCCTTGTTCTTAGTGAGAGAAGCCAGGTGCACAAAATGGCATATTGTATGACTCCATTTGTATAAAGTGCAAGCTAATCAATAGTGATAAAAAGCAGAGAAGGGCTGGCCTGAGCCCAGAGGTGGAGGGAAGGGTGGTCTGCAAAGGGGTATGAGAAATCTTTGGTGGAGGCGACAGATATGTTCTGTATCTTGGTGGTAGTTTTGCAAGAGCTTACAACTGTTAAAACTCATTGAAGTATATAATTTAAATAAAGGTGATTTACTAGACATAAATTATTTTTTTAATAAAGTTGATAAGGGAAAGATACCATAACAGGCACAGGGAGAGGCAGATGGCTCTTTCGCTCAGTCTCCTATCCAGGAGCAAAAGCATTCAGACTCTGTAGAGTCATCAGGCCAGACATCTACAATATGTGATGTCAATTCTGTGGTTTTCTCTCACTCACCCCGCCCCCAACCCCACTTTCTTGAGCCATGACGCCTCCTCCTGAAACTAAGAAATCCTCTAACAGGATCTCATGCATGCATCAGTTCTGCCCAACCATCCCATTAACTGTGTGGTCACAATAGACATTGTTTGCACCATCTTTCACTACATAAATCTAACAATATTTGGGCAAAGACAGCCAAAACCCCCAACATCCCCATAGAGAATCTCACCTTGACCCTAGCCTGCCCTTCCTGTTCTCTTAGAAGTGTTTAAACATCAGAAAGCTGCCACAGAAAGAAAAAAATAGAAAGTGTACTTCCAACAGAAAGATTTTTCATTTAAATGTACTTTATTGTGTGATGTATTCCTTTAATTAAAGTGTGTGTCTGGGTGCATTGGTTGCTATTACAGTGCAATCCCTCATGTTTATTGAATGCAAGAGTAGCTGGGGCAATGCAGTGGAAACTCACATATTAGCCAGAGTGGAACTTAAAGTGGTAGTTCCCTGCTCTTTTGAGCCTCTTAAGAAGTAGATAATCTTCAAGGTGATTTTGGTTAATGGCTGAGTATGATGAGATGCCCTCTATCAATTTGAATAGGTCTTCTCTGAAAAACCAATTTCTATTTCCAAATACCTTGCTCGGTTCTGTCTTGTTGTCTATCCCAGAATGCATCCTTCACCTCCAGAGACAAATACTGAACCAGTGTTCAGGCAGCAGAACAGCAGATGCTAGACTGTTTCTACAAAAGTTTCCTTTCAAAAGGTGGTGTAGGGCAATGGAATTATTAACAATCACTGTCATTCATATGACACTTTATGGTTTACAGAGCACTTTCATGTTTCTTCTTGGATTCCCCTTAAAGAACTTGTGTAGTTAGTATCAGAGCCCCTCCCACAGTGACTTAGGAACAAAGACATAGAGGATAAGTAAGGCACCCAGTTGCAGAGAAAAACCACAGAGATGAGCCAGATGCACATCTCCGACTCTGCGTCTGGTCGTCTCTTCACCACCACGGGGCTGGCACATGGTTTTGTTCTGCCTCTGCCGTGAGTTATGACTGACTTCGGGAACAATCTCAGGGCTTCAGTCTCCTTGAGTGTAAACAGAGCTGATATTTCAACATCGCTTCAATTCTTTAATTCCAAGAGTCTCGTACATATGCTTCCCTAAAGTGACAAATGGGAAACTGGAGGAAAGGGGGTCTCATTTCCTGATCACCTGGAAAGCCGGTTAATTTTCTTCCTAGCCAGGGCCCTGTTATATCATGAAAAGTTCCCCTTTCCTTTGGTATCACTCCTGGTTTTTCTCTCAAACTTACTGAGAAAAAAAAATGCCATCATAAAAATATCAGACGTTCAAAAAAAATCAATCATTAATCAATAGCTCCAATGGATCGCTCTTTTCATTTCCCCGTGATCTTTGTCAGGCCTTGCAAACCTCCATCTATACATTTACATGTATATGTAAATGACATAGGTAATATGTCATCTCACTGCTGTTTCCCAAGGATAAGATACATCTCTTTGTTTTTCTTCCCTCTGGTTAAAACTGTATCTCTTGCAAATTTTTTTCCCTTCAACAGGATTGTAAGCTTAAGGACAGAGACCCTAAATGTCACCTCTTTGGATGTGCCTCAGCATTTACTGTTTACTGACAGAAGCATAGAAGGCTTCAATACACATTTACGGTATGTTCCTCTCCTTCTTGAATTTATCCTTCCACAATTAAAACTCTGCTTCCTTTTTCAGATTCTCCTAATAAAATTAGTTTCTCATTTACACCCTGGCATTTACTAGCTCTCAGTATAGAAGCAAATTACTTATTTCTCCATGTTATGTATTTAATTATTCAGTGTCCAAATACTAATAACAACAACATCAATAATAATAACCAAGCTTACCATGTTATTGTGAGATACAAAGCACACAGAAACACTTAACACAGTATCTGGAATATAGAAGATGCTCAATAAATATGTGCCAGATCTGAGAATATGAACAATACACGTCTGTGTTCATTGTCTCCCTTAGAGTTAAAGGAGAAAGGAAAGGAGGAAAAAATGTGCATTTAAAACTTGATTCACTGCTACCTTCTCAAAACTACTCAACACTGTTCTGTCAGTAACATTCAGTAGGATAGGTAGCATCCTCTAAAAATACCCTAGCTATGAAGTATCTCAGCACTCCCTCTTCTGATGGCACAGATGCAACAAAAACCATAGATCGAGCATCAAATCTAGCTTAAAGCCACATCAGAGAGCTAGATGCATCTGGAAAAGTGCTATAGCCTTCACATTCAAGCAGGTTTGAATATATTTCCTTGATCGGGGGCTGCAAACAGAAAGAAGAAGATCCATCCCTTCACGGAGAATCTACTAGACATCAGTGAAGTGTAGACCTTTGTCCAAGAGCTATTTACTGGGTATTTACAATGTTCTGGGCACTAGAGATTCACACAAGAAAAGGCAAGGGGTCTTCTCCACTGTCACTCACAGAGCAAAAAGCAGTGGCTATTGGTAGATGCTAAGATGGACATGGCTGTGTTCAACAATTGGAAGGGAGGGAGGACAGCCTGGCAGAGATCAAATGGCTTCCCAGACACTTAAACTGAGAGAGAATTTGCTAAACAGAAACCAAACTATCCAACGAGAGTCATGTTTTTCCAGAGACTTCTCTGTTCTTTCTTCCCCATCCCTCTCCAGCTACACGGTTTTGTTTTGTTTTGTTTTCTGTTTTCTAGGCCAACCTAAAACTCCTCCTTCTCTGTAACACAGCCTATCATCCCAGCCCAGAAGGACTTCTCTCCTGGAAGAAGATTTCCGTACTTCTAGATTTCTAGCTGCTATCCTAATTTCAAATTTATGTCCTTCTACCTTCGGAGCCCTTTGGGCAAGGTCCATGCCTGGGGTTGCTCATAATTTTATGGCCTGTGCAAAGCACCTGTCTGGTACCACTCCTACAAATAGATAATTAATGAAAAGTCATCCCAACAATTGTTCTTGCTGGGAACTGATCTTATGCCCTGATTTGTGGGTTCAGAAAACATGTTGGCAATTTATGCCACTGAGAGTCAGGCAGGTGGTTTTGAACCCAGCTTCTGCTGCTTCACTCAGTGCCCCTTCCTCACAAATTACACTCCAACACTCACCTTGGAAAAGTGACTCCTGCTTTCTAGGATTGTTTTTTTTTCTTTCTTTCTTGGGGTGGTGGGATGGAGTGGCAGGGGTAGGGATACAGTGTCAGGGATAGGGACAACATGGGTAGGGATAACCTAGGTACTGCCTGGTGTGGTTAATTACTGCTATTTTTGTGTGTGGATGTGTGTGTGGATGTGAGTGTACTTCACCTCAATTAGACGACAAAGATCCTTGAGAACAGAAATTATACCACATATATTTTGGTATCTCTCATCACCCAACAAAAGGCTGCACAGAAAGTTGATTACTAATAATTATTTTTTAAAGTTTATTTATTTATTTTTGAGGAAGAGAGAGGCAGAGAGAGAGAGGGAGAGAGAGAATCCCAAGCAGGCTCTGCACTATCAGCACAGAGTTCGACATGGGGCTTGAATTCATGAACCGTGAGATCATGACCTGAGCTGAAATCAAGAGCCAGACACGCAACCAAATGAGCCACCCGGTGCCCCTGATTACCAATAATCGTTAACTGACCTAATGGTTTAAAAGCCCAGCCCCTAGTTAGGACTTCAAGATGAATGCGAACCCTCAATTTGATACTGGAGTAACTTGCCTTCCATCCTTGTCTCCAAGGAACAAGCTGTCAAGGATGGATCCTCACTCTAGTAAGGAACTTGTGTAGGACGACTTTCTCAGGCTCACTCACACAGCCAGTCAACAGCTGAGTCTAAGGCACCTTTCCTATGCCTGGCCTTGTTTGAAGTACTGAAGTCCCATCGCAGGACTAAAGAGCCCAAGTCCCCAGGTTCCTAGAACTTTAATTTTAGTGGGAGAGACAGACATGCTACCCAAGAATTAACATACTGAATGGTGACAACTTGTCACGAAGAAAAACAAAGCAGGATAAATGGTGCCCAGAGTGGGTCAGAATGAACTTGAACTTTACACGAGGTGGTTGAAGGAGGCATTGCTAAAAAGATGGGGTTTGAGTGGAGACGGGAAGGTGGTGAGAACACAAGGCAAGTGAGTAAGTGCATCCCAATGAGGGTGCTGGAGAAGACAACAGGGACAGGGCTGTGCTTGGTGATTGGAGCCAGGATGGCCAGGGCACCTGGCGAGTACACAGCAGGGCAGAGGGAGACGGAGTCCTAGCAGCACTATGGCAGGCACACGGGGGAGGGGACAGATGACTTCATGAGCCAGGGCAAAGACTGAAGGTTTTACTCTCGGTGAGATGGCATCTACTGGAGGCTTTTAAATAGGAATGGCATAATCCTCACCCTTTAGTAGATCACTGGGCTGCTTTGTGGAGAGTGGACAGCAGGTGGACAGGGAAGATGTTGTTACCCTCACCCATGCAAGAGAGGGTTGACAGTGTCAGGACCCCATGAAGCAGTGGGGGAGGGGATGAGAAGTGGTGGGATTCTAGGTGTGTTTTAAAAATGGAGCCAAAATGAGGGTGCCTGGGTGGTTCCATGACTTCGGCTCAGGTCATGATCTCACTGTCCTTGAGTTCGAGCCCTGCATCAAGCTCTGTGCTGCAGCTCAGAGCCTGGAGCCTGCTTCGGAGTCTGTGTCTCCCTCTCTCTGTGCCCCTCCCCTGTTCACGCTCTGTCTCTCTCTTTCTCTCAAAAATAATAATAAATGTTTATTTATTAATAAATGGGGCCAAAATGATTTGCTGAGGGACTGACAGTAGAGTGTGAAATAGAAGAGGAGCCAAGACTCCAAAGTATTTTTCCTGAAAACCTGGAAGAACGAATCTGTGAGGGAGGTAAGTCTGGAGAGGAAAATGAACAGAAACCAGGTGTTTGATTTCAGGATGGAATATTTGGCATATTTAGGAGATATCCATGTCGAGAAGTCGAGTAGGCACTTGGAGATGAACAAGTCTGGGGTGCAGAGGAGAGATACTGGATAATAATTAGGACAAATAAATGGCACTGAAAACCACAAGCCTGGACGAGAAAATAACAGGAATGAATGAGGAAGGACAGAGATGGAAGGAGTCCAAGAACCGTGCCCATGGGCTCTTCAATATTCAGAGAGGCCAGAAAGATGAGGCAGAGGCACGAGAGGCTTCTGAGAAGGAGCACCCAGTGAGGGGGAGATACAAAGGAGAGCAGGGTTCCCTCTTTCACATAATTCTCCCTTTCCCCCTCTCCCCCTCTCCCCACCTCCCCTTCCCCTTCCCTTGCTCCCCCTCCTCCTCCCCCTCCCGAACACATTTCATTGCCTTTACTGGACAACTTCTATTCATCTTCCAAATCTCAGCCTTTGTACTAATTTTTCAGAGGACTTCCCCAAACCTCCCTTGTCATATCGCATTGGTCTTTGCCACCTTAGCACTTGGGGTATGAGTCTATGCAATATTGCCATATGAAGCATGATCATTTGTATCACTGCATGTTTGTTTACACGTACAAGCACTGAATACCTGCCTTTAACCAGGTTGTCACCTGCATGCAAGGGTCACATGTGCTTCCATTCACCCAGGGTGCACCTGGCCCTGGGCTGCATGCCCTGTGTTCATTACCTAATTCCAAATGAAGAGTCCTACTGTGATGTCTGTAGAATTCGTCCACTTTACAGACATGAAAAGAGAAGATGAGAAAGGTGAGGGACTGGTCAAAAGAAAACCCAAGTCCAAGTTAAAGCAGATGGCCCTTTCCAACTTTGCTGTTAATCACTCAGTGAATATCTGATGCTGGACTGTTGAAGGGGAAGCTGATTGCAAATGGGGCACCAAGGAGGAGACTTGATAAGCTGGAGCCTCGCACTCCCAGCCACTCCCCTCTCTCTCGGCTCTCTCCCTACCCATTCCTGCACTTCACATTCACACTACACAGCTGTCCACGGGTGTCTATGCCGATTATTCTCCGTGTGTCCTCACTCCGTGGCCATCATCTGCCCTTCTCCGGCCCCCTCCCCACCCCTGCAGGGCTCACCCTCATTGGCAGCACTGACCCACCTGGTTTCCTTGCCTCCCAGATGGGTTCAAAAAAGGGAGGCAACGGACAGAGCTTGGCCGGTGAGAAGAAAGAGAGGTTACGGTCTGCCTTTCCACCTCCCTGCTTCTGTCCTGTCTGCCATGGGCTCCCTCTGCCACAACTTCGGTTTCAGCTGCTGGATGCCCCCACCTCCACTCAGCCACTTGGGCTCACTCCAGGAATCATGGTGCGGTTCCCCACACGCTCGGTTCTTCATGTGCAGGGGGCTCTCATGTTCCTCCCACTGCTTTCTACTGCTGCTGTCTGCTGCTTGGCCATGCTGTGTGGGGACCCTTATCCCTGCACATCCCTCTGAAAAAGAGTCAGTTCTCCCCCAAATTCCACCAAGGCCAATCTTCTTCTCTGGATACCAGGTCGAAGCGCATCCCTTTTCAGTGTCATCCTGTTCTGGCCCCAACCCTTCCCGGCTTCCTGCACAGTCCTGGCTATTGGGCAGACTGCTGCATCACGCCTGCTCGGATTTTACAGCCATCCACAGTCCCATAAAAATCAATGGAACAAAAAACCCCGAGAATCTTTATCACACCTGAGAAATTTCCCGTAACTGCCCTGGAATCATCCTGGATCTCCTGTGGTAAAACTTAAAGAAGATGCGGGGGCGGGGGGAGATTTGACATCTACGTGTAAACTGGTGGTAAGTCCCATCTTTTCCCCTGACGGGATGAAAAATGAAGTGCCCACAAGGAGCTCAGCCTGTCTGAAGACAGAGATAACACCTCATGCACTTCCAATTCTGAGGGCTGCACTGTTTGCATAAACATTTTCAAAACCCCAGCTCCCAAGTGCGCAGGAGGGAACCCGCAGTGTAAATCAGAGCCTGGTCAGAATGAAAAGGTAGGGGGACAGGCGCCCCTGCCAAGCTCCCTGCCTCGACATACTCACACTAGGACTCTGGATAAGCACAATTAATGACAAAGTGGTTTGTACAGTGTATGTAAACACACTAAACACCTTGCTCTGCACATTTATCTGACATTAAATGATTAACCAGTGGCATAAGCTAATATTTATACATGACTTGCAATTGTGCCATGCAAATTAGTCCCCATTTATCATGGAATCGAAGAATTTGGAAAAGGAAACATAGTCCAGGGACCTTCTAGTTCAACCCCCACATGTTAAGGATGAAGAAACCAAAGCAGAGAAAGGAGGGGGCATGTCTAAGACAGAAAAGAGCAAGGGCTATGGGCTCGTCTCCCATTACAGTCCTTTTTCTGCCACATTTTGCTATTTTCTACTCCCAAGGGGAACAAGGTGTCCACCTCTCCTAGAATCTTGAAGAAAATAAGAGTTTCGAGTTTCTCTGACTTCTCTGAAGGCCAGAATAATAACAGCTAACATTTCTGGAGCTCTCACTCTAGGCCAGGAAGATACTAAGATCTTAATGGAGTAAATGATTTAATTCTCCCAACATCACATGATTGATCCCATTATTAGGAATTGTGATAAAAGACTGAGAGCATGGATTCTGGATCCTGACTGTCTGGGTTCATATCCCACTCCACGGTCAACGAGCTGCATGAGTTTCCTGCTCCTGCCTCTACATCTAAAATGAAGATGACAACAGCCTTTCTCTCATGGGGGTGGGGTGTATAGATTACACTAATTAATACACTTAATGCAGTTATAATGGTGCCCAGAACACAGTGAGTGCTCAATAAGATATTCCCTAGTTTACTGTTCTACTATGTTTCCTATTTTGCAGATAAGGGAAGAAAGGCAGACAGATTATTTTTTAAACCTATTCAAGAACTCTCTCTGTCTCTCTCTCTCTCTCTCTCTCTCTCTCTCTCTCTCTCTCTCTCTCTCTCACACACACACACACACACACACACACACACACAATCCAGGCCTTCTGATTCTAGAATTAAGGCTTATTCTCACTGATGCCATCCAATAGAACTTTCTATAATGATGGACATGGTCTATAGCTGTTCTAACCAGTATAGTAGACATCAGCCACATGTGGCTACTGAGCACTTGAAATGTGGCTTGTGCAACTATGAAATAGAATTTTTAAATTTATTTTTAATTAGTTGAATTTCATTTACAGCCGCATGTGGTTAGCAGTTAATACATTAGACAGCTTGTCTCTTCACTACCTTATTCATTTGGCTGTCCTTACACCCTAGCTCAGTGCCTGATGTATGGTAGGCATTCTTGTGTCACTCTGCAGGATAGAAACTCTTATTCCCATCTTTCCGATTTTACTGTCTTCCCAAGTCTATCCTCAATAAACAGTTATTCGCCTCAAATGAACTCCTAAGTGCTTGGAGGATGAATGAATAGATGAATGAAAGTCTCACCTCAGCTCGGTTGAGAAATGGCTCCATGTGAAGCAGGTGGCTCTCCAATCTCCCTTCCTCTAACATGACGCAGACACCCCTCCTCAGCCTGCAGCCTTTGGCTTCTGTCTACTCTTAAGGAGAGACTGGTGAGTCAAACTCAGAGCCCATAAAGGTCCTGAATCACCCACCTGGGCCCACATCTTACACATTTAAGTGTCTAGAAGATAATTTGGAACATGCTGATCTCTCATTTTGATTCTGGGAGTCACATCCCCCCAATGTGCCCATGGAAATTTCAAGAACCACTTGAAACAGATCCTACTCTGGGACCTGAAGCATTAAGATGCCTCACCATGGAGTCCAACCAGCCCCTGTTTGAACACCATCTCTGTCATTTCTGGCTCTCATACCTTACACACATCAAAATTCTAAACCCTAAGTTACCTCATCTTTAAAGTGGGAATAACAGTGCCATTTTCCAAAAGGTTGAGACACTGAGTATGAAGGGCTTAGGGAAGTGCACAGTGTGTTGTATGTGTTTGTGAAAGAATGTTCTGCCTCTCCCTACGAGGCTACAGTGACCACATCTACATCCTCCAACTGGCCTGTCCTAACTGATCCTTCCTTTCTGTGATTTTCCCCTGAGGGGGTTCTATAGGCAGCTTCCCAAAGAAAAAGTGTATTCAAAGGGTGAGCATAAAGCTGGACCTGATCCCACATTTTTGCATAAATTTTTCAAATGGGAAGAGCAATTTCAAGGAAAATTTTGGATAATTACCATCACCATCAAAAAGCGCTTAAGTGCCTATTTGCAAGTAGTGTTGAAGGAAGAGGACAGAACTCAGTCCCTGCCCTCCAGGCCCACTTCAAACAGTCACTTACACACAATCTGTTCCCTTTAGAAAATTGCTAAACCCAATGATTTTCTCAGTGCTTACCCCTCAAATAGCATTTGATTCTTCTCCGAACCTTGAGCCACTTTCCTTCCCTAAACTCCATGGCACTGCTCATTCCTAGTTTTCTTCCTTCTTCTACCAACATCCTTCTTTTGTCTCCTTTGCTAGCTGCTGTCCATCTCTGTTATGCCACTTATTGGCTCTGTGACCTCTAAAACTTACCTAACCATCCTGAACATTAGTATCATCCATGAGATCAAGGTAATGATGTTAGGTTAGTTTGAAGATTATACAGGAGAGTGAGGCCACAACTGAATGGGACCTAATCTCTTAACAAACATTCTGACATAGTAAACATAGAAAAATTCAAAATCTTAAGTAATTTCTGAGCTTGAAAGTAAAATTCCTGCATGTCAAAATCGCACCGAGAACTCAAACCAAAGTGGCAAGCAGGAGCTGACTCCCTTTGTGACCCGTGGTGTTTTGTGGGACAAATATAGGCTCTGGGAACATTCTAATGGGTGCATTCTAATATTTGTACAAGGGAAAGATTCTTGTCCTTATGCTCTACAAGGCAAATAGCTGGAAACAGTGCATATATAAAGTTTGATGTGTTATCAGACACATAACATGGAGCCTTGAAATATGTCAGCCACTATCTAGGGAAGCAGAAACAAACTGCCTTCTGATCAGAGCCTTAAATTAGAGTGGAGGAGATGGGAACAGTCACTTGAGAGAGAACAAAACCCAAGGCTAGCTGCAGCTATGAATCTGAAGTTTGAATTCACATGGTCTGCATGATGCAGAAATCTACCGTAGACAAATACATAAAAATTTGTCTATGTCCGCTGATACTCCTAGACCTCAAGCAGAAACAAAAGAAAACCACCCATGGAGGATATTTTAAAATCCAGGGCATCCTGTGAAAAAACAGACTCAGCAAAATGAACCAACACTTAAAAGACATACATAATCACACACACACACACACACACACACACACACACACACACACACACACACACAAACCACCACGAGGTTTGAAATTCATGGAATTAATGAATGAATCAGAAAGAGGCTAGAAGAGCAAAACTAGCCTAAATAAAACATTTAGCACCTTCGCACAATGTGTAGTACATATTAGGTATTCACTAGTTCCTATTTCCCAGTCTCTTTTCTTTCATATCCTAAATAATTGGTTTTTAGACTCTACTGTTGGTTTTAGACACTTATTTTTGGCTTTGTTATATTTCATTCATTCATTCATTCATTCAGCAGGGGAGTGCATGACCAGAGCTGAGGTTTAGGAAGACTTTACTTTATGCTACCCCACATTGATACATTCACTACTGCCAAAAAAATAAATAAATAAATAAAAGAATCAGAAGCAGTAACAAAGGACCAGGGACCAAGCAAGAGACAAGTGGTCCAAGAGAAAGGTAATTCTTCTGCCTACCACAAGAGGGTAGCCATGTGGTTAAAAAAAAAAAAAAAAAAAAAAAAAAAAAAGCATGAGAGAAGGAGCTAAGTGGGAAAGAGCAGGGAAGCACTTAGGAATGTTTAGCTCTACCTGTAGACTTTAATGGACTGGATCCATGACATGAACCCAAAGTTTAGGCATATAAAGTATTCTTCAAACTTTCTCTGTGTGCTTAAAAGGCCAACAGTTGGACCACTGGAGCATGGACCCTCCAGCCTCCCCCTGACACAACCAGGGCCCCAATTCAGCATTTTTGGACCTTAACTTGTGGAGCAAAAGAGGACGGTTCTGGAGAGGACAGAGTAGGACAACAAGTACTAAGGTATGTTACCTACCTGAAGGGTTTCTTAAGGAGAGACAGCAGGGATTGGGGGGTGGGGCGCGTGGAACTTGTGGGTTTCAATGAACAGAGTGTTTGAACAAGGTAGCACATAAAGAGAAACCAACTTCCAGTGGAAAACTGAGAGAAAAATTTAATTTTATGTGTAAGGCTTTAACTTGTAATTAGAATACTCCAAGAGCAGAAGTGGCTTTGAGGGACTGAGATCCCTGAAATTGGAAGTGTGTAAACAGAAACTGTGCTCAGAGATAAAATATAGAGGTTTGGGGGGTTGGACTAAAGACCTGTCCAGCTCAAAGATTCTGTAAGTATTAATTAATAAAATAAAAAGCAGAGAGGTTAACAGAAGCAAAAACAACTACAAAAACATTCACTGGTGAGATTCTGTACAATGAACTCCATGCCTAGAAGTCTTAATAAAAACAGAAGAGTTTAATTAAATGAACGATAGTATGGTTTTTATTCTCTTCTCTTCTCATTTTATAGCAGAGTATGAGTGCATGCGCACACACACAGGCGATCCAAAGGAACACCACCTAGAGACTCTGGCACAATTGAAATGCTAAAAAGGTCATAGTTCGCACGTTGTTATAAATTGCCTCCTCTGTGTATGTTTCCATGATAAAGAGAAAGAGCTGGATAATCTGAGCACTGCTGTCTTCAACTCTGTAATTAGAGAACACGGACCCTGATGAATTGCAAATGGAGTCAGAAGCCCAGCTTGTGACTTAATGAGCAAAGACAGCCCAGTCACAGACGTCCACACTCCATATTAATCAATGGCTGACGATTTTCTGCTGGGAAATTGTCCTCAATGATATATGGTCCTATTAGCCAACTATTACCCAGTCGGCCTCCTTTGCCTGAGACCTCTGGCCTTAGTTCTGAGTCTGGACAACAAGGCATTAAGGAGACCGAAGTTCCAAAGAATCTTGACAGATAACTTCACCCAAGAGAAAATACCCCCTGAAGTCTTAGAAAAGTTAAAATTCAAAGTAGCAAAAGAGGAAGAGATTAAAAGAGAAGGCAATAACTGCCCTGAGAAGAAAATCCAAATTACCTCAGCTAGTTCGGACCCCAAATCATATGAAAAGTGACGTCATCTACTTAGCTGTGGTGCCTGGTGGCAGGCAGGCAGAGCTACACACATCTTGAAAGGGAGAAGCACAGCATGAAATCTAGGATTTTTGAGTCTAAGTCATACTCGCTTTCCAGAGCCTAGTACTATGTCCCTCAGTGAGATCCATTTTCAGCTGCATATAAACTATGAGGTTACCTCTAAAGTATTGATTCTTCTTAACTGAGCCCCTTTCTTCATAACTGACCCATCCCCAAGTATGCATCGGGCACCTAACAAGTACACTTAGTAGGTTTCTTTCTTTGGTAAAATCCCCCTCATCCTCTAAAATTCAGCTCACTCCCTCCCCCAACATTCTGTAGACCCTTCACTGCCAGTAGTTTCAGAAAGTCACTGGTTCCTAAGGTTCCAATGGCACCACACATGATTAATAGGTCATTACCTTTTACTTCCCACCCAACTGAGCTACTTCAGGGAAGGTCTGAGCCTGACTCATCATTATATCCACACAAGCACTGTATACAATTATTTACACCCTTCTAGTCCTCAGTAAAGTTTTGCAAAATGGAAAAGTAGGCTTTGGTATGAGGAGATTGGGGTCTTGTTACAGACCCAAGATGTACACATGAAACAAACATTGAAGAAAGCAGAAATGATTAAATGCTAAACTGTGTCCTGAATTTTAATTGCCATAGAGCTAATCCCCAAGGGAGAGTTCCCAGGTGGGGGTCGGGGAGGGGGGGCAGGGAAGCACACATCTATATCTCCCCCATCCTCAATCCCTGATGTGCCTTCTTCTTTCAAGAACTGGAAACATCCACAAAGGGCTGTTTCCCATGATTACAACACTGAAGTGTTAAGAGGTTATCGCCCAATCTAGAATGGATTTAATTGGGATTAAACCATTGATGGAAAGGTCAAGTCTCATACCAAAGAAACGGAGAAAAACCTTCACATCTGGAAGTCTGAAACAAATTGGAGGTTCATATGAAATTGATTAATGACAAAATTGGAAGATTCTTTTTAGTTTTTGAATTGTTAGTTTATGGTAAATAAATGACTTACTCCAATAGCCTTTGTTATTTAAAGAGAGAGTTCCCAACCTTCCTGTGGACTATGTTAAAAACAAAAGAAATAATTTCCCATCTCTACACAGTAAAGCACAAATTCGCTAGATTAATACCAAATCCACCCCCCCAGGCTGACCACACTTCTACTGCTCCCCATTATGCACTCTGTGCCCCAGTGAAATGAAAGTAGTTGCTAATCTTAACTATACTTCTCCTTCCCTGCCTTCAGAAATTTACTTAGGCTATTGTTTGCACTGTGCAGAATATCTTCTCCATGTGCTAATCTCATACTTTTTCCAAAAACCAAAAAGCCACATTTTCATCCTCCACTGCACTGTCTTGATCTCTCTCCACTAAACTAACATACACAATGGGATGTGAGGGTGGAGGTTTGTACTTACTTAACATTTTAAAGTCACATTTTAGTAGTAAGGATTTTTTTTTCTATTATTAATTCTTGATTCTCAAAGTCTCTCTAATGGCTTCAAAATACTTATTCACACATTAGGTAATTTTCATATTTCTCTGAAACTAGTCAAAATAGTTCCATTTTACAAGTGAAAAGTTACAATAAGTGTAGTGAGTCACAAAGGACCAGAATATGGCCGATCTTGGTAAGTATTCCATATACACTTAAGAAGAATGTGTTTTCTGCTTTTGTTGGCTGAAGTGTTTTATCAAAATCGATTAAGTCAAGTTAGTTGATTGTGTTGTTCAATTCTTCTATATCCTTACTGATTTTTCTCTCTACTTGTTCTATAAAGTACCAGCAAAAATTAAAGCAATGAATTTTTAATATCATTTTTTAAATCACATTTATTAAATGTTTAGGTGTATGTCTAACAAAAGAGATACAAGATCTATAAACTAAAAACCATAAAATACAGCTGAGTTAAATTAAAAGAAACCTAAATAAATGGAGAGATATAATGTGGCCATGAATCAGAAAACTTGATATTTGTAAAATGCCCATTCTCCTCTAACTGATCTGTGGCTTTACATAAGCTCAAAATCAAAATTCCAGAAGGCTTTTCTGGAGGGTAGAAATTGACAACTTGATTCCAAAATTCATATGAAAATACAAAATACCTAGAATGACAAAGACAACTTTGATAAAAATGAACTTGGGGGGCACCTCAGTGGCTCAGTTATTTGAGCGTCAGACGTGATTTTGGCTCAGGTAATGATCTCACAGTTCATGGGATTGAGCCCCGCATCAGGCTCTGTGGAGCCTCCTTGGGTTTCATTCTCTCTCTCTCTCTCTCTCTCTCTCTCTCTCTCTCTCTCTCTCTCTCCCCCCTTCCCTCGCTCATGTGCATGTGCACATGGTCTCTCTCTTCTCTCTCTCTCTCTTTCTCTCTCTCTCTCTCAAAACAACAACAACAACTTGGAAGACTTACACTCCTGGACTTGAAGACTTTTATAAAACTATGATACTCATGGTAACATAGTATTGGTGTCAAGACAGAAAACTAGATGAGTGGAATAGAACAGAGTCCAGGAAAAGACCTGAATATATGTGGACAATTGATTTCTGATGAAAGTGCAAAGCCAATTCAGTGGAGATTTGCAATAATAATCTTTGACTCATACCTCACACCATATACAAATTAAACTCAAAATAGATCGTGGGCCTGAGTATAAGACATAAAGCTACAAAACATCTACAAAAAAGCTGAAGAAACAAATCCTTGTGACCTTGACTTTAGCAAAGATTTCTTATGACACCTTAAGCATGGTCCAAAATAAATAATTGACAAATTACATTTCATCAAAATTATGAACTTCTCTTCACTGAAAGTCACTGTCGAGAGAATTAAAAGATAAGCTGTGGTGGGGCGCCTGGGTGGCTTGGTCGGTTAAGCGTCCGACTTTGGCTCAGGTCATGATCTCACGGTCCATGAGTTCGAGCCCCACATCAGGCTCTGTGCTGACAGCTCAGAGCCTGGGGCCTGTTTCGGATTCTGTGTCTCCCTCTCTCTCTGACCCTCCCCCGTTCATGCTCTGTCTCTCTCTTTCTCAAAAATAAATAAACGTTAAAAAAATAAAAAAAAAATAAGCTATGGAGAAAATATATGCAAACCACATACAGTAAAACCTTGGTTTGTGAGCATAATTCATTCCAGAAACATGCTTGTAATCCAAAGAACTTATATATCAAAGTGAATTTCCCCATAAGAAATAATGGAAATTCAGATGATTCAAACCACAACCCAAAAATATTCATAGAAAAATGATTACAGGGGTGCCTGAGTGGCTCAGTCAGTTAAGCGTCTGACTTTGGCTCAGGTCATGATCTCATGGTTTGTGAGTTTGAGCCCTGCGTCGAGCTCTGGGCTGACAGCTCAGAGCCTGGAGCCCACTTATGATTCTGTGTCTCCCTCTGTCTGCCCCTCCGTGGCTTGCACTCTGTCTCTCACATTGTCTCAAAAATAAATAAGCATTAAAAAAAATTATTACAATACTGTCATATAATACAAAATAATTAAAAAAATATAAAATATAAAGAAAAATAAACAAATTAACCTGCACCTACCTTTGAAAACATTCCTGGCTGGTGTGAAGGAGACAAGAGAGAGGAGGTATGTTGTGTAGGACCACTTTCACTATCACTAACAGAATCAGTGCCATCTATTGGCTCAATGGAATCTTCTTTTTGTACAACTTTAACAAGGAACCTATCTAATGACACTTGCTTTTGCCTCCTTTTGAGGATTCCGTGGTATTGTCATTAAACAGATTCATCGTCCCCACTGCTACAGCCTCATTCAGGTGGTGCTTTTCTACAAAATTTTGCACGGTTTCCAAAATTTTACACATCTCCCTAATCTCATTTGAAGTGAAGGATTCCTCTGCCTTTTCCTCCTCCCCCTCTGCAGCAAAAGAAAGCTCGGTTGTGATCTTGTGACATTCAGCATCCTGTACCACTCTTATTGCAAGACATCACTCCTTTATCAAGTAAAAATTTATTAGAAATGTTCGCACATTTTGCGGAACACTCACAGAACACGTTACTTGCAATCCAAGGTTTTACTATGATAAAGGACTTTCATCCAGAATGCAGAAGGGCTTTCAACACTCAAAAAAAAAAAAAAGCGACCCAATTTTTTAATAGGCAACATATTTTTGACAGAGACTTCACCAAAGAAAATATACAGATAGTAAACAAGCACGTGGAAAGATGTCACGACAGCAAGGTTACCAACAGAATGGAAACTACTGTCACAGAGAGATACCACGACGCGCCTCGTAGAACCTAGGCTGAAACTGAAAAGACCGACAACCATAACAAGTGTTAATAAGGATATGAAGCAACTGCAAGTCTCACATGCTCCTCATGGAAATGTAAAATGGTACAACAACTTTAGAATATCGTTTGTCATTTTCTTAAAAATGCGAAGCCACATCTACCGTATGATTCAGCCATTTTGCCACTAGGTATCTACCCAACAGAAATAAAAGCATATATCCATGTGAAAGCTTGTACAGGAATGGCCCCGGCAGCTCTATTTGTAGTAGCCAAAACTCAGATTCAAACCAAATGTCCATTCATGGGCAAATGAATAAACCGATTTTGGTATATCCATAAAATGGAATGTCACCCAGCAAATAGGTAAATAGATACATAGACAAATAAATAACGACTCATACACACAACAATATGGATGAACCTCAAAATAATTATGAGAAATTAAAAAAGCCACTCAAAAAACTGAGGATATAAGATGCCTTTTTACAAAAATGCTACAGAATGCCAACTATTGTATAGTGACAGTAAGCAAATCCCCAACTGTGACTATGGTGACAGTGGGGAAATGAAGAAAGGAGGGAGGAAGGAATTATAAAGGAGGACAAGGAAACTTTGGAGTGGGGGTGGGGGGTGATGGATATGCAAATTTTCTTGACTATCATTATGGCTGTGTGGGTATATTTATGTCAACACTTATCCAATGTGTATGCTTTAACCTGAGTAGTTCCTGAATGCCAATTATACCTCGATAAGGTTTTTACAGAAATCTGAAGGCAACTCATACAATGACCTTAGATTATTTTAAATAATGTTTATGAGCACTTAAAAATGTTTCATTTCCAAAGTATATCTTAACTCTTTGAACACAATAATTACATCAAACATTTTGAGGACAGGTCAGACCTTCTCCCCAATGTATGCTCTCATAGTTACCAATACTTCCATTTTGTAGCACTTATCATAATTGCCATCAATTACTTATATGATCAGTGCTTCTCTTTCCATGACAGCAGAACTCGTATCAGTAGCCTTCATTAGTGAATCCCTCAGCCCTGGTACATTCTAAGTTCTCAGTAAATATTTGTTGAATATAATATCCTTGACCTGGTATCTGTGTGGCAAAGCACAGGTTATTGACACTTTTAATGACATACACTTCAAGCAAAGAAATGCTTTTTGCTCTCTATGCTTTTCATTTTTCCGTTTATTTTATCAATATTCACCTGAGAAAAAATGGTTTCCAATAGTTTAAAACATGAATCTGTCAGGATTTGTTAGACTCTGGTCTGCTAATAAGATACTTGGGAGGAAAAAAGACAAACACCATGGCATACTTTTCAGTTATTTTTAACGACTGATGGTGTGATACCACTAGTAGACATTACACGAGTATCAGCTTTCTATCTGATTATTAAAATGGCATATTCAGCATCAAAAAAAGGGAAAGAGATTGTATAAACCTAAGGGCAGACAGATCATATCACAAGTAATGATCTACCAGTGAAACTCAAAAGCTCCCTTTGGGAGTTGGAACCTCTGGGCTAGAAGGTTTCAGAGACCATCCAGGCTGATAGACGCGGGAGAGTGGATTCCTCAGCCACCTTCCCACATCTTCATTATGAAAACATTCAAGCTCAATATTAGTACAACAGTATTTGAAGAAAGGAAAGTTAATATATCCTTTTTTTTTCCCCTCGCTCATTCCCCAGCTGCCTATTACAAAGCTTCTAGATTACAACCTCTGGTATCTCTACCAAGCGCTTTAAATTAAAAAGTCTCCATTTTAAAAAGCCTTGTTTCAATAACTTAGCTACAGCTGGCTACTGCCTCCGGCACTCAGAGCAGCCAAGGGAGACTACGGGGCAAAATGTCAGAAAAGCAGCTAACGGGAAAAGCGACCACAAAGGAAGGTCATTATCCCCTCCATGGTACACCTTGGCGGCAATGCCAACCAGGACCTCCCCTCTACCACTCTGCGCTTTTGAGAAACTGGCATTTTCTTTGTCAGGAAAGAAACATGCTGTGGGCACAGCCCTTGGCCTTAGATATTTTTTCAGGCAATCAGACTATCAGATCAATAGTGTCCTTTTGGCTCTTGTCATGGTCAGAGTTATCAGGCACTCTTCCTTCCTGTGACTTTACACAGTCACAAAGTCTACTTCTATTGTCAAATCACTCTATAATTGGTCCCCTTTCTTTTCAATGCCACAATTATTACCTTAATCCAAATCTTACTTATCTCTTGTCCAGGGACAATTTAAGATCATTCGCTGTCGTAAACACAGAAAAACGTTGGTCCTCCCATCCCTTAGGTGCTTATAAAATAAAAAATTATAAAATAAAAAGTTTTCCATATGCTAAAATGAATCGCTTCTTTCCAGATTTTTCTCAAAAATCTAGATAACTTGAGTTACGTTTCCACAGATAATCTTGCCCAGGGAAAGCTTTCTCTAGAAAGCCATATTTGCACTGAGTTTTAGGACTAGCTAGATGAAAAGGGGGGAAAGGACTCCCAGAGATAAGTGCCAGAGTTTCACACTCTGGTGTGAAACAGGAGGATACATTCTCTGTTGCATGAATTAAGGGAGTGCATAGAAAGGGGGGGGTAGGAAGTTAGACAGGATCCAAACTACCATGGTCTATGTGCTAAGTTAAATTTATCCTCCAAACTACAGGGAAGCCAAAGATAAATTTTAAGAACAAACTGGTGGTTGCCAGAGGGGAGGGGGTAGGGAGTTGGGTAAAATACGTGAAGAGGAGAGGGAGATACAGGCCTCCAGTTATGAAACAAGTAAGTAATGGAAATAAAAACACAGCATAAAGAATACGGTCAATGACATTGTAATAGCTATGTGATAGGACAGATGGTAGCTACAGTTGTGGTGAACATGGCACAATATATAAATCTGTCAAATCACTAAGTTGTACACCTGAGATGAATGCAATATTTATGTCAACTGTACTCAAAGAAGAAGGAGGAGGAGGAGGAGGAGGAAGAGGAGGAGGAAGAGGAGGAGGAGGAGGAAGAGGAAGATTAAGGTCAACCAAACCTCTTTCTATAACTTCTGGCACATCTGAGATCTACTGACATTTTAATGTGCAAAGAAAGAACAAAAATAAAATACCAAAATAAAACCAAACTAAACAAATCTAGCTTATACAAGCACATAGCCATGATTCTAAAGAATAAGTTTCCATCTCTGACTTCTTTCAGACTCTATTCCCTCAAAGTTCTCCTCAGTGGTCTCCTTGGCCTGGGCACCATATTTTCTGTTGTGCCTCCATGATTTCCTAACCTTATCTAGGGTCAAGGCCAAAGATCAGTTTGAAACCTTCCTGACCAACGTCAGGACCTCTCATGAGGATCTGATTTACATCTTAGGGATAAGTCCCACCCTCACTTCTTACCTCCCACCCCCATTATAAAATCTTCCTGGTGGTTGTTAGTTCCATTCCATACAACTCAGGAACATCTCAGGCTACAAAGTAGGAAGAGACTCCTACTCTCCCCTCCACAGGGCCATAGAGACCCATATCTCAATAAGACGTCCATCATTCAGCAAGCTTGACATGAATATAAGTTATGGGCTGACTATGTCCCCTCCAAATCCATATGCTGAAGTCCTCACCCCAGTACCTCAGGATGTAACTGAATTTGAGACAGGGTACTTAAAGAGTTAGTTAAGTTAAAATGAGGTCATCAGAGTGGGCCTTAATGCACTATGACTAGTCTCATTTTAAGCAGAGGAGATTAGGACATAGATACACACAGAGGGAATACCATGTAAAGATACCGGGAGAAGATGGCCATCTATAAGCCAAGGAGAAGTCCCTCAGAAGAAACAAATCCTACTGACATCTTGATCTCACACTTCTACCTTCCAGAAATGTGAGACAGTTTCTATTGGGACAGGCCTAGCAAAATAATAATATGTGACAAGACAGAGAACTTTTTTTTTTCACCAGAATTCCTCTCAGGAGGACCTCTTAATTACTTCAGGACTTCACGGATCAATGTAAAGAGGAGTCAAAAGTATAGCCTGGATGGCCTGAGTCTGGGTGGAGGTGCAGACAAACTGAGGATTTTGTCTGCTGTGGGGACAGAAGACCTGTAAATGCCACAGGAAGGGTTAGTGAGGATATTAGTTTCCTATCAACGCTGTAACGAATTACCGCAAATTTAGTGGCTAAAGACAACACAAATTTACTATTTTTGATACAATTAATAGAACACAAATTTAATTTATAAATGTAAATATAATTTATGGAATTTGTAGAATATAAATTAGAATATTTCCTGGAAATCTGAAATTTGAAATCAGTCTCGGGTGAAAAATCAAGGTATCCACATGACTGCAATTCCTTTCAGAGGCTTTAGGGGAGAATCCATTTCCTTGGCTTTTCCAGCTTCTAGAGGCCACCTGCATTCCCTGCCCTCGTGATGCCATGTTCAAAGAGTATCATTCCAACTTCTGTTTCCATTGTCATATTTCTTCAACTCTTCTTTTCTTCTTCCCCCTTAGAAGAACCCATGTGATTTTACTGGACTCACCTGGGTAATCCAGGATATTGTCTCCATCTCAGGATCTTTAAGTGAATCGCATCTGCCCAGTCCCTCTTGCCCGGTAGGAAAACAAATTCACAGGTTCCAGGGATTCGGAGGTAGACATCTTTGGGGGAGGGAACATCAATGAGCTTACAAGAGTGAGGAAAACCAGAGGGTGGCATGACCCAGGAGAGACTAGGGACACAGAGATGTTAAAGGGGTTTCCCAAGTGAAAACCTATGAGTTATGACTCCTGTCCTTGACACCATAATTCAGCTACCACCACCTAATCACAAAATGCTTGGCATAGTTGGTTACTGTTCCCCAGGAGCAGTCACTGACACAAGAATTAAGTAGTTTCCTTGGGAGATGGTGTAGGAATAGAGAAGCAACCCAGGCAATGGAAGGCACTTAATATACGGTATATTATAAAGCCAGCTAACTCTGTGGGCAGCCACAACTACAATGGGAAATTCTGGGGGAAAAAGTATATAGTAAATACATGCCTCAGAGTTGTCCCACAGGAGAAATGAGGGAACCAGAGTACATATATATCAAATTCTGTTGGTCACTGGCTGAGGACTGCTCCCACATGTTACCTCCCTGGCACTTCTACTGGGTCCTGTGCAGAGGAGTGGGGTAACCTCTAAAGGGTTTGGAGAGTGACTTCCAGCAAAGAAATGCAAATCCTAGCCCTAGGAAGTCAGCAGGAGCACACTACAGTGGAAATACCAAATGCATATGGGCAGGACATCAACCGTGTCTGTGAAAATTAGATTTCTCATGGAAACCAGTGACATGGCTGAGTTTTGCATTCTCACGGATGTGGGGTTGAAACAGTCCAGAAACATTAGGTAACAGCTGACATCTGGAACACACAGAGAATAAACATCAACAGCACAGTGGCTTCTGTGCTTGTCATATACCTTATGCATCCAGAACCGCCATTATTGCAACTCACTCTGTTAACTTCTACACAAAAACCAGTCTCGAACTCTTTGCTAACTGGCTCCAGCTCAGGACTTTCTATAGAGTCCCTGTTTCTAGCATTTCCCTGGTCTGGAGCCAGTTTCCCCCTCCTCCCCCACTCCCACCACATTTGGCTTAGACAGAACATCAATCTGCACTGCCACACATCTCTATTGCTCTTTTGAGCAGATGAAAATACATTGGATAGAGTTTCTCTCCACCTACTACTTCCTCCCTTGATTAAAAAAGAAAATTAAAAAAGAAATGACAAAAAGAAAAATCTCCAACTGTTATTTGCTCCTTCCATTTCACTCCCAGTCCTCAGCCCTTCTTCTCCATTCCCAGCCAGAAGTCAGGCACTTCTGGGGCTTCCACATCCACATGCATGAGGACAATACGCATGTGGGTACTTTTAAGTAAGAAGTCAATGTTCTAGAATTTAATTTTCTCCTCTCACATTAAACCTGCCATTCTTCACATAATCGGAGTGATAAATGCAGAGTCAGACCTCGTCTCCCTGACATTAATACCCATCAGGACTTCAAATGCAAACAATTGTGACATTCGACTTTATAAAAATTACCAAGTGCACCAACTCCGCTTAATTAAACCATTTAAAAGTTGCTTTTGTTACATTTAATGAATGATATATTATACTGCAATGAAACATGCAGCAATACAAATACTTCACAATGCTTCCAATTAAGACTCACTTCACTTATGCCAATTGACAACACAAGTGTTCCACACTTCATTCAGTTTGTGCATTTTAAATGAACTGGTTAGTGAGAAGGGTGCTTCTGTGCTAATGAGTTTTGTAATCAAGGCATCTATTTTAATTTCAAATTGGCTAGATTGGGGGAAATTGCTAGACTAAATGACTGGTACTAATTAGGATTATAAAAATATTCATCATGCCATGGAATTAACATGGGGGTCTGATTTTCCTACATTTGCATATTGCTTGAGTTTTGGGGAAAAAAATCTTGACAAATTGTCTTCTCTTTAGTAAATTGAACAAACACTATATCTGTTTTAGCCCTTCTTTTCATTTAAAGCATAATACATATTCATGATTTGTAAATGAAGTTAAATGATTTCAACTTCTATCTTCATTACCATATTAAAGATGTTGTCTTCATAAACTTCCTTAAAAAACTTCAAATCATAGTATTACCTATTTAAATGGCAAACTCTTTGGTTTAATCTACATATTAACCCACATGGTGGAACAAATTAACAGGAAAAGTGAGTAAAAATGGACAAAACCTGAAAAAAACCACTACTGCCTTGTTTATTTTCTGCTCGAGGCAAAATTAATTAGTCCTATGGCCTAACATCAGTAAGCGGGTTTGATGGCTTCCGGCCTCAGGATCTCATCTTGGAAAGTGCCATCAGCTGAGGGATGTGACAGAGGAACCACTGGATGCTTCCAAACGTCTGGTCTTGGCATGGCCAATTGTGTTGTCTCATTATTACAGTGCTCTCTGGGACTGGGATTCAGTATGAAGTGGCTCATATGAATTTCTGCCCAGATGTGGTAGTTAAGTCTGTCTATCCACTAGGGAGAGTGAGGTGTGGTGGTGGGTCCTAATGGGAGATCTCAGGAAGGCCTAGAATAGAGAGAGGGCCAGGCCCCTCACCGGCTATGTGACCTTGAGCAAATTAACACTGCTTGCTCTTAAGAGACATACGCTCACCTATAACTTGGAAATAACACTGTCCACCTTGCAGACTCCTATGAGAATTCAATATAATGTACATAAAAGCACCTGTCACTGCCCATACACAGAAGATATTTAAAGACATATATCTCCATTTCTGAGAAGAACCTATATGTCCAATATTAAATAACACAGCATGGGCGTGTAAGAGTTACTCAGCACAAACCTTAATTCACTGCATATGTCTACACCCCTTGGCTCCAGAGTATTTGTTTCTATTACAGCTGTCAAATCAAATAACCAAACACTAATTCAATTTTCAGGTATAGTCACAAAATTCATCTGAAAAACTACCAGAATAAATCACTTCCTTAACATCTATCTATAGTGGATGCTTCTAAATAATAAGACCTATATCTATCACTGAGTTGTAAATAATATAGATTGAGGTTATATCCAACAAGAGTATACTTTTTGTTAGGAGAAAAAACATAATTTCTAGAGTTTCACAGTTTAAAAGGGACCAGAGTGAAAAGCAACGCTGAAGAAAAGAGAAACCTTAGATTCAATGTACTCCTAGTTCAAGGAAATTTTCCTCTACACCACCCTGCCTCTTCAAAAGGTATTTAAATAATGATTTTAAATATTTTATCTAAAATGACCATTTTCACACCTAAAGTGTTTCTTAAGAGCACTGCTTTAGAACTAGGACTTAACATAAGCTATTTAAGAATAGCTTCAACAATTTTTCTTAATTAGAAAAGTAATCTAACAAAATAATGGAAAATTTAAAAGACAAACGGCATGGAAAACAGAATTCCATCATCTTGAGAGACCCCAGGAAATATTTGGGAATATTTCCTTCCTTCCTTTAAAAATGTTTCTTCTCCCCTCCCTCTTTGCTTCCTTTCTTCTTCCCTTTAACTTATTTTATCTTTTGCCTATCTGCATTCAAATAACACAACTTTACTTAACATTTCTTATGCATGGATGCATATGTATATGAATTCATTTGAAATGTAGACGTATTAAATAGGAATTAATGCATATCCATGCTGCTACATGGTCATCAGAACCACCATTTTGATGGCTGTGTAATATTCTGTCAAATGTATGGACCATGATGTAAAGTCTCTTAATGTTGGCCATTGAATGAGTTTCCATGCAGTTTTCCCCATTATGAATGACTTTGATAAACCATCATACCTAAAGCTTTGTGGTATTTAGTGTTAGTCTCTTGGTAGTCTCAGAACTGGAATAAGTTAATCGTTGGATTATAATTATGAATACGTGTACATCTTCTGATACACATCACCAAGATGTCTTCCAGGAAGGCAAACTCATTCACATGACCATCAATATCATGTCAGAATATGGGTTTCATCACAACTTTGCCAACACAGGGTATTGTTCTTATGGCATAGAAAGACACACATTTTTAAAAATGAAACCTGTGAAATTAATTGTAAATGGGCATTTTTTGAAAGTTTCCTTACAAATTCTCTGGATGGATCAGGCTCATTCAACATCAATGAATTATTGCCTTTGGTTTAAAGTTTAAGTTTTTTAAATTCTCCTTCTCTATCACTTCCCTCACCTGCTGTCTTCCAACTTTCCTTCCAAGGAATTTATCTGTGTCTATTCCTTCACCACCTTATCCAGAAATCATCTGCATGACATTAAAAACAACCCTGATCGATGGTGACCCCACTGGGGGTGGAACATAATGATTGCACAGAGCACAAGGGGGATTCTGGAAAGCTAGTCATGTGCTCCTTAATCAGGGTGCTAGTTTCATAGGTGAATTCAGTTTATGAAAATTCATCAAGCTCATGAGATGTAAACTTTCCTATATATACGCTATAACTTGAGTGAAAAGGATTAAAGACTGACTCTGACTTTATTTTAATTCTTTTAATGTTTATTTATTTTAGAGAGAGAGAGTGAGAGAGAGAGAGAGAGAATGTGAGTGGGCAAGGGGCAGAGAGAGAAGGAGACACAGAATCCGAAGCAGGCTCCAGGCTCTGAGCTGTGAGCACAGACATGGGGCCCAAACTCACAAACTGCAATATCACGACTTGAGCTGAAGTTGGACACTTAACCAACTGAGCTACCTAGGAACCCCAAGACTGACTCTGACTTTAAAAGGCCAGGTGCATACACAAAAATAACTCAAAATTGATGAAAGACCTAAATGTAAGACAGGAAGCCATCAAAATCCTCAAGGAGAAAGCAGGGATCAGCCTCTTTGACCTTGACCACAGCAACTTCTTACTCAATATGTCTCTGGAGGCAAGGGAAACAAAAGCAAAAATGAACTATTGGGACCTCATCAAAATAGAAAGCTTCTTCACAGCAAAGAAAAAAATCAGCAAAACTAAAAGGCAACTGACAGAATGGGAGAAGATATTTGCAAATGACATATCAGACAAAGGGTTAGTATCCAAAATCTACAAAGAACTTATCAAACTCAACACCCAAAAAACAAATAATCCAGTGAAGAAATGGGCAAACGACATGAATAGACACTTCTCCAAAGAAGACATCCAGATGGCTGACACATGAAAAAATGTTCAACATCACTTATCATCAGAGAAATACAAATCAAAATCACAGTGAGATATCACCGCACACCTGTCAGAATGGCTAACATTAACAACTCAGGCAACAACAGATGTTGGCGAGGATGAGGAGAAAGAGGATCTCTTTTACCCTGCTGGTGGGAATGCAAACTGATGCAGCTACTCCGGAAAACAGTATGGAGGTTCCTGAAAAAATTAAAAATAGAACTACCCTATGACCCAGCAATTTCACTACTAGATATTTACCCAAGGGATACAGGTGTGCTGTTTCAAAGGGGCACATGCATCCCAATGTTTATAGCAGCGCTAGCAACAATAGCCAAAGTATGGAAAGAGCCCAAATGTCCATCGACAGATGAATGGATAAAGAAGATGTGGTATGTGTGTGTGTGTATGTGTGTGTGTGTGTGTGTGTATATATATATATATATATATATATATATATATATATATGTATGTATATATATATGTATATATATATATATACACATACATACATGTACATACATACGTATGTACGTACATATGTACATACAGTGGAGTATTACTTGGCAATCAAAAAGAATGAAATCTTGCCATTTGCAACTACATGGATAGAACTAGAGGGTATTAAGCTAAGCGAAATTAGAGAAAGACAAGATCATATGACTTCACTCATAAGAGGAATTTAAGATACTAAACATGAACATCAGGGAAGGGCAGCAAAAATTAGAAAAACAAGGAAGGGGACAAGATGTAAGAGACTCTTAAATACAGAGAAGAAACAGAAGGTTGCTGGAGTGGGAGGGTGGGCTAAATGGGCAAGGGGCATTAAGGAATCTACTCCTGAAATCATTGTTGCACTATATGCTCACCTAGATGTAAATTAAACAATAAATACATTTAAAAATAATTAAAAATAAATAAATGAATGAATGAATGAATGAATGAATGAATGAATGAAAGGCCAGGCACTGTCATACCAGTATGACTGGTCAAGATGGCAGCAGAGAATGGAAGCAGGATAGTAGGTAAGTTCCTAAGTCTAGAGAGGCTTGCCAAGGAAGGGGCAAGCTAAAGAATTCCTGAGTCCAACTGGAATACTGGAGACCTAGGGTCAGAATTAGGCAAAGGGTCAGAGTTGGGGACACTAGGCAGCAGTGTGAACAAAGGACCAGTGCGTGCATGAAGACATGGTCACTGCATACAGGAAACGGGTGGAAGAATCCAGAGAAGGCTGTGAGCTGCTCCACCTCCTTCCCACCTGTGGCTGCAGTCAACTCCTTTGCCGAGATACTGTCTTGGCTGAATTTCTACCATGAGAGCAGAACTGCTTTGGGAAGATGTTGGGAAAAGGTCCCTGAGTACCCTACTTAATACACATATATGCTGCATCTCCCATCAATTATTTTGGCAAATATTCATGTTCTCTTCCCTGACAGAAATGTGTCAGCTTACCAAAATGGACACCTAGAATGTAGAGGCAAAGCACAGAAACTCTGGAACTTGATACAGAAAAGCAGGTTTGGGAAGACAAAGGCCATGAGATCCATAATTTTATGGTATATTGTTCTTTTGAGCTAATGTTCTCATGAGCAAAGTTGCCATGGGTAGAGATTTTTACTGTGTGACCCTCACCGGATGCAAGTTAATATTGTACACTCAACCAGTTGTGTCATTCAGAGCTCAGTTCAGATAGATTAGTGGTAATATTTGAATAACACACAGGTTGTTCCATCTTCTTAATAAAAAAAATAGGGCCATTCTTGGTCCACTGTTTTGTTTTCACCTACATGAAATAGCCTCATGGAAACTGGTGTTTCTATGGCGATGGAGACAGCACCTCCCCACTATACCCACAAGATATCTCGAAGAGCACGATCAGCTTGCCATAGGTGAGTGGAGCTCTGGACTGTTGTTCTATTAAATGATACACAAATGGTTTTATAGGCATGGAAGAGACCTAATGAAATTGCAATGTTTTTCTTGAAATAGAAGGTGCCCTTCAGTAGTACTCTCGTTCCCTGGAGGATACGCTTCAAAACCATGGTCATCCCTAGTTAATCCCCAGCAGCTTTATCCCCACCAGGTGGGGAGATATAAAGCCTTTTTCTGCCAATGGCTACTGAGGAAAGTTGTCATCACCTGCTAATCCTGGAGCTCTGAATACAATTACATTTCTAATCTGAGGGTTTACAGGAGAATACAAATGAAAGGAACAGCATCATTTGTATCCAGCATTCCAGAAGTACAGGTTTAAACTTCCTTTTTGAATTTTCAGTTCCTCCACACACCAGATGCTCTAATTCACCAGTGCCCTGTTCATGCAGCCCCAGATAGAGTCCACCAACCAGTAAAGCCTGCATGGAACAACCATCACCTCTTCAACTGTGGACTCTGTTTTGCCAGTGACCATGACCAAAACTGCATCAGCTCCTTAACCAGCTTGTCAATCTGTCAGCTACTATTGAACTTGTCTGATAGCAGGTGATCAAAAAAAAAAAAAAACCCAAAACAAACAAAAAAAAACATAGCAGTCCACACCCCCCAACTACTGTAACAGCAAGCCTGCATTATGTGTGCTCGTGTTTCAGAAAGTGGTTTTTAAATGGAAATGACTGGCAATTCTAGACCAGTCTAGCTCAGAAGTGTCTGAAAAACAACAGAGTCTGAAATCCCATGGAGCTCCTCATCTCTGGTCTCCAAAGCCAGTTGTATTTGTTAATGTTTCATTTTGCCAAGTAGATAAATGATAATAGAGAGTTGTGTAACTCTGCCTCTCCCACAGAAAAAAAAATATAGCTGTTTTCAACTCTGTCTCTTGTGGAAGACCCCTGTGCCAGGATGTATGCATCTGTAAATACATGAGCATGTGCCCATTAAAAACAAAACAAAACAAATAACAAACAAACAAAAAAAAACTACACCAAGTCTCTTGTCAAAATGAGGAATGTTTAAAAATCCAGATTTCTACAGCAATGAGAACATCTATCCATTCAGAGGGCTGCAATATCCTCAAAACCTGTCTTGAAGTCTTTTTTTAAAATCTGTTTTAATAATATTATCGAGCCCTCCAGCTAATCCAAAACATCACAATGTAGTTTCAGTCATCAATGAGGACATAGCCTGGTGGAAACAAAAGAGAATCCGGACTCCTAAATACACAGCCCTCAAAAGACATTCTAGGGCTTTGATTTGGGGAGGGGAGGGGAAAAGGGGGGGGAAAAGGGAGGGGAGAGGGGAGGGGAGAGGGGAGGGGAGGGGAGAAGGGAGGGGTGAGGGGAGGAGAGGAGAGGGGAGGGGAGGGGAGGAAAGGAGAGAGGAGAGAGGAGAGAGGAGAGAAGAGGAGAGGAGAGGGGAGGGGAGGGAAGGGGAGGGGAGGGGAGGAGAGAGTAGCTGTTCTCTTATTATTCCAATTTAATCAGCCATAACCTATCATGTTTGCTGGTTGTTTTTTAATCACGAGATTCTTATAAAGTCATCTCCATTTATAAGAATCTCCATTCTTATAAAGTCATCTCTTCTTTTGTCTGTGGGGCAAAAGAAGAGCTGCCACAGGAACTGGGAAGCTCCCAGGATGGCCAGAACAGAAGAAATTGGTAAAAGTCCAGGTCCAGCTGAACAGGAAACAGAAACAACTCTGCTACATCATGACACATCAAAATTGGAGAGTCATGGCCCATGTACAGGGTCAAGTACAAGGTGCATTTGTCGCTACCTCGCCACCCCTTTGCAACTTTGGAAATGGGTGATCTCCCACAACCTGGCCTTGAACCAGTACAGTTCCTAGTACAGCATTTCCTAGCTGGCTCACAACCTACCATCCAGCATCTCAACTAACATGTTGTTATATTCATGTCTCAATTTCTAGCTACAATTTTGTCCTATCCGGAAGGTATTTCCTTAATTCTCCTGCAGTGCCTTTACTGAATGAGATCTCCTGGCAAGTCTCCTGCAGCTTTGAGGTAGCAATTTGGAAGGTGAAGCAACTGGATATTGTCCCTTTAAAATATCATTCAATTAGGTCTTTTGTAATACATACAACGTAACGAGATAGCCTTACCGATTCTAAAGAAATTGCCAGTGCATTTCATCAAAGGCACAATAATGAAAACATCGATTCAATCCTCACCACAAACATCTCCCTTTGATGCTGCAGTTACCTTAATACTAACACTTTTCATTTTCTCTAGAAGAAACCAGCTGCCTCAATGCATGCACATCACAGAAGGCTTCAGTCTGAAATAAGACATTTGTATATCAATCTCAACTCCCCTTGCCTCTTCATCCGCTGCTGCATAGCATCACTGTCCTTGACTCTAAACCAACAAATTATTCCAAAATAAAGAAAAACTCTTCTGCACCCTGGATGACTGAGACTACATGTTTTATGCCAGCTCTGCAAATGTTGCCAGGGGCATCATCTGCCTCCTCACACCATTTATTTAAAAGAATGGCAGGGTACCAGTTAGAAACTTTATGGGCCTGAGGAACATCCAGCCACTTTATGCAAAAGATGTCAACAAGAAAGAGTACCTAAGGAATAATACATCCAGAAATGTGCAGTGTGATTAGGAAAATCCATCAACACCCACTGCCACATTTCCAAATATTTTTACTAAGTGAAAAAGCAGCCACCAAGCCTGAAAGTATTTTGAACACATTATATCCACAAGAGTACTTCCTGAGCAATGGCCCAGATGTTCACAGCACTATGGAGATGGAGTTAAAGGATATTCCTTCTAGATACACACAAGGCACACTGCATTTGGTTTATTAATCTTTTGGCCTGAGAGGTCTAATCTAGTTTGTCTCTGTATAAATAAAAACATAGTTTCGGATTTCTGAGCATCATCTAGATAAATTACTATCCAGCCTTTAACAAAGCCAAATAAATTATTATTTTTTCAATACAGCTTCGAAATTCCTAGCAACACTAAGCATCTAAACTCACAGACTACCTGACATTTGGCTAAGTCTTTCATACAATATCCACTTGATGCCATGAAAGAAATGTATTTGCAGTGGCTTTTGCTCTGCAAATGTCATATGGGTGTCCTTAGGGGATTGCATTAAGCACCTGGAACCCACCATGAGGCTCCATTAATGAGACATATAAAGGTTATGTTGAAATTATTGTTTAAAGGTGCTGACATCTCTCTCTCCCTCTCTCACACACACACACTCATATTTACAATCCCATATTTAAATATATACAGAGAAGCAACTTTTTCAGGATTTAAGAGAGAACAGAAAAAGCTATTTCAGTTAAGGTTAATCTGTAGATATCTCTCCGCTAGACAGTGCTGATAATTATCTATTTTCTTTCACTGATTGATTTCACAACATTATTACATAACAGTTTGTCATCAAGCATTGTACCTAGGTTCTGTACTAAGGCAATACAAAGAAGCATAGTCTAAAGTCTCTTAAGTGTAAGTTGATCAGTTACAGTGGGCTCATTACCATAGCATTTATGCATTCGTCCACTAATTTGTTCACCTCACAAAAATTACTGAGTGCTTATTAAGTACCAGGCACTGTGTCTGCACTGGTGTTAAATCGGAGAGTAAAACCAAACCTGGCCCTGCCCTCCTGGAGCTTACAGTCTAGTGAGGAATATAGACAATCCTAATATCACATAAATCAATGTAAAATTTCCACAGTGACAGGCATTCTGAAGGGGGGTATACAGCATTATGGGAAACAACACCAAGGAGCATTTAACTTTGTCAGGGAGTTTAGGGAAGAGGTCCTGAGAAAGTGATGCTAGAACTGAGATCTGACAGTGACAAAGTTGATTTCGGGGAAAAAGATTCCAGGCCCAGGAAATGGAGCCAGGGAAACAGCTGGGGTGACAAACTGAAAGAAAGCCATTCAAGGGAAAGTGATAACCTTGAGTCAAGACAGAGGAGGGACCAGCTAAGGAAATCTTAACAGATCCTACAAAGGACTTCGGTCTTTTTTCTGTGAGCAATGAGAAAATGCTGAAATCCTAAGATCTACATTTGGAAAATAGGTTGTTCAGGTTACAGTGTAAACACACTGGAAGAGGCTCTGGTCACAGCTCAAATGACAGATATAACCCATGTTTGAGTGGTGGTGGTAATCAAAGGGTCCATGGAATTAAGAGATAGAGATAAGAATGACAGATTACAGACACCAGGTTTGCAACAAGGAAGTATGAAGGATAACTCCCAGGTTTCTACCTTTTGCCAACAAATGGATACAATCAGGGAACACTGGAAGAGAACCAGCTATGTTGGAGGGAGAGCAAAGTTCATTTTTGGAATATGTTGACTCAAGAGGCATCCGAGACACATGAGAGTCAAGGTCAAGTACACAGATGGGTAAATGGATCTTGAGCTCGAAGAGGAGGATTTATCGGGTCATTATATCTTGAAGGTACTTATAGAAAACAACAAAATGGACATGCTTGGGACTTCCCTTCCTTTGCTAAACTACAAGCAATGGTATATTCAAATTTTACCAAATCAACACCACATGGTATGCTGGAATATGCCCTAGACTTGGAATCTGACAATACGCATTTGAGCTCCGGCTCTTCCAATGGCTAGCTCGGCAGGCTTGAACAAACACCTCAGCCCTTCTGCACCTTTGTTTACTAACTATAGTCACCAGCAAATTATTATGAATACACATTCCCTACTTACTTCACAGGGTTGTTTTAAAGGTCAAATGAGTAAAATTATAGAGAAAATCATCTTCAGCCTATGAAATGATAAACAGCACTGCCAATACGTGAAATGCACCTGCCTGCATATTTTGATACTGAAGAGTAGAAAAGAAAGTTCGTTGCTGCAGACAAAATCAACCCAGATGGATGATGAAATGTCATTGAATCCCTTCCAAAATTTGGACTGAGTAAACAAGTGTTTTTCCCCAGGTGGTACCTGGGTGACAAGATGCAAATAAAAACAGTGTTTGTTCACCTTTTGATCCAGACTGTAGGCCAGCACCCAGTCTTCCTGCTTGGGATGGAAGAGCAGACTCTGGATGTAGAAGGTGAGCCGGTACTTCTGATAGGTGGCCCCCTCATCTGAGCTGATCAGTAAGCTGCTCTCCATTTCAGGATCACTAAGAAGCATGATCTAAAGGAGAGGGGAGAAAATACTGACAGAGTTAGCATAAGAGAACTACTACAAGAAATTAAAGCATAAATATAAAGTCATCTGTACTTGCATATCACAGCACAGGAAGGGGCACGTGGGTCTCTCTATGAAATATTGGGATTTCCCCCCTGATTTAGTCCTTCATTGCTGAAGGGAGCTGGAATATTGTGCATGGTTAGGTCTGCATACAAATGAGGCTTTGTTTTGTGATGTCCATCTTAAAAGTACTTTCATTTTTGATGTCCAGCCTTTAAGTAGTGGGAGCATATTCTTATGGTCCTCTGTCCCCTGACCTTGAGACCGTCACAAATTTCTCTTCCTCCCTCTCCCTCCCTCAATTCCTGTCACTCTTCATCACGTTATTGTTCCTACTGCCCTTTAATCATGAAAAGGATCCCCTTATTATCCCACTGTTCGTTTTGTTCTTTCTGAATGAACTGTTTCAGTGATTTAATTGACTTAAGTGGTCTCAATGATCCCTTTGTTTTCGAGATTTTCCAAAGCACCTATCCCCAAAGGCCCCTGGGGCAAAGACTGCTGCTCAGGAAAGTTTGTCTTCCCCAAGCCCGATGGACAGAATGGTATAGACTAAAAACACTTTGGCATCAGAAGGAGCAGACTCAAACTCAACACTTCTCTGTTCGCAATGGGTCACTTGGAAACCTACTTAACTCTAGAGGCCTCAGTTGCCACAACAATAATTGAGTATCACAAGAAGCCAAAATGGCCTTGAACACATAGTCTTGACAAGGGATAGCTATAATTATTATTTATCTTCCAGTATGTATGTAAAAGCTCCCTCCAATCAGTGCACTTTGACTTCTACTTACAGTGCCTCAGTGACATTGGCCTCACTGCACGTGTGACTGACTTTCCAGTATTTAATCCAACAGACATTTAGACACTCAGACCTTTCCCATCATGGAACTCCTAACAGTCTTTGATACCACGGCAATTCCATCCTCCCTGAAGCGTTCTCTTCCCGGGCTTCCGTAACATCACACTCATCTAGCCTTCCTTTTCATCTCTTTTGAGTACTCAACTTTCTCTGATCTCTATAATATGACCACTCCTTGGGGCGCCTGGGTGGCTTAGTTGGTTGAGCCTCTGACTTTGGCTCAGCTCATGATCTCACAGTTCATGAGTTCGAGCCCCTCATTGGGCTCTGTTGCTGACAGCTCAGAGCCTGGAGCCTGCTTCGGATTCTGTCTCCTTCTCTCTCTGCTTCTCCCCCGCTCACACTCCCTTTCTCTCTGTCAGAAATGAATAAACGTTAAAAAAAAATTTATAATATGACCACTCCTCAACCCTCAGTTGAGGGTTTTTATTCAACACACCGTTCCTCAGGGACTTCTTCCAAGCTTTTTTTTTTTTATTATTATTATTGCTATCTTTCTGGGGACAACTCATAAATTAAATCTCAACCTGAGGTCTCCTCTCGTCTCAGCCTCAGCTTCCTGGCAGATTGTTCTATCTGAAGGTCCACAAACACCTCAAATTCAACATTCCTCACACTGTACCTCCTCCCAGCCCTACCCATCTCCCACTGTGTCCTGACTCAGTTATTGTTTCTACCAATGATTCAGTATAAAGCCAAAAACCCAAGATTCGGCCTTGACTCTGCTTTTCTACTCACCTCCTAACATTAACTTGTGTTTGAGCCCTGTATATTTTACCTACTAATTAACTCTAAAATCAGATCTAGTCTCTCTCTCTCTCTCTCTTTGCCCATTATAACTGCCTTAGCCCAAAATGTGATAATTTCTGCACTGCATCACTGTAAGACCTTCTAGACAACCTCACTGATGTCACATAGCCCTTTCCACCCCCACCCCCCCAGCAATCTACTTTGTACACTGTGACCCCAATAATTGTACTATATAAAACTTATTTGATTCTGACATTCCCCTACTTAAAACCATTCGATGAACTTATCACTGATCTTCCCATATATCCTAAAATCCTTAAAATAGCCTGACAAACTCTCCACTGCTTATGTCTGTGGCTTCAGCAGCAGCAGCATAGCCCTTTTGACCTTTATTATCCAGCTACGCCTAGCTTCTTTGAGTTCCTAATGTTTGCTGAGTGACTGAATGAGCACACGGGTTTATTTCCTCTTACAGATTTTCCTGCCTTTGGCTATAGTTTCACCAGTTGTTAGGGCTACTTCTTACCACGGTCTGAACCACAGGGCCCAGAGTACAAAATAAAGCCAAAACCCGTACCCATACCTCATCAAATAACACTATTAATGGCAGGATTTTTTAAATGCTACTTATAGTACATATCACTATTACAAAGTAAGCTTTAAAATAGATTCAATCCCTTCAGCTGCTAAGATTCATAGTCCTTTTCCTCTTCTATTCTTTTACAGCTTCCAAGACAAGCTTACTTTCTTTTCCCCAAATATTTGCTTTGGCTTCATTGAAATAAGTTATTACTAGTTATTAGCAAATTTTTAGGGAATGGATGCTGTATAATATATTTTCCATTCCTATATGAATAATCCAGGGGAAATGATCTGAGATGGGTTTTTCATAGACAGAAGAGAGTCTCTGCCCTTGGGGCCAGGAAGGGGGAGGGGCAACTGAGAAAAGCACCCCTCCGCTGCCCTTGAGGAAACCTCAGAGGACATATCTATCCTCCTCACAAAGTCTAAGAGGACAAACACTGAGGAAGAATGAGGCTTTCATCGCAGCCCTGCCCTGCTCCCACCATGTGCTGACGGGCTACATAACAGGCAATGAAATCATTTTTTCCCCTGGTGCAGAGAAATTAAACTGCTTATTTTATGCAGGTATAAAGAAGCTTCATGCCTATGATTTTAATTAGAAGATAAGACCAACATCATAAATGGACTTTATTTTATATACCATGAGTTACTATGTACTGAATAATGGTTACCATCAAATATCTAGTGCAATGTATTCTCTTCCCCTAGCAGTTTCCTTCTGGGCACATGTGCACACACACACACACACACACACACACACATCAACACACATCCACACACAAATGCTGCATATATGTGCACACATACCTGTTCACACATACATCAATGCTACATATGTATGGGCACACACACACACATGCACACACACATCAACCCACACACAAATGCTGCATGTATGTGTACACATACATACTCACACATACATCAATGCTGCACATACAGGTGCACACACATGTACACATACGCACACATTAATCCATAAACACTGCATATATATGTACACATACACCCTCACACATACATTGATGCTGCATATATGGATGCACACACATTCACTAATGAATTCATATATAAGGCATATTGACACTGTGTGGTGGTCTTAGAGAGCTTTTACTGGCAGGCGTACATTTTTATTGCAACCTTTCTCTGACATTCTCATCAGAATCCCTTTCATATACTTTGATATCACTGCCAGTGTCTGTATTCAGTCCTAGCCTCTGAGAAGAATGAGATGAAGGGAAACAGAGCCCTGTATGTTCTGGATTTCAAGTCTGCACTGGCCACACTACCAGATACTTTATCAAAACCTCGCACAAATCAAGTGACAAAAGTATCATCAGTTGCATTGATAAGGAAACAGAGGCTCAGAGGAAAGCAACTTTCCCACTGCCTCCTCTGATGAGCTCAAATGCCACCACCTGCACCCAATACTAACACGTTCCTGGACCTTGAAACCACAGCAAGTTAGTATCTTTATCAGCGGAAGAGCAGAAGTCAGAGGAGCAAGTCTTCATTCATCCTTTTCTTAAGCATCTCTGCGAAAGTCACCAAAACAAACAAACAATGTAGCTTCAAGAAAGCCCTTTTCTTCCTGTGACTCATATCCACCTCTGGCCAAGAAGCCAAGAAGAATCAAATGAGTAGAAATACAAAGAGGAAATACATGTCAGTGCGGAGGAGGCAGAGGAGGAGGAGGAGGAGAAAAAGAAGGGAAAGAGGAAGAAGAGGAAGAAGAAGAAGAAAAAGGAGACCATAATAGTAACATAAATATAATGTGAGAGCAAATACCTCGCCAGAAGCTGTCTCAAGGTAAAATATGGGCATTGTATATTAATATATGACATATGTAAAGAAAATCATGCCATATCCACCCAAATTTTGACTGCTAAGCAAGGATTTCAAACGCAAATGCATAAGAGGGCAAAATCAGGTAAAATAAGTGAGTGAAGCAAAAAAAGCAAGACAAGGAGTGGTGAGGAATGTGCCAACTTGGAAGGTGCATACCTTTTCTTAAAATATTTAAAGTTAGAGTTTTAAAAAAATGTACCCAAATTAAATATGTCTGCAGTCTGAATTTCTGAACTAGGCATGTGATTCTTGGCCAAGTTACAATACTACTGAAATCAAGAAATGTAAAACCTTTGCCCCTTAATTTTTAATTACAGGTATAGAGGTATAAAAATCAATGTCTGTGAGCTCTGCATTTGTGAGATTTTGACAATATGAGCAGAGAAGAGCTTCCCTTGGAGATTTTTGTTTTGCTTTATTTTTCTTTTGCTTCCTTTTTGCTTTGATTTTTTATCCAGCTTGTCCTAACATAAGATCTGCAGTGGGTGTATTGTGTACTGGAAGGGGAAAAGGGTATTTCAACTATGGTTTGGCAGAGTTATTAATAGTATAGGCTCTGGGGACAGGTGGTTTGAGTTCAGATTCTCATTCTACTACTTTGCATGTAAGCATGAGGATATTACTCAATTTTTCCAAGTCTTTACCTCATCTGTTAACAGGAGATAGGGGCTCCTATGCAGCTCAGTCAGTGAAGCATCAGACTCTTGATTTTAGCTCATGATTTCGCGGTTGTGGGATCGAGTCCCACTTTGGGCTCCACGCTCGGTGTGGAGCCTACTTGAGATTCTCTCTTGCTGCTCTAAATAAATACATTGCTCTCTAAATAAATAAATAAATAAATAAATAAATAAATAAATAAATTCGTAAAATAAAAGGAGATAATAATCATATCTAACTCACAATGCTGTTGAGAGGATTACATGAGATAATGATTCCAAGAGCTTAGCACAGGCCCATAACTGCTAAATAAACATTAACCTTCATCTTTAAATCACCCAGGGTAAGAGCACGACTTAAGTCAGAAGCGATGCCAAGCAGGTTGGAGACAAATTGAAGCAATTTGGGGATTATGTGCCTCCCTCTTGGCTCCCATGATTCCTGAGCTTTGTGGATGAAGATGAAACGGATAGGTGGTAGGGAGAGAGGGGAGTTGCTGTTCGGTGAAAAGAGTTTCAGATGTGCAAGATGATAAAGTTCTAAAAAGCTGCTGTACAACATCCGTGCTTACAGTTAATAACAGTGTATTGTACAATTTGAAGAGTTTGATAAGAGAGCAGATCTCACGTTAGGTGTATTTTTTTTTTTTTAAACCACAATTAGGAATACCATGAAAGGGTAAAAGAGAAAAAAAAAAAACAACTATTTTACATGCGCTTTACACTGCTGGTAATATTTTAAGAAAAACACTTTATTAGCAAATATCAACACTGCCAAAATGAACACCAATCAGTAGGTAATTGGGAATTTGCTACATTTGTTTGTGGCTTTGAATGAATGACCACTCTCCTCTCTTCAGTGCAAAGCTCCAGCACATGAAAGATTAAACACATCACTGCCTTAGGGGTGAAAACCTCATATAACTGGTCTCTATGGATCTGGCTGTTTACTGTATGTGAATTGTCTGTATCTCAGATTAGAAATGACAAGGTTTAGAGCTCACCAACATTTAGAATTTTTTTTTTTTAGTTTGTAATGTTTTTTGCAGGAAATTCCTCAGGAATTTGAGTAACAGCACCCCTAATTTTAATGGGGTTTTGCAAATCACAAAGGACACGGGTGAAGGTCAGGAATCAGGAGGGGGCTGTGCTTAGTCTTATGCTTTCACAAGCCTGTCAAGTTTATTTATGCCTAAACCAGTCAAAATTAGTATTGAAGAGGTCACAATCCTTCCCACAACTCTTTCCAGAATGCACCCTTTCCTGTTGTTTGGCAAGTCTTACAATATCACCAATGAATATGTCATTTCATTCAGTTGGATCCTCTCTGGTCTGTGTGCCATCTATAAAATGGGTGAAAGCTAAAGGTCTCTCAGTTTCTCGCTCTGCCAGAGAACCCAGGAGTGCAAAGGAATAGATTATTGGTCAATGCTTTGAACATGGTCTCAGAAGACAAGTAGATTCTCCTCTGAATGGAAAAGGAGAAATGCTATAATTTACTATATAATTGAGTCTTAATGGGAGATGCTTAGCACAGTTAGTGTTCAATAACAATAGTATCAATACAAGCTCACAAAGAATATAAGAAAGATGTTCTTTAAGCTGACCCCTAAACCACTGACGTAATTGATATATTGTTGAGTATTGACTTATACACAAATAGAGCCTATTATAGATAAGGCTTTTAATCATGATATAACGATATACCAGCATTCCCCTCCACTGCCATCCGTCTACCCATCTCTCTGTCTTTCTGTCTATCCATCCATCCATCCATCCATCCAACACCTCCTCTTGTATCAGTGGCTCTCAACGGGGGCAGGGTGGGGGACATGATGCCCCCATGGACATTTACCAATGTATAAAGACACTGTAATTACCACAATTGGGGGCAGCAGAGGGAGTTACTGGCATCTAGTGATTAAGGCCAGAGGTGTTGCTAAACACATCACAATGTACAGGACAGCATCCTACAACAAATAATTATCCAACATAAAATGTTAACAGTACTGTTGAGAAACCTTAATCATAATATATGCATAATGTATCTAGACATATATATACATATAAATCCTATATTGAAAAAAATATAAACTACATACACATTTTACAGATGCACATCAATGCATATTTATGCATATACATGTCTCTTTCACCTATTACCATTTATGCATGCCATCACTTTGCCAAGATTACACTCCCCATCTTTCTACCCAACCCATTGTATTAAGCATATTTCTACTTGTCCTTCAGAATTTAACATAAGCACCACCAATAAAGCAACAGCCATCGAGGCCAATCAGGGAGGAAAAAGCACAAAAACAACTCAACTACATAAAACAAACAACTGGATTTAAAAAATGGGCAAAGTACTTGAATAGACATTCCCCCCAAATATGTATATGTATGTATGAATATATGTGTGTGTGTGTGTGTGTGTGTGTGTGTGTGTATAATTGGCCAAAAAGTACATGAAAAGATGCTGACCATCACTAATCATTAGGGAAATGCAAATAAAAACCACAAATGAGATACCACACCTCACACCCACTGGGATAGCTATGATCAAAAAAGACAGAAAATAAAACTAGAAAATAACAGGTGTTGGTGAGGATGTGGAGAAAATGGAACCCTTGCACACTGTGGGCATGTGGGAATGTAAAATGGTACAGCCGCCATGATAAACAGTATGGTGGTTCTTCATAAAATTAAAAGTGGAGTTTCAGATGAACTAGCATTTTCACCTCTGGATATATACCCAAAAGGACTGAAGCAAGGTCTCAAAGAGATGCTTGTACACCCATGTTCATAAAAGCATTATTCACAACAGCCTAAAGCTGGGAGCAACCCAAATGTCCATTGATGGAGGAATGGATAACCAGAACGTGGCATATACACACAATCAAATATTATCCAGTCGTAAGAAGGAAAGCAGTTCTGACATACACTACATCATTATGAAACACAAGGATGTTACGTGAAGTGAAATAAGCCAGTCACAAATAGACAAATACTATATGATTCCACTTACATGTGGTATCTAGAGTAGTCAAATTCACGGAGACTGGGAGTACAATGATGGCTGCCAGCAGCTGGGGGAAATGGAGAATGAGGAGTTGCTTAATGAGTAGAGACTTTTAGTTTTGCAAGATGAAAGGAGTCTGGACACTGGCTGCACAACAATGTGAATGCATTTAACAGCACTGAACTGTACCCTTAAAAATGGTTTAAGATGGTAAATTTTATGTTATGTGCCTCTTACCACATTAAAAAAAAAAAAAAAAACCAACACAGAAGTAAAGATATACAGGGGTACTTTGGTGGCTCAGTCAGTTAAGTGTCTGACTCTTGATTTTGGCTCCGGTCATGATCTCACAGTTCACAGATCTTGTGATTCTGAGACCAGCATCAGGCTCTGCACTGATAGCAGGGAGCCTGTTTGGGATTCTCCCTCTCTCTCTGCCCCTCCCCAGCTCATGCTCCCTCTGTCTCTCTCAAAATAAATAAATACACTTTAAAATAAATAAATAAATAAATAAATAAATAAATAAATAAATAAATAAAATACACAATTAGGCACGAAATGACACAGAACAATGTGCTGAGGAAAATTTAAAACCAATCAAACAAACACATAAACACTATTTACTGAGTCTTTATGCCAGGCTCGATTATAAAGACTGGAATTAGAGCAATAATCAAACCAAATGAGAATCCCTGCCCTCAGGGAGCATACATGCTAGGGGGAGAAGAATAGATAGTAAACAAACAAATAAGTAAAATCTGTAGCTTATCAGATGGTGACAAGTCCTTCAGAGCCAAATAAAGCAGGAAAGGAGACAGAAAGCGCAGAAGAAGCGAGGCTGCACTTCTGGCAGAGGGTCAGGAAAGGCTCCCTGGGAAGGTGCCATTCGGAAAAGGCTGTAGGAGTTCAGTGAGCTAGCGAAGAGGGAAGGAGGCCCAGTGTTGGAAAGGGGGTCTGTGGGTGATAGAAGCACCCTGGCTTTACCGCAAGTGATCTGGAAAGCACTGGTGGGCTCGGAGCAAGGCACTGATAGGCCAGGGTTTATATTTTGATCTTTTCACTGTGGCTGCCATGCTGGTTGCATAGAGGATCCCAGGAGGTGGGGAACAGCAACATTATCAGAGTCCAGGTGGAGGCCACCTTAACGACCCAGAGGGAGCAGCTGTTGGCCCGGGCTAAGGCGAGCGCTGAGGTACTGAGATGTGGCCCATTTCCGGGTACATTTATTTTATTTTTCTAAATGTTTATTTATTTATTTAGGGAGAGAGAGAGAGAGAGAGCACGTGAGAGCAGGGGAGGGGCAAAGAGAAAGGGTGAGAGAGAATCCCAAGCAGGTTCCGCCCTGCCAGCTCAGAGCCTAACCCAGGATCTGATCTCACAAATAGTGAGATCATGACCCGAGCCCAAACCAAGAGCCAGATGCTTTAACCCACTGAGCCATCCAGGCACCCCTGGGTATATTTTAAAGGAAAAGTCAAAAGGGTCCATTTACAGATGACATGCACAGTATAAGAAAAAGTGAGGAGAGCCATTAAAAAGTTTTCTACCTTAGGGGCATCTGGGTGGCTCAGTCAGTTAAGCGTCTGACTTCAGCCTGGTCACGATCTCACAGTTTGTGGGTTCGAGCCCTACATCGCGCTCTGTGCTGACAGCTCAGAGCCTGGATCCCACTTTGGATTCTGTGTCTCCCTCTCTCTCTGCCCCCCCCCCCACTTACACTCTGTCTGTCTCTCTGTCTCTCTCTCTCTCAAAAATAAACATTAAAAAAATTTTTTTTAAGTTTTCTACTTTCTGTGCATCTTGATGTTGCTTATCATAATCAAAAACTGGAAATAATTCAAATTGCCTGATAAGATTTTGGCCTGAAAAACTGGGAAAACAAAATCAGTGTTTATAAGGAAAGCCTGTGGAAGGGCAGGCTGGGGGCCTTGGAAATAAAAGACATGATGGTAGAAAGGCTAAGTTTAAGACAGCTAATAGGCATCCGAAAAAGGTTAAGTAGACAAGTGGTAGACAAGGCTTATTTTCAGAGTGGGCTGGACTACAGATAAGAATTTAGGGGATATCACTGTTTGATACCATTTAAAGATGTGAATCTGGGGGTGCCTGGGTGGCTCAGTCGGTTAAGCGTCCAACTTCCGTTCAGGTCATGATCTCATGGTCCATGAGTTCAAGCCCCGCATCAGGCTCTGTGCTGACAGCTCAGAGCCTGGAGCCTGCTTTGGATTCTGTGCCTCCCTCTCTCTATGCCCCTCCCCTGCTCATTCTCTGTCTCTCTCTGTCTCAAAAGTAAATAAAAACATTTAAAAAATTTAAAAAAAATAGATGTGATCTGGAGGCAACAAGACAGTAAATATAAAACTGAACACTCTGCCCTGCTTAAGGGTCAAAGAGAAAAGGGGGCACCAGAAAAGGAGTGTAAGATGGCAAGGAAAACCCAGGGAGTGCAGTGTCCTCAAAACCTTGAAACCAAGGTAAGAGAGAGTCCCAGAGAAAAGAATATTCAACAGTGACAAATGCAGCTGAGACTTAAGTAGGATGAGCACTGAGAATTGACCACTGAATCCGGCAACATAGAGGATATTGGTGACCATGGCAAAGGCAGTGGGGTGAAGGAGGCAGACACTCAGTGTTGAAGCAAGGATAAGTTGGCAGGACCGTTCTGGAAACCAATGTGGCAATATGGAACCAGACTCATAAATATTCATAACTTTGATCCTGTCATTTCTCTTCTAGGAATCTGTCCAAAGAAACCATCAGGGACCCAATAAAAGGCTAATGCACCTATATGATCATCTTAGTGTTATTTATAATAATAAAAAATTGGAAACAACACAAATATCTGATAGAATGATTAAATAAAGTAGGCTAAACCCATTAAATGGAATATTATGCAGCCATTCAGTATGGATTCAAATAGTTTTATGACACGTGAAAAATAATCATATGCTCAAGCAGTATACATAAGAGCAGGCTGAAAACACATAAAGCATAATCTCAATTTTGTTAAAAATTGTTTGTATCTCATGCCTATATTTATGCATAGATAAAACAACTTGAAGGAAAAACTCAGTACTTGTCAGTAAATACTATTATGTGGCAAGATCATGAGTAATTTTCTTCTTTTTCTTTACACGCTTCTATTTTCCCCTTTCTGCAATGAACTGACATTACCTTTATAATAAGGTTTTCCCTTCTCTCCATGCACACACATGCACACACACACTTTTTGTCGTTAGCCCTTTCAAGAATATCAACAGGATTATGCTACCCATCAGCTACCCTTAAAAAAACTGGGAAGATGGGTAATTATCTGTGTACACTGTGAAGCACTCCTCTGAGCACAGGGAAAGGATGCAGTGAAGGCAGGACAGCGAGAGGACCTCAATAGAGATAGCAGCAAGAGGACCTCCCAACTCAGGACTGGGATTCCTGACCTGCCCTCTGGAGCAGGACCCTCTGGTGCCCACCTACCCTCCCTACTTTACCCAGCCCACCTTGCACTGAGTGACAGATCTCCCCAAGGCAGCTCTGAATATGGTGTTTCCTCCCGAGAAGAAACTCCCATATCCTCTACATGTCATGGAAACCAAGCCTGGCACCTCAGACCCTTCACAGTTGGGTCCCCCTGTTGCTCTCAGGCGTGACCACTATGACACAATCAAGCATTCCCCAAAAAAGTGTTGTTCAAATCACTGTCTTACCCTAACACTCCTATCTTTGCTAATGCTATTCTCCAACCTGGAAAGTCCCAGCATCCTCCCTTCCCACACTTCCCTCCAAGGCCCATTTTAATTCCTTCCCTTCCCCGAAGCCTCCAGAATACTCCAACAGAATTATCTCTGCCTTCTACAAACTCCATTGGCAAATTAGTTATCACACTGAACTATGGTTTTATGTTTAAAATAGTTGAAAATTTCTAAGTAGCATTTTTGTATATTTACAAATATTAGTTATATTTTGTTTCACTTCTATTCATCTCCCTTGACCACCCAGATGTTAAGCCTCAAAGGCAGAGAGCTTCACTCATATCACACTCTGGTTTTCTCTGCTGGGCTCAGTAAAGCACATGTTCAATAAACATCTGAAGCATGGCTGAGGGAAGCTCACACAAGGGTTTCTGAGTTGGCTCGGCCAACTACTCAGTCCACCGTATTAGTGGCTTACCAGTGCCCTAGCCAGAGAAGACCACACCGTCTGAATAAAAGTGGTCGGCAAAACTTTTCCCTGAAGCACTGCTGGTGGCCCAGGCAATACCAGCTCCAACTGCAATATCACCACTCAGTCCCTCTGCCAATCCAGTTCCTCTCTTGTGGAAATACAAAGTTAACAAATCAATAGCCATATTATATTTTTCAGTAAGATTCCATTTCCAGTATTTTAAAAAAGCAAGTCCACCCCTGAGAGAGAAGGAAATGGAAGTTTCATAATTACAAAAATAATGATAAAACTGAAGTCTACAGGATTTGAGTTAGAAGTAATTTTGATTACTTTTGTTGAATTTCTTTTCTTTCTTTCCATCTTTCTTTCTTTCTTTCTTTCTTTCTTTCTTTCTTTCTTTCTTTCTTTCTTTCTCTTTCCTTCCTTCCTTCCTTTCCTTCCTTCCTTCCTTCCATCCATCCATCCATCCATCCATCCATCCATCTGTCCTTCCTTATTTGAGAGAGAGTGAGTGAGTGGGGGAAAGGGGCAGAGGGAAAGAGAGACAGGCTCCATGCTCAGCATGGAGCCTGACATGGGGTTTGATCCCATGACCCTGAGATCATTACCTGAACCGAGATCAAGAGTGGATACTCAACCAACAGAGCCACCCAGGAGCCCTTGTTGAATTATTTTCTTTAATTTTTTTTAATGTTTATTTATTTTTGAGAGACAGAGACAGAGCATGAGCGGCAGAGGAGGATAGAAAGAGAGAGGGAGACACAGAACTCATAGCAGCCTCCAGGCTCTGTGCTGAAAGCACAGAGCCTGACACAGGGCTCGAACCCACAAACTGTGAGACCATGACCTGAGTCGAAGTAGGACATTTAACCAACTGAGCCACCCAGGCACACCTGAATTATTTTTAATGTTTTGTTCTGGTTTGATATAGGGGCTTTGATTTGTTCATTTTGTCTTTGGCCACATTAGGGGCACTAAAGATGCAAACCCCACCGTGGACTCCCGACATCAGATCGAGTATGCTGCGACACGGGTTAGATGAGTATAAGGCATGGGATTTGGCATAACGTTGTCACAGGCATAGATAATAACCGGGTGCTTTGGGAAAGGTTTTGACAAATATCAAATCAGTTGCATCAAGATCATCCAAGGTTTTGCTATTTCAAGCATCCAAATTGCGACTGTGCATGTCTGGGAACACGGAGGAGCCCCAGAGTTAAGAATCCCTGCTTCAAATCATAAAATGAGAAAGCCAATGGCTACATGAAGAGACAGAGAAAAAATGCTCACCAGTATGCATACCACCTACTACAAAACAAATCCTAATTTATAAGCATTTAAATCTGTGTGGGAAGAAGATCCTCAAAAGATTCCAGTGCACAGGGATGGTAAATAGAAATTAATTGCACAGTACCCACTATGACTAATTTAAGAATTGCAGATTGTCACGGATACAGTATTTATTTAGTGTGCTATCTTTAGTGTTTAATTCACTGAACATTAAAAAAAAAAAAAAGGACAAGGGCTTTCATAAGTTCACCTGCTAATCTTATTTTTCCTTTTGGGTCTTATTTGTTATGTGAGAAACCCCTGACTGAGGCAATTTTCAGAGCCCTAACCTACATATTTGGGAAAGATTCTTTCAGTCAGGAGAGGGAAGACAAGCTTTAGGTTATCATGAGGAAAACAATCAGGGGAGCAAATATGCTTAGAAATACCCCATGTTGTGGTCAGGTTGGAAGACACTGTTCAGTCAAGAGCATCACTGGCACTGGTAGCAAGGTCACTGCATTCAGGAAGCACCACGCTGACCACGGAGAATGTTGATACGTTAGAACTCAACTCACCACCCCCCAGTCACTGTCCCCACTTCTTTGGAGGGGCAGGAAGGAGCTCACATACAGCCAAATGTTAGATGTGATTAACAATGAACAGGCAATTTTCCACGGCAACAACCCTTTGGGGTTGAACCACGTAAGAGTCAAACAATAATAAGTGATGGTAGCTTCAGTCTTTCACCAGTACAGTAGCTGGCCTGAGGAAAGGGAAAGGGGGCACCAATCCCGTTCTTCCAGGGGACAGATATTCAGCTACCAGAAAGAGGATAAACAAAATGGAGCCAGACCACGCAAGGAGTTGGGAGATCCTTGAAGCAGTTGGTCTGTGCTTTCTAACCGCAGCTCAAGATACCTTCTCTGCACACCTTCACTTTCAAGCAGGGCTAAACAATATCACAGGCTTTGCATTGAGTTTCATAGTTTGCTAAGTCTTTCCACAGATATTCTCTCCCTGATTCTCTCTCTCTCTACTCCCTGGGAAAGCCAGGGCAGGTATTATTGCCTACTGTATTTGTTTCTGGTTGCAGGGAACAGGTTACCACAAACTTAGTGGCTTGAAACAATATAATCTCATATCTTACAATTTAGATGTCAAAAGCCCAAAATGCTGGGCTTTTATCTTGCTGGGATAAAATCAAGGTAGAAGCAAGGCTCAGCTCTTTTCTGAAGGCTCTGGGTGAGAATCTGTTTTCTTGCCTGGCCCAGCCCCTAGAGACTGGCTGCCCACATTCGTCACCTCATGGTCCCTTTCCATCTTCAAAGCGAGCCATGGCCAGGCCAGTCTTGCTCCTATGGATTCACTCTGACTGCTCCCTCCTTCTTCCCATTTGAAAGATTCCTGTGATGACAGTGGTCTATCTAGAGGATCCAGAGTACTCTCCTTATTTTAACATCAGATGATGAACAGCCGTGATTCCATCCAGACTTTAATCCCCCCTTTGCCATGTGACCTAACACATTCTCAGATTCTGGGGATCAGGACATCTTTGGGAGGCCAGGATCCTGCCCGTCACACCCCATTCTACAGGCCAGGACCCACCACAGCCAGGGCTGAGCAACTTGCTGGCAGTCACAGCTAGTCACCAAGTGTGAAAACTGTGCTCAAACTCAGAACTTTACCTCCCGAGGTGAGTGCTCTCCTTCTTGCTCGGCTGCCCTGTGCTGGCCACACAGTAAAAATGAGCAAGATGACACAGCAAGGGAATGACAAAGAGTGAATGGGAATAAAGGCAGCAAACAATCAAACTGAAGCATTTCCCAGAAAGGTCTTTGTCCACCATCCTCCCCTTTTTGTGTCCGTTCCTGCAGCTGCAAATCTGACCCCGTGATCCCCAAACAAAAGAGAATGTGGCCGCATGTGTGTGTATTTCTTTTTCCTGCAGGGTTTTTAAGCGTTCCTGTTAGCTGTTTGGTGATGCTTCCTCTTTCCCAACATGAAGCAGGACAGGAGGGGACAGAGAGGTGGCAATTTTGCCATGCAGGTACTCTCTGTAATGACCCCTCATCCTGTGCCAGGTGGTCCCCAGGCAGGCAGGAAAGAGAAAGCCACAATAGCAATCACAGACAAGCAGAGGGCCTTGTAGGGAACAACATAATGATGAGCCCCAGCTGCCTCAGTCGGGGAGGGCGGGCAGAGACAGGAGAGGGGAGGCTGCGGGTGAGAGACAGAGGTGCCTAAGGGGGGTAGTTTTCTACTTTGTGCCATGACTGCTCTGAGCCTGTGTGTGTGTGTATGTGTGTGTGTATTTTCTTTCCTTCCTCATCACTCAGAGGAAGAAAACACACACCACACATCCCCTTGGAAACTTTCTGTTGTGGTTAAGGACCGAGCAGCACATTTGTCAAAAGGTCCAACTGCCACTTTGGATTCCAAAGCTCGGCAAAGGATCCACCCCTATGGTGATTTAGATTAATTGCTTCTCATTAAGGGCCAATAAACAAACTGCATTCAGTAGCTCCTCTCCGCCATGGCCCACTGTGGCAGGGTATAATTGCCGAGAGGGGAAGCAGAGACACGCCGGAGAGTTGTCAAATGTAATTTATAGGTTTTTAAGATCTAATCATTTTCTATAATATTAGATTAAATGACAGCCTATATTAAAGAGGAAATTACATTTCACCTTGCTTTCTTCACTTTTCCCTCCTTTTCTAGCTATGGTTTTCACAAAGCTCTAATCCCACAGCAAAGGGCCAGAAAACGTCCTTGACAATGTACTTGAAAAGGATCAGCCGACGGATTTTCCTGCACCCAGCAGTCTGTCCAGAGAAACAGGACAAGAGATGAATGGGAACATACTCTTAGCTAAGCCAACTCTATCCAGGAACCTGCAGAGTCCCTTCCTCCTTAACTTAAGCCAGAGCTGTGTCATTTTAGCCCCTGACCACATTCACCACAGCTCAGGAGCATTTATTTTGGTGTTTGTGAGGGAGAGAGTCCTGGAACCAAATCTTACAAAATATCACCCCTTTTAGATTTGGAATCAAACAGAGTCAAATCCCACCTCTGTTGGTCTATTGGTCAGCTCATTTATTAGCTCCCTGACATCAAAGCTTCAGATTTTCTCTGTGAAAAAAAAGATGGAATCGTGCCCAACCCCAACATCATGGTGGGTTTAGAGGAGAGAATGAGAGACAGAAGCAATGTCTGGAAACCTCCTGACATATATTGGCATTTGGCAAATGTCAGGGCCTTTCTTTCCCACCTGCTCCCCAAGGCCGTTGAGAACAGACGTTCTCAGCCAAGATGGGGGATAAAAGCAGACAATGAGTTTGTGGAAGAAGGGTGGAGGGGGTCACTCAATTTGCACAGCTGAGATGAAGCAAAACCCCAAAATGTAAAGACTGATAGCTGCTGTTGTAGAAGGAGGTATCCAACCTCCAAAGCACAAGGAACGAGCAGGTGACAGCCATTCGTGACTGTACCATGCCTGGCATATTCAATGGCAGATTACAGAGAACCAGCTCTTTGGCCTGGAGGTCACAGTGCTTCACTCACAGGTGCCAACAGAACTTTCCAACCCAAACCCCCAGAATGCTTATACTCTTTAAAAGAATCACCCAATTCACTTTTTCCATAAGCATCCTGCTTCCCTGTCTTGAAGCCATTGCTGAGGCCGTTCCTCTTTCTGGAATGCCCTTCATTGCACTCTGTACACCCAAACCTGATATGTCACGTAAGGCCATACCAAAAGTCGTCTAAGAAAGCTCCATGGATTCCTCCCTCTTCACTCTGTTGTGCTTTATAGAGCTTACAACTAGCTGCTTAAGTTATAGTAAAACTGTAAGATTTTTCATGGCAGAGAGATTTCCCCTCATCTACTTATTCCCCCACAACAGTCCGATTGGGTATCTTACAGAGGGAGCTCAAAAGACCTACTGCTCTGCTCCCCGTGGCTGCATTCATGAGCCCCGCCTGAGGGAGCAGCCCCTGCCATACTAAAGAACTCCCAAATGAGGAGGGAAAGGAGTCTGGCAGAGCCTCGAAATGGCTCATTTTTTTTCACAAGGGGCGCTAGTTACCTCTGCTCTCACTACATTCATTGACCAAAGCCAAGTCATTGGGCTGAGCCTACCCCCACTGAGAGATGGTGTACGATCCTCCCAGGGGACAGCCCTGTGGCAGGGGGGAGGCAAGAAATATTCTGTACAAATAATAGACTCAAATTCAACTCCTCGATATACATTCAAATGAGTGAAAAACAGATACTCAAATAAATGGATGTGCATTCATGTTCACAGTAGCACTATTTATAAAATGTGGCCAAAACATGTGGAAACAGCCCAAATACCCATCAACAGATGAATGGATAAACCAATTACGGGACCTACGCATAGAACATTTTTCAGCCGTGAACAAGAAGGAAGTATGGATACATGCTACAGTATGGATGAACTTCAAAAACATGCTAAGAGAAAGAAGCCAGTCACAAAGGTCACATATTAATGACTCAGTTTACATAAAATTCCTAAAACAGGTGAACAGGTAAATCCATAGAGACGGAAAGCAGATGGGTGGTTGAGGTGATGACTGCTTGCTGGTTCCGGGGTTTCTTTTTAGGGTGATGAAAATGTTTTGGGACTAGACACAGATCATGGTTGTACAATACAGTTAATGTACTCAATGCCGCTGAATTATTCCCTTAAAATGATTAATTTTATATTATGCAAATTAAACCTGGATAAAAAATTACAAGAGTTGAGGCCAGTGCCGGTCAGCTTCTGGCTCTCTCCTGCTTGCCAAGAAAAAAGAGGATGACAATATCAAGATAAAGATACTACTAAGCACCAAACTAATTCCCACCTAGCTTGTAAAGTGATTCTACTAACCCCTCTGCTTAATGGAAAATAATAAATGGGTGCCACAGACCACCACCATCAGGAGAGCGTGAACAGCTGTACAAACCTCACAATCAGCTACTGGCTAGTGAGTCTTGTTACAGACCCGCTTGGCTCCCGCGATGCCCAATTCCAGCGTGGCTGCAGCCTGTGAAGACTTCACATGTCCTGCTGAGCAAGCCACAGTTCCAGGTGGATTACCCTCCCCAGCAACAAATCCTATTCTAATTGCCTGAAGCCTTCTCTTCTTATTTCTTAAAAATTAACATTACCAACAGGTTTAATCCACAACCAGAGGCCTCCTCATGCCTAAATGCCATGCTTGAATGCTCTCATTTTAAAGGATGGTATACAGGCACTTGCTTTATACAGCTTTATGAAGCATGTGTTATAAAAGTACCTCACCCATACGGCTTTTTAATACCATGGCAGTCCATTCAATTCAATCTCATAAAATCCAAGCAATATTTAAGTGTTAAAGGTGACTTTCACTATGATATTTATTATTGGATAATGAAAAATGGGACACATAGCCTTCAAAACTCCAGGCAATGAAGTGAACCGCATCTCTTCTAAGCTTTTAATAATAGGACCACCATATTTTTTGGAAATGGCACAAATCCCCAAAGTCCCTTTTTAGATTCCCTCTCAGCAGCATGAGTTTTCTTAACAGTTTTTTGTTTGTTTGTTTTTGCTTCTTAGTGACCAAACCTTTTATCCATCAGAGGAAAATCAGTGAGTTAAATATTCGGATCTGCCTTCTCTAGGAGACTGGAAATTCTTAAGGGCAACCTTGCCCTTCCCACATGACCATGTGAAGCATTGCCCAAGATTATTTTCTCCCTTTGTGGTAGATATCTCTAGAGAACCCAATATAGAAAGCTACTAGAACACAGTAGAAACTTACTCTATGGCACTATTCCCAACTCTGGGTCTTCTTGGATCTAATGTCCTATCGCTTCTATCCAGCCAGTATGCTTAGTGCCATTCACTGCTCTGTATATTTGTGTCCTTAGAAGAATGTGACATCTCTGAGAACACCGACTATCGATGATTTATCTTTCTTATCCCCGGCATTCAGCACAATATCTGGTACACTGCAGAAGTCAACAGATATGTCTAAGTGAAGTCATAGTTAACTAACTCTGAGAAAACTATTACAGAGCAAGCAGCTCATCCATCCCAACCATTTCAATATACATTTGATAGAACATGAGAAATGTAGCCATCTTCTTCAAATCCCACAGATATCCATGATATAGTTATTGGCCAATAGTGGCACTTTGGAAAAGACCATCAGCATCACCCATAATGCTTCCTAAACACTCTGTCTTCCTGGGTCCTACTTCAGACATCTTGAGTTAAAATTTCTGACTCGGGGAGAAGGAATTTCTGCCTTTAACAAGTAGTGAGATTACTCTAGCAAATACACAAATGTGAGCATCATGCCTGTAAAGTGTTTGCAGCAAGAAAACAAATCTTCTCGGGTTTCTTGCAGAATGGAAATAAACTGCTGGTGCCTGATATTCCTCCATCAAGGATGTGGCCATGGAGAGTTTGAAGGACTCATACAAGCAAAAATGGAGTGTGAAATGTAGATGCAGCCCTCATCATGAGGGGGTCAGTCTCCTTGGACTCAATAGGGAATCAAGGACTGCAGGAGAGAATGATGTGTCCCTAGTGCCACAGGGACAAAAGTAATTACAACAAGGGAATCAGGGCACCGTTCGTTAATATCTTTCTCTGAATAACCTTTAATCCCCACTACTACCAGAGATGGGGGTCCCCAAATACTCCTTTTGTGACTTCTATAACTGCACACTAAGCTCCCAAAAGGTGTGTGTCTTTCCCCCTAAAGAGCCTACATTTTAGGCTTTCTAAACATCACCTATTTACTTATAACATGGTTGGAAAGTAATTAGCATCAACTGTGGAGCAATGAGCTTTCAGATTCTACATTTAGTTTCCAGAATAGAAATGAGCAGGAATTAGCCATTCTCCTTCCTCATTAACAGGCAAGCACCGCCATTCCTGCTAGTTTACAACATGTTAACACAACTCTAGCTACTCCCTGGCTGTTGTGCCTAGTTTAAGGTGATAGCAAAGGGAAACAAATAGAAGTATTCAGTATCAGTGTGTGCATGCATTTAGACTAGAGAAGCAAGCATGTGTGGAAAGAAGCTACAATCTAGAAAAAAATTGGCACAACCCTCAACTGAGTTCCATGGTGGAAAATGGAAGGCTCCTCAGCATTTGGTTCTGTACCATGAGTGAATGCAAACCCCAAGATCCTAGACATCCAAGCCAGGATGGGTTCATTTAAGACTGAGAGGAGAAAATATAGTTGAGAGCAATGTGTTTCAAACTCCAATATGCTCATGAATCACCAAAAATCTTTCTAAATTACAGATTCTGATCCCGTAGGTGTGGTGAGAGGTGTAACATCCGCATTTTTAACAAGCTCCTAAATTAAGCCAATGCTGTGGTCTGTAGATCTTAGAGTAACAGGGACTGTTAGAAAAATCTGGTGTAGTGCTGTGGTTCCCAAACTTTGACGTGCGTGAAATCCACCACTGGGAGGGCTTATTTAACCACAGATTTCTGTGCCCCACCCCCACAGTGTCTGAATTCAAGAGTTCTGGGGTGGGTCTGAGATTTTATATTTTTAATGAGTTATCAAGTGATGTATGAGCTAGCTGCTGGTTCAGGAACCCCATCTGAGAACCACTGCTGTAGTAGAAGGACACCAGACCTGGAATCAGGCAGAACTTGATTCAAATCTCACCATGGGGCTAACCTGCTCAGCTCTCTGAACCTGGTGTAAATGGGGATAATAAAATCTCCTGGTTGTTTGGTTTGGATGAGGGTTAAATAAATAATGTACATAAAGTATTTAGCACAATTTGTTAGGACCTCAGAAATGAACAATGATGAAGAATGCCTGAATTATAAGAGTATGTGTCCAGGATTCAAGATAATCATGACTCTGTGTGTTGTGTCTGCTATGATTTGCCCATCTCTGACCTTCCATCTTCGACACATAGACTTGTAGGTAAACCTGAGTGATCAGTACTTATTCAATCGAGTCTTACACGTGCAAGGCAGTGTGGAAGGTACATCTGGAACTGGGAACAAAGCCAGATGGTTTCTGCCTTCAAGAAACTTACAATCTCAAAAGGAAGAGGAGATTCAGGACTAAGCATGCACTTGTTATATGCTAGACACTTCACAGGGAACATATAAACAACATTAGTAAGATTAAGAAAGAAACTCTCTATTAATAGTAAAGATAACCAGAAAATGTAAATATATTGGCAGTACCCACTAGAGATGTCTGAAGGGCTCTGCAATAGGAATACCAGTCCCCTATGGACGGGCAGTTCAAAAAGTAGTCTTTCTTAAAAAAAATATATATTCAATTTAAGATGGTCCTGTTATAACACCAATTTGCTGAAACCATTTACATTTAGGACTCAGCTTTTAAGTTGTAAGACAGCTGAGAGAATAGCATTTACATACCAAGTTTGTGGGTTTCACCTTTAGTGTGCATAAGATCACCTGGAAAACTTGATAGAACATTCCAAATCCATGTTCCTTGCTCTGGAGATACTCCTCCTGGAGTTCTGTGGTGCAGATATATACCTCTCCCCTCTCCCCCTTTTCTTCCAAGACAGCATATCCCCAGTCTGAGCCAGAGGAAAATGTTGCTTTTCCCCAATCCACTTGGACTAGCCTTTCTATTCAAATGGAAATTTCCAGCAGGTTTTCTCCAAAACCAATTTATAAAACATGTCTGTAACTAAACCAGATCTATAAAAATAGCCTTAAAATCATAATTAAACTAATAATAGCTAATATTTCTAGCTCTTGTTATGCACCAAGCTGTATGCTAAGAATTGTTTACATGCAGTGCTTTATTCAAATCCTCGCAAGGGCCCTGTGCATTAGGACCCTTTATTTTAACCAGTAGTTAAGAGAAAGATCCAGTGAGGTAAAAGGAACATAGCCCAAGATCTAGTAGGTAATATTGCAAGAACTAAAATCCAATATTTCTAACACAGAAATTCACTATTGTATATTGTCCTAAAGTTAGCCTTTTTTTTTTTTTTTTTTTTTTTTTTTGGTGAAAAAAGGCAATAGGCAGTATCTCATTGGTTGTGAGTAGCGATCACACATGGCTTCATTCCAGAGGATGACATTTTGAAAAGGACCTTGAATGGGGTAGAAGGTTCACAGGAAATAAGCAGAAGGATGTGGAAGGAGGCGAACAGAGGTGTAAAGGTGGGCATGCTCAGAGGAGTCCTACTCTGATTTTTGTTCAACCTCCACCTGATCCTGGCTTCTGCCTCTGCATGTTAGATGGATGCTTCCTATGACTCACCTGACACCTGTACAGGTGGGCTCGTGCCGCTTAAACAAAAACTGAACAAACTGAACTTGTGTAAATCGAATCTTATTCCTCCACTGACTCATTACCGTTTCACTTCAAATTGATATTCAATGTGCAATTTAAAGTTTCTCTGCTCTCAGTTCTCAGGCAAGTAGCTAATGATCTGCAAATGAACAGTGAAATACACCAAGGAACTGACCAATAAATTCACCATTCTTTCCACACTTCCCTCCTTGTACACACAGAAATTCAAAGGCTACCTATTTTACAATTCAAATGTTTATGTAGTGGGTTTTCTTAAAGAGAACACAAATTTAAACATGCACTTAGTTCTATTCAAGAAGCCACAATGAATGAAGATCAAAAACCTAGACCAAGCCAGATTGCTGCTCTAAGATCTCTCGATTACCTACCTACGTGAAGGAAAATGGAATATATTTATGAAATGCTACAAAGAGGTTCCAAGAGACAGCACTGAATTTCCTAAGAGGGAAAAGATGGAAGTCATATTTAGCTTTTTTTCTTAATACTCTACACCTTGAAACCGTAAGAGAAAGCCTTCTCTGTTAATGTGTTTCACTCTCTTACTGAAATAATTGTGTCTATAATTCTCCTGAAATGCCAAATTACACTAAAAGTCTAACTTGCCAGGCCTCAGCTACATTCAAAACTATTTTGCTTTCCCTATGGCATATAAGCAAAAAGCTCCTTCCACCACCCATGTGTCCCCACTGATGCCCAAACACAAGCATAGTATCTGTGGAAAACATAGCAATTTAAAGACAAAGTGAACATAGCAATTTTAAATAAAGCCAACTTTCAATTTTCTGCCTCTGGAGTGAGGCAAAGATTATATGTGCTAGAGGGATCTACTGATTTTTGTAAACACATAAGAAAAAACAAACTGGGCTTTTACCATCAAAGCTTGGTTACTCATACCATAGAGAAGACCTGGATGGATGTGTAATCGCAAATAGTGACTAATGAAAGCATTTTCCCCCCTTTAGATCCTGGATGGTGGTCTTTTCTGAAACAAATTAGCTTGAATTAGCTTGGGCTACTATTAGCATGATTTCACGTTGCTTGACAAAGTAAGTAATATTAGTGGGTGGCTGAGAGGAGTGAGGGTGGTAGCAAATGGGGCTGGGAGAACAGTGGCCAATAACTAAATCCTTCCCATAGAGACACCACTGGCATGCTGGCTTTGGAGCTGTCTGCCCAGTTTGATAACCCCTAAGAAGAGGAACATCCCATCTTTACTCATTCACTTCCTGTGCATTCTTCCTCTGGAGGATGTTCCTTTTATTTAAGACTCTTCCTTTGAACCCATAAGACACATGAGGATCAAAGAAAAGGGAGCCACTTATAGACTTCAAACTGGAAAGTCAACAAAATGGGGGCAGGGCTATCTTTGGTTTTCAGCTACTGTGTCCCCAGAGTTGACGCCTGGCACCCTGAAGATGCTGTGAAATGAACTACTCCATGTGGTTCCCAGCTGGACCATTTCTATCATGAGAAGTTCATCCCATTCCACTTACCTCCACACTGCCCATTTCTCTATCATCACCCCCATACCCACTTGGTCTTTAAGGTTTTCAGGCCCAGCTAGATGCCTATGTGATGTCTGAGGCTGTTTTCCCAGTTCCTTGATGTTGGTTTCTCCATCTTGCATAAAGCGCCCATATCAGAATTTATTGGTAATAACTAATTTAGTAAAGCCCTCATTCCTGTGCTTTGTATGCCATTCTTTGCAACTTCTATCAGCCACAGCAGAACCCTGTGGCTGAGGTGCCACACAGCTACCAACCCTTTGGAGGAAAGCAAAACTCAGGGGCATTCAAGACAGGGCCAGGCAGGAATCAGTATCCTGAATCAGTCTGAGCGGTAGACAATGTAGCTGGAAAAGCATAAAGGTTGTATATGTGTTATCTGTTCCTCAATGCCAAGCCCATTCTTAGCCCTGCTGGAAGTCCTCTATAAAGAGTCCCTTAAACATTCTCATTTTTACAATCACAAAAATAGCTCTGGTGTCCTGACAAAGGCAGTTTTGTTTTTCAGGTGCTTATGTCCAAGGTCGATAAAAAACCATACAACCCAGTGTTGGGTCAGGAAGTTGGTCCTGGGAAGCACTGCCATTCTCTGGGCCCATGAGGATGGTGTATTACTGCCACATAGGTCAGCTTCACCATCCATGAAGGGACAGCACCTGTGTGTTTGCAGAGCCTTCATGCTTTTGAACGCATTGAGTGTCCCTCAAAAAAAAAAGAGAGAGAGAGAGAGAGAGAGAGAAAGAATGAGACTCTTCTCTCTAAATCCCAGAATTTTCTAAGCTTCCCTCTGTCCCAGATGGTGTATGGGATTCCTAATGGTATCAGTCCTTCTTTCTAGTATCCGCAGGGAAGAGCAAATTTTTCCCCAATCTGCACATACTATTGTAGCCATGGATCTTACTGCTGATCTCTGCCATAGAACCTTCTTTTTTCAAAGCACACCTCTTTCCAACAGAGTCCTTCCTTGGCCAAGTACATTTTCCCTCCCAAAAGGAGAAACAGGAAAAGTGATGGGACAATGAGAATGGGGGAAGAAGGTTAAAACACATAGCAGTGCTAATTTTTAAAGGCCACACTATTGCTTTTTCTGGGATGGGAGCTGCCATGGATTGCAAACAACCCCAACTTGTCACTCCCAGAAGTTAAGTTTGGCTTTAACACAGACTTGTCCCCTGCTGTCCTTACTGCTGCTACATATGTCCACCCCAAGGAACAGGCTGAGAGCTCAGAGGGAGAGAGGGCTCCTGGGTTTTTTGTTTTTGTTTGCTTTGGTTGGGTTGTTTTGTTTTGGTTTTGGTAGGACTTATAAATTCATTCTCATGCAGAAGGAGAGGAGGAAGGAGAATATCTCAGTTAACTTGGGCCCATGATGGGAGGGTGGGGAGCAGATGAGGAGAAGCACAGGGCTGAGCAGTCCCTGAATGTGGGAACACTCTCAACCAGTGGGAATGGAACTCCTGGTTTCTTTTGAAACCATCGAGTCAGTCAGCAAGGCTACTGACCTAGAGGCCACTTCATGCCAAAGCAGGAGATGGGTCCATGCATTTACAGAGTTTTGAGTGGCCTGTCTCCACATCAAAGCCCCTGCAATGGTCTGATGATGACAGAGCATTTATCAAACAATTTTGGTATCTGCTGCTAAAGTGGATACAACTACCTCCACAGTAACCACACACAGAACTGGGGGAGAGAGAGAGGTAGAATGAGCCAGGCAAGGAGCAGTGTGGCTGGAACTCACTGAAAGACTGTGAAAATGGGGCCCCAAGGAAGAGGTAGGTAGCAGAGCACCACAAGAAGGAAGTTCTGTATTTGTGACTCCAATTCTCAGTCCCCTACAGGTATCTTCAACACCCTCACAGCCCCTCCTTAGCTAGTACTCATAGTTGTTACCACTACCACCAAACATGTCATTTATGAAATACCCCATGTGCCTGTCACTGTGCAAAGCACTTTCATGGGTTATCTTGTTTGATACTCACCAATACCCAAGAAAGAAAGATTAATATTATTCCCATTTTGCAAATAAGAAAATTTCAGGGGCCAAGGGCAGGCACCCAAGATGAGCCACTTTGGCACGCAGATTATGCTGAGCTGAAAACAATCAAGTCCCTAAAGACTCAGGAAGAAACACCCCCCCCCTCCACCCACCAAATGCCTGAAAGAACTTAGAGAACTTGTTCCAGGAAGAGAGCTATCACCACAGATAACTACATTGTAATATGAACTAGGTGTGGTAGGGAGGAACCTAGGAAGGACTGCTTGATCAAAGTCCTCCCTGTGTCTCATTGTTTGAGTGGTGCAGCCAACATTCATTACCATACATTTACTCTTTTTCATCTTCCTGTAAATTGTATTCCTTCTCTTTCAAGTCCAAGACCCCTATCCCCTTCTTAGTTCAAAATGATACATACGTCATTATGCCTGTCTTTGGAATCTCATGTCTATGTGGATTCTCCCTATATACAAAATTAAATTTTATTTTATTTTGTTAATCTGTCTCATGTTAATTTCATTCTTAGTCTAGTTATAAGAACCTCAAAGGCAGAGTAAAATTATTTCCTCCCCCACAACACTGAAGTTTTAAGAACTCAACCCACTCACTGTAACTAAATAGCACTGTTAATAACTAGTAGAGCCTAGAACTCAGGTCTGCCTAAAGCCGATGTGGGGGCTCTTAACCACACAAATGGCCACAAGATGGCAACCACTTAATTCAAAACCCATTCCCATAGCACTTTGAAGGGTAAACTATGCCACCGCCACTTCTCCAAAATGATTGAGGTCATACTAGTGTGAAGACAGAGTAGAGAATGGAGCAAATACTTTTTTTTTTTGGTATGTGTACATGTGTGTGGTTACTTTTGTGGGAAAAAAGTGTGAGCTGCTGAACAGAGAAGCCATGGCCCCCTTCTAAAATGAAGGTACCTCCTTATCTTTACAAAATAATTTAAACAATGTATTAAAGTCAAAACACATAAAGTTCACAAATCATAAAGGTATAGCCTTATGAATTTTTACAGGTGAGTGTGCCTGTGTAATACACACTTTGGACATTAAGAAAAAGGACATTAGTAGCACCTTGGAAATACAACTTGTGTCCTTTTTCTCCCAAAAGTAACCATTATTCTTTCTTCTATCAACATTGACTAGTTCTGACTATTCTAAAATGTGATAGCAACAGAACCATAAAGTGTGTATTATTTTTTGTCTTGCCTATATAGCTCCACATTCTATGAGATTAATCCATCTTGTCACTTGCTTATAGCAGTGATTCATTCTTTCTCTTTAATGTATGGTATTCCATTGTATGAATAGTCTACAATTTATTTATCCATTCTACTACTGATAGACTTTTGGGTTGCTTCTAAAGTGTGGCTTCTATTGCTATGAACATTCTTCTATATGCCAAATGATGCAAGTATGCATGCATTTCTCTATGACATATACCTAAGAGTAGAACCAGTGACTCAAAGGCTATGTGTATATTCAGCTCTAGAAGATGTTGCCAGATTTCCAAAGTGGTTGTAATAGTTTACATCTAATTCAGGAGTGTATGAAAGTTCCAGTTGCTTCATATCCTTGCCAACACTCAATGTTGTCTTTTTTCATTTTAGTGAATATGTTGGTTAAATAAAGGCATCTCAGAGTGGTTTTATTTTGCATTTCCCAAAGACTGATCAACAAGTTTTCATGTGTTTATGGGACATTTAGATATCTTTTTTTGGTGCAAAGTCAGTTCAAATATTTTGCCTATTTTTTCTGTTAAGTTGTCAGTCTTTTTTAAATTACTTTAAAAGTTATTTATATATTCTAGATATGAGTCCTTTGTCATATATATGCATTACAAGTGTCTTCTCTTATTCAGTAGCTTGCCTTTTTACTCTCTTATAATGCTTTTGTTGAATAGAAGCTATGTGTTTTATGAAAGTTCAATTTAGCAATATTTACTTTATGGTCAAAACTCTTGTGGCTTATGTAAGAAATCTCTGTCAATCCAGAAGCCATGAAGACAATCTCTTATGTTCTTGTTGGGGCGCTTTATGATTTTAACTTTCACATTTCTATCTGTAATCCATCAGGAATGATTCTGCGTAGATAGTGAAATAGAAGAATATTTTTTAAAAATATATTAAGATATTCAGTAGATCAAGCTATGTTTTTTAAAAGATCACCTTTCTATCACCAAGAAAGTATCAAGAGCAGGGGTGCGCGCGCACACACACATGCACACACACACGTGCACACACACACACACACACACACACACTTCTGGGCTTTATTCCACTGCTCTTGTGCTAATAGCATACTGTCTTAATTACTGCAGCTTGAAATAAGTACAGATATTTGGTGTAATTCTTCCTTTTTTCCCTAAGATTGTCTTATACATTCTTGGCCCTTCACATTATTGCATAAATTTTAAAATTGGTTTATCAAATTCCACAAAAAATGTCCACTGAAATTTTTATTGGGATTGTTTTGACTTAGTAGATGAGTATGGGAGAGAATTAACATGTTTAATTAACATATTGTCCCTATCCTAATTTACTTAGACCTTTTCTGATTTCTCTCAGCAATGTTTTGTGTAGTCTTCTGTACTGAGGACTTCTTCATGGTTTAATTACTTTGTCTGTTATGTTATTGTATTATCTATATATTTATCACATATTATTTGATACTATTATAAACAGAACCATTTTATATTTTTAATTTCATATTTGCTCATTACAACCATATAGACATAATTTTTTTATATATTGGCATTGTATCCAGTGACCTTGTTATAATCACTTACTAATTCTAGTGGTTTGTTCATACTCTCTTGAATTTTCCACATAATTATGTTATCATTTCTTTCTCTCCAATCCTTGTACATTTTATTTCTTTCTTTCTCACCTTTTGCACTGCCTAGAACCTTCATTATAATGCTGAAAAAAAGATATGATAGATATTTTCATCCAATTCCCAATCATAGAGAAAAACATTCAAAATTTCACCATGAAGTGTGACATTTGCTGTAGGGATTTTTAAAAATATATTTTATCATATTTAGGAAGTTATTTTCTGATTGGCTAAGCATTATTACCATAAGAGATGTTGAGTGTTATCAAATATTTGTTCTGCATCAGTTGAGATCATATGATTTCTCCTTTATTATATAATTATATTAAATTACATTTGTTTTTAATATTAAAGTAACCTTGCAGTAACCTTCCTGAAATAAGCCAAATTTAGTCATGATATACTATTCTTTTTATATTATGCTGGCTTGAATTAGGTAATGTTTTGCTAAGGATTTCAGCATCCATGTTCATGAGAGGAATTAATAGGTAATTTTTATTCCTTTTAATGCCATGCTCAGACTTTGGTATCAAGGTTATGCTATCCTCATAGTGAGTTGGAAAGTCTTCCCTCTTTTTTTTTTATTCTCTGAAGAATTTCTCTAAGATGTGCATTATTATTACTATTATTATTATTATTAATTATTTTGTCCATAACATTTGGAAGAATTCACTAGTAAGGCCATCTGGGCCTGGTGACTTCTTGGTGGGAAGAATGTTAAATACAGGTTCAGTTTCTCTAATAGATAATGGTTGCTTCAAATTTTCAGTATTCCAAAATATTTCAATGGCTGCTCTAGAAGCTATGGTGTTAGCCTCTTAGCAGTCCTCAGAAAATGCTGCAACACATCCTACTGGGCAGGTTCCAGCCATGATTATCCTTCCACAGTCCTGATCTTTTAGACAGATCTCAGTAATCCTCATCCTAAATTAGCATTGCCTCTCTGATGAATACGAGATGTTTTGGTCATTAGAAAAAAAATATATATATATGACCCTTGTCCCTATAGCAGGTTGATTTATTGAGAAATAAACACAGCAGAATAAACTATGAAGACATAAAATTGTGTCTTCCTTCTCAATGCTTCAGACTAATCAGTCTGAAACAAAAGTGAACTCCCAATTCTCCAAATAAACCCTTCCAGACAGGCAGCTAGGCCTTTGTTTGCAAGGACTAGACTCTCTTCTCCACTACTGGGAATGTCAGAACTTTTTTTCTACTTTGTTTCAGAGCCAGAGCAAGAAGAGAAAGAAGCTTGTGCTTGGAAGCCAACCTTAAAATCATCCCTGCTTTCTTCTCCAAGGTCTGGACCAGTCCAGGGAAATTAGCCAGATTGTCTAAGTTTTGGTGCCCTGGTTGAAAAGAACAGAGCCCAAGTCCTTAGAGTCTTATTCACAGCAGTAAGAATGGCTGAGGTTCTCTGAATCTGACAAGTATCATCTGGAGTGGCAGAAATTCAAATGAAGGTGGCTGTGAGTGCCCATGTAGACTGTGAACAAAGTTGGTGACCTTAAGAACCCTGGAGAAGGTGTGTACAGCCCACTCAACATGGAGTAAAGATGGTTTCAGAGTTGGACACTTCTACATGGACAAGACAGACACTTTTCCAGGGCCAAGTAGAGTGAAGAGCATCACTGTATGATGTCAAAGATGTTCCCATTCTTCCCTGGATTGTCTAAATTCCAGCATTTTTACAGGAACCAAGAGAGAGAGCCAGAAAGAATAACTGCTATGTACTGAATCAATAAGTCCAGTGATGAAGGGCTTGATCTCCAGTGTATTTTTTTTTCATTTTTCAATAGGAAAAAAATAACATTTTTTTAAAAAATGGCTTACCTTCTACCCTCTGAGTTTTGTGGACCAAGAGAAACTCATGTCCACATCTCTTTCACATTATAGAACAGCATCAGGGTGAAAAACAATTAGGAAATTAGTTTTTTGGGTAGGTGAGGACAGTCACTTCACACAGCCTTGAAGATAGTTTGGCTTAGACCTCCCTCTGCCCCTATGATACTTCCACCCAGAGGACAGAAAATGCCCCTTAAAACTCCAGTATGCAGGAGCGTCAAGTCCAAAGGGAAAGGGATTGGATAGGAACAGGAGTATCAGGAACATAGTATGGAGTTCAAATGGTTCACCGGCTTGGATTGGGCACTTTCTGGGCCATTGCCAGTTAATAATTGTTTACTGATTTCAGCTTCATTGAAATGAATATCAACCCAGTGCCAAGCACTGTGTTAGGTACCAGGAAGCCTGAACAGATAATGCATGGTTCTAGCCTTAGGGCATCCAATGTTTAGCTGGGGACACAGAAACATAAATGGCTGAGCTGCAGGAAGATACATGCTAGACAGAAGATAAACAGAATGTTGTAAAAGCACCAAGGAGGGAGCAATCAATTCTACCATAAATGTCCCCTTTACTCAGCTCTCTCCCCCTAGCAGAAGGTGCTAGGCTCTGAATTCTGGCAGAGGATGCTAGAGGAAGACTATAAGCTATTACAGCTGGAAGCCATTAGTCCTGTTGAAATGACAGGAGAGGCCAGCAGAATGCTGAACACAGAAGGTGAGTCCAGGATGGAGCAGCCAAACTCAGGTGCCATCTGGACCAGGAAAGCAGATCTGGGAGCTGGGATAAAACCTGAAGCAAAATCCCTCTTCATTAGTTAGCCCTCCACAGGCCTTGCCCAGGGACAGACTGAGAACCATTGACAGGTGGCTGAGATCCAGCTACCCTGGAACTGCCTTGAACACCTGCACCATCATTTCCCTCCAAAAAAGCAACAAGAATAGTGTGCTCTGAGAGCCTGTAAGACATTGCATCAGGCACTACAATGGGTACAAGAACAGGAAAAACTCAGTACCTTCTCCAAGAGAGCTAACCATATTTCTACAGACAGAATGTTAAAATATATTACGCAAGGTGGAAATGACAATCAATGTGGGAGGAAATACAGGGAGAGGTTATCAATAAATGCCTCTTATAGGAGATGACTTCTTCATGGAGCCCCAAAGATGGTTAGAATTCAGGTAGTGGAGAGAAAATGGGAAGGATCATTCCAAGAAGACACTGTGAGCAACAGCGCAGGAGCAGCCAGAGAAGATGAAAGGGAACATGGCATGTATGAATCCTATAAAGATATGAAAGTACAAGGGTGATGAAGCAGGAGAAAACACTTGGGGACATTTTTCAGGGGAGATTTAGTCTCCTGCTATGGAGTTTGGCCTGAATCCTGAAGACAGTGAGCAATCACTAGCAGATTTTGAGCAGGCTAGAGACTGCATAAAAGCAAATTATCTCATGTAACACTCCTCCCCGCAAAAGATTCATCCCTGACCAATAAAGGCCATTCAACTGGAAGATGTCAAAGCACAGACTAGTCTCAGGTTATAAATTCACCTGCCAACTGAGGACCATATCAGCCTGGGAAGGTTTGGGTCTCTGCACTGTATTTACATCCCAGTCAAAAACTGAAGGCACTAACATCAGTGGAGAAAGAGGCAGGCTGAGGTTGAACGGGCTCCCGATGAACAGAGAGCCCTGGAAGTACACAAAACACATTAAACTTCAGCAAAATGGAAGGGTAAGACTGGAGTCCAAACTCTGCTAATCAGTCATCTTTCACCAGGTCAAGCATCTACCACTTGGCTGGCTTCCATCCCCACTGGCGCCCGCATGCAAACCACTACTCGCTGCTGTGCCTTGTAATTAAAGGTAAAAGTACACACAAGCACTGCCAAAGGAGAGCAGCCAACATGTGGGGAAGTATCATTTGGAAGTGCCCGATGGTGTGGCAAGGTGCATACAGCAGTGGGATTCTGCCACCACTTTGCTGTGTGACCTTCAATAAGGCCCTTTGAGGTGAGTAAGAACTGGTTCACCAGTTCCTATTTAAGCAGCCATGGGGAATGGGCATCTGCCGGGAGCTTGGGGAAGGGTTGTCCTTCCAAGACCCAAGCTTGACTTGGCTAGTATGGACTGGAGGAAAACATATCAGATATTCAATGTCACTTTTCTTCGTGGTGAGTAAAAACGACATGAGCTTTCAGCCAACCTGCGAGAAAACTTAAAACGGCTTGCAAAACACAACTGGTGTTCTCTATTCTCTCAGAAAAGAACTTCTTGAATTTTATAGAAGACTCTTCTGGTGGATTTAATATTCTATTTCCTGGCATTCAAATTGAGACCAACTTTTTCTGAAATATGCTTAATTTCTAAAGTGAAATTCAACCGCAATGGCAATGCATAAAACATTGATCCAGTTGGCAAACTCGACCTCATCTTTTTAGTCCTAGTCAAATGTGACCTCTGCTCTGTTTCCTCCTCTAACTACCCTTGGTAGAATTAATCACTTTCTCTTCTTTGTTGCCAATGCATTTGATACATCTCTCTATTATAATATGTTTCCTTGGGCAGAAAAAGTCCCATTCATCTTGGTGATCCCAGTGCCTGGCACCGTGCTGAGCACAGAGTAAGTTTTTAATAAATGTTTGCTGAATTGATGACAAGCTGGGTTATATGCACTCAATCCTATGTTCAACAATAAGAATCGCAAACAGACCGCATTGTCGAATTTATCTTTGTTTGCCAAGACTTATGTGAGCTCTTAAGCATAAGCCTGTCTCCTAGGATCTGGACCCATCAGTACAACTGACTAAAAGCCTTCTAACCTGGATGTCCCAGAGTGTCAAACTCAACATGTCCCGACCAAACTGATTATCTGTTGTCCAAAGCCTCTTGCTCTGTGGTCCGTGCATGGCTTATAAGTACCACCACACCCTATGCATTTACCCAGCCACTCAAATGAAACCCTGAGACCTACACTACAATATCCTTTGGAAGCTCCACATCCAAGCATGCATTAGGCTGGGCTTACTTTACTTCTCTAGCACTTCTAATAGCCAACTTCCACAGCATCCTTCCAACACTGCAAAAGTCCATGCCCGTGTCAGCCCTTGCCTAGAACACCATGGCAGCCACTTTTTTTCTTTTTCTTTCCTTTTCTTTCTTTCTTTTTTTTTTTTTTTTTTTTTGCAGAGCTTGCTTTATTTCTAATACACAATTCTATAACATTTTTTGAAAGTTTATTTATTTATTTTGAGAGAGATAGAGTGTGAGCAGGGGAGGGGCAGAGGGAGAGAAAGAGAGAAAGAGAGAGGGTGAGAGAGGGAGAGAACCCCAAGCAGGCTCCACACTTAGTGCAGAGCTAAAGGCAGGGCTCCATCCTATGACCCTGAGATCATGAGCTGTGCCAAAATCACAACTTGGACACTTAACCAACTGAGCCACGCAGGCACTCCTCAATTCTATAACATTTTTCAAATTTATATGTAACAAATAGCTTCCTAGATCAACAAATACAATGTTTAATACCTACAGAGTATTCCATCATACTAATGTTTTTAATTTACTAATAAATCTCTTATGGTTGGGTATTCAGGTGGCTTCTCATCTTTTTTGCTTGTGTAAGGCAATGTCATACTAGACTCTTGCTGTCAGGCTCACCAACCTCTTGAGTCAATCTACACCCTGTTCTGCTAGTGATCTTTCTTTTTTTGGGGGGGGGCATTTAAAAAATACTTTTTTATTTTGAGAGACAGAGAGAGAGAGAAAACGTGTGAGCAGGGGAAGGGCAGAGAGAGAAGAAGAGAGAGAGGCTCCACGCTGTCACTGCAGAGCCGGACGCAGGGCTCAATCCAACTAACGGTGAGATCATGACCTGAGTCGAAATCAAGAGCTGGACATTCAACAAACTGAGTCACCCAGGCGCCCCCTCCATCCCAGTGATCTTTCTAAGACACAGATCAGATCCAGTAACTCCCTATTCCATCAAGAAAAACAAAAATACAACTCACTAGCCCGATACAGGAGACCCTTAATCATGCAGCCCTTTACCACCTCTCTTTCCCCTGCCACCTTTTCACATGTGCTTTCACCCTACCTCACCGAAGTTCCTGGGCATCCCTGAACACATGTCTATGCCACTGCACATGCTATCTTCTCTGCCCAGAAAACCCTCCCCGCCCAACCCTACCATCAGTCCTCAGCAAAGCCCTACTCACCTGTTCACACAGCTTAAATACTAGCTTCATGCAGAGCCTTCCTGGCCCTGTTAGGCAGGATCAGTGTCTCTTTCCTCTGTGCATTTATCACCCTCCTGGGAAAGCCTCCATGAAAGCAAAGGCCCAGAACACAAGACACACTCAAAAATAGTCAATGGATTCATTTTTCTTGACTCTAACTAAACCAGTGCTTCTTGATGCTTGAAGCACACTGGAATTATCTAGAAAACTTTATATAATCCAGGCCTCGTGCTAGATACATTAAAACAGTCCCAAGGGTATTGCCTGGGCATGGGTAGCTTTCTAGCTCCTCAGGAAGTCTGAGGGGCAGCCAGAGCTGAGAATAAATGGCAGTGACTCCAGACCCTTAGAAAGCAGTGATGCGTGTTTTCTAGAACTCAGTAGAGTCGGTGGGTCACAGAATGGAATGTGGAGTTGAGCAAACCTGAGTTTAAAACTTAGGTCATCAACTCCTTAGCGAGGCAAATGTCTCAACCTCTCAGCCTCAGTTTCCACAGCTGCCAAATGGGGATAATAACAGTGCCTAACTCACAAGGGTCAAAGGGCTGTTTTAAGGATTAATCATGTAATGCATATAAAAACTTAGTCCTGACCCCAGCACATAGTGAGTATGCTACAGGCTGGTATTTGCTATTCCTTCACAGCCCCGCCCCCTCAGGGCCCAAAACAAGCCAACACTCGCAACAGTCATTTGGAGGAAGTTCATGGACCAGATGACTGTTCTGCTGCTCAGTATCTCCATCGGCTCCCTGAAACTCCAACTGGCGATGCCGTCACTTGCTGTGGAGATCATTACCGGCAAAAAGGAAGCAGCGTAAAAGTGCCCCTTCCCAGCCTTGGCTGTTTTCAGAGATAATGTTAAGTCAATTCCGACTTCTTCCACCTCTGCAGTTGTAAAGGAAACCACAGTCAGACCTTCTAAATTGGTTATAATTCTGAAAGGAGAGAGAGCAACGCTGAGCGGCAACACTGGAACTGAGCAGGAGCCGACAGATCTGTCTATCCCTCTGGCAGGAAGTGCCAGAGGAATAAACCAGCCAACCTCTTTTGGTTGCAAGTCTTAGAGTACTCGAGGTCTGCATGAACGAGTACACTTACCCACACATGTAGAAAAACTCTGGAATTTTTTTTTAACCCTCTCCAAAGACTCCATGCAAACACACCTTAAAAAACTACTGATGGCGCACTTGTGCCCAGGCTGTGTGTTAAGCAACACACAAAAATATGAGATGTGGGCTCCTGCTCTCCAGCCAAGGACAGGACTTGAAAAGCTATCCAGCATCTTTGCAGTAGGTAATGAAGATTTAATGTTAGATTCCAGAAATTACTTCTAAACCTAGCTTGACATCAGGCATGCCTAGGAGACTTTTTGTTTAATATCTAGCCCGAACATTCTCCAGACCTATAAAGTCAGAATCTCTAGGGGGTAAATGAGGTCTGGGTGCCAGTATTTTTCAACGTTCTTCAGGTTATCTGATGCAGACTATCCATAGACTGCCTATACTATTTCAGGAATTGGGGGCAGAAGTTCCATCTGGGAGAAAAACAATGGATATGAGATACTGGGGTGTCAGGGAAAACTTCAAGAGGAAGGAAGGTACAAACTCATCTTTTTAAGGGGAGTAAGATTTATCAGGTGGAGCGGACACATGTCAGTGAGAGCCAGGACATAAAGACAGGAAGGATGGTGAACAGGAAAAGTGCTAACATCTATATGATTTACTGGCTTATCTCATTTGATTCTCAAAAGGTCCCCATGAGGCAAGTGGCAGGCATTGTTGGTTGCCCACACAGTATCCACCCATGCCTCTCCTTCTTACTTCCTAACAAATTCTGTCGAGGTACCCCCTCTGTGTGGACATGTGCCTGGAGGAGGCCGGCCCCCCGAAGCCTCCCCTGGTCGGCCCAGTCCTAGCACCAGCACGCCCGAGGAATGCTGGGAGCTGGGATTGTCTGGCAACAGTTCCCTCATTCAGAAAACATGTTGTCTCCTATTCTGGATATTTTCGTGTCTGGATGTGACACGAGAACTGTGACCATCTTTCTTCCTCATCATGATGAAACCAGCTCGAGGACAAAGACCAACACTCTAGATGGCAAAGTACAAAATGTGAAAGAAACTGGCCCTTGACAATGTCATGGAAGCAGTGAATGAACAACCCAGAAGCACCCTACCCTTAGATGTCACCGTATGAAGCAATAAATGCCCCGTGCTTTAGAGGGGCAAGGCAGGGCTTTCTGTGACTCATAGGGCCAAAGCATCCTAACTGATATAGGCAGGGGTTATGATTTCCATTGTAGGGATAATGTCTTGAGGTATGGAGCACTTAAAAAGTGTCCAAGGTCACAGAAGTGACACTGCTGAGGGGGACACAGGGAAGAGTAGACAGTTAAGCTCAGAACCACTTGCTGTAACACACGTAATGTACAGATTTTCTCCCATGGACAGTGGGGAGCTCGTGAAGGTTTCTGAGTAAGGATTGGCATGGTCAAAGTGGTGATGTCTGACAATAAATGAAGGTCTCAAGTTCTGTATCACTTTTTGAGAGAATGACTATGATAACGGCCTACCTCCTCCCTACCTCCTCCTACCTTCCTTCCAGGGGTTGATGGTCAGGCCCCAAGCACCTGCCCTAAGACTTCACAGAAAACTCAGCATGCACAAGTTCATAAGCGAGCATCTGTGAGACCCAGATAAATGATTTTTATAGCTGCTCAAGAGAAGAGGGCGACAAGGAGTACTTCAAACCATTTACACTTGGCTTAGGGTCCAGCTGAGGCAAGACAGCTCCCCCAGACAGCCACGTCACACAGCCATTAATGCTGAGGAAATCTTCTCAGAGAAATAACTTTTTACAACCTTGCGTCTAGGAGGCTGGTCTGCTCTGAGCTACCGAATGCTGATGCTCTGTGATTTGGGATCAAGGTGGGGTGGCTGAGACCAAGAAGCCAGCAGTTTATTATTCCAAGCCACCTTTGCAGAGCTAACCTGTGTGCTAAGATTCTGCTCTGACATCAACCCACTCCTCTCCAAAGGTCCAGAGCAGAGTCAGGAAATCTTCCATGCATATATATGCTGTCACTGCCTCCCCAGGGATGATTAAAGATTGGAGGTTCAGGCCAAAGACCACTTTGGATAATTGCATCCTATCTCCCTGCTACTCTTCTTGTGTGACTGTCCTTGTCTGGCCCAGGCTGACTGCTTTAATCAGTCAAGTGCCTCCCCCTGTTACCATCCCCCCGACAAGCGAGAGGTGCCCTATACAAATGGGCTGCCAATAACCTCACAATCTCAGTTTGTGTCCCCATGCCCAAGGCTTCCTTGTACTCCATGGCCTATCTTCCTGCCTTCTTCCCTTCTTCCTCATCCTTCCATTTCGGGCCTTTTCTCACCGTTTGGACTTTAGAAGACCTTGTCCAATTTCAACCTTTAGTCTCCTCGTTCAACTTTGACTCAAATTCTTCTTTCATGTTGCTGCCTCTGACTGCTCTGGGTCCAACTTACCCTTGGGGGCCTTATCCATGATACATAGCTCCCCACTGGTCTGAAACACTGACTTGGCTCCTTCTAATCCCAGTGCCCTGGAAACTCTGGGTTTACTGGACAAAGACAAAGAGCATCTTAAAGCTCCTAGTTGTCAGTGTCCTCCTTAACACCATGTCTTTCCAGGTCTGCCTGCATGGTGAAATGTCTTTCTGTGTAACTTCATAAGAAGAGCACTGGGCTCAAAGCCAGAAATCTGATTTCAAAAACCACAGTTCCGCCATTAAGTGTCCATATTACCTTGAATAAATGGCTTCCCTAACTGGGACTCAGTTTCTTTATCAGTTTAATGAAAGGCTTGAACCAGACAACCTTTGAGTTACCAATCAGCCTCATCTCCAAACGGAGAACCAAATTCCTGAGAGAGAGAAGCCAAGAGTGCCCCAGTTAGGCTGAGTATCCATTCATAAATGGGCAGACCCGACATGGAACTATCCCACAGAAGCCAGTTGTCTCAAAATTAGGACAATGATAATAATAATAAACAGTAGTACTGTTTGGTTTGTCACTGGATAAGCATTTGCAAACATTTCTCAATTAATACTTCTATCAGCCTATGAGGCAGGTACTAGTATTATCCTGATTATATTAGCAAGGAAACAAAAGCTTGTAATATTTTAAAATATGTCCAAGCCACTAGCTGCTAAGAGGTAGAGCCAGGATCTGAAGAAAATGGCTTCTTACCCAAGTAGAAAGAGACCCTCCAGAACCCAGCCAGCCCCAGCCCTGTTGGGGGGGGGGGGGGGCTTGCAAATGGGAATGCCAGAGCTTGGTCCTGTTGCTTGCTCTTTTTAGTTACTGAATGCTACGGCATTTTCCACAGGCTGGTTACTACCCCCATCCACCCCAGTCTATTGTTTGTCTTATGTTTAAGAAAACACAGCAACTCTACACTCCTCTGACTTCTCCCCTCAGCAGGGAACATTCTTCTGAACTTCTTAACACAGGACCAAGGCATTGTTGAACTGGAAGGAAACACATCCCTCTGCATACCTATACTCCTTTTAGATAGCAGAGAGCCTCTGGAAGGTCATGGTGCCCATCCAAGCTAAGAAAGACCAAAATAATCACTGTCTTAAGACCTTATGTTTGAAAGGTGGACAATCTGAGTTTGAAACCTGGCGTGACCACTGCCCAGCTAGAACTTAGTGGTTTTGTCTCAATGTGCTCATTCTCTCTCCCTCTGGACCTCTCTCCTCTGCCCCTCCCCCATCACTTCCTCCCTCTCTGTCTCTGTCCCTCTACTTCCCTCATGCAGTAGTCATTCTCAGCCTCCCCTGTACCCTCCTCAGAACACAGACAACAACAGTAGTACCTTACATATTTTTGCATGTGAGAAAAATGTCACGTAAAACCATCAGCATGGCACATGCTCATTCAATATTAGCTTTTTTTGTTTTTTGTCTTTCTAATGCCCAAGCCAGAGCAAGGCACGTTCCTGAGTTCCTGACATCTAGCAGCAGGCTGAGCGTCCATGGGGGTGTCTCCCGGCATCTAGCACGCCTCTGTAACTGCAGTCGCTGAGGTGGTGGCCACCAGCTCCTCTCCCAGCTCAGTCCCAAAGGAAAGTCCCATTTAAATACAACATCTGCCAGTGTGGGATCCAGACCGGAAGTGCCTGCATGTTTCCTGGGCCTGGCGCCACACAGAAGGAGATCCGAAATGGTCAAGAAGGATAACCTGTACACCACCAAGAGGGAGCAATGCACCTGAATGTGCATCTACACAGACGGAGGTGGTCATGGGGGAATGATGCTGGGGCTCTGAAGCCAGACAGACCTGGATACGAATCCCTGCTCCACCAGCTCCATCTGCCTAATGGGGCTTGGGTGATAACTGGTAGAAACTTGGTTTACACACACTGCCCAGGGCTGGCAAACATCACTTTTAATTTAGACTTCATTAAGTGAGATAGAAGCAATCAATGCATCAGTCAGAAGACACACAAGGCAGGTGGCTGGGGAGAGAAAAATGGAAGGGATGCCAAGGGGGCAATTCTTTGTCTTAGAAGTTGAAAGGACATTGCCTAATGCTAGTTTGAGGGAAATAGATGCCTTTTTGCAGGACAGCAAAGTCAGCTGCGTGGACATGAGGTGCCTGGGAAGCTGGAAGCATCGCTGAGCAGAGGGGGAAAAGCCAAAGAGAAGTTCATTTAACCAGGAGAAGGACAGCATCTACTCTGTGCACTGTGCGTGCATATGCTATTTAATGCTTAAAATTGTCTTCTTAATCCAATCGGAAGCCCCATCTACAGATGAGAAAACGAAGGCTCAGAAGTGAAATGACACATTAAGGGCACACAGCCAGTAGGGCACAGGCTGTGCCATGAAACTCTTCCCTCTGCAGTCACACACCTTGCTGGGCACTAGGAGGGAATCAGGAACAGGTGGCAAGTTTCTAAACTGGACGCACCTTCCCTCTGGAAGCCAGGCGAAACTCTTGTGTATTTCTCGTAGCTCCTTCCTCTCTGGTTCATTTCTTTCCTCCATGTGGTCATCGTAAGACAGCCTGAGCCATTTCTCAGAGTTAGACTCATGCTGTGAAATGGCAGGGCTGACTGTCTGCATCTGCTCCCGGGGGGCCCTCCACATGGACCTGCCAGCACCAAGCTAGGCCTCCATTTGTCACTGAGGTCAGCATCTCGCTCTGCGCTGCCGGCTCAGACCCCCCATGTGCAAGGGACAGACACTTACTTGCCGCAAACCTGCCCCTGAGCCATTTGGCAGACCTGAGGATCCCAGGACGCTGGCCCCTCATTACCCGGACACGCTCACCAGCAGAGTGTGTGCTGAGTGCTGACGTCTATCATTCTGACCTTGAGCCCGTGATGGGGGGGATGGGCTGGGGGCGAGCCATGCGTGCCAACAGCAATCCCTCTGCTTGGTTGAGCCCACCAAGGAAGAAAAAAAATAGAGTCATTTCTTTCACTGGTGGTGGTGGTTGTTTTTGTAACAGATCTCTCTACCTCAGGGGCAGTGAGATCCATTTGCTATATAACTGTGCATCGGAACATTAGCAAGAACACATCACCCTGCCATCTCAAGCTCTTTGTTAAAACTGCTCTTGCCTGTGACGCTCAAAAACAAAGACCCAGAGGTCTAGGGAGGGCAGGGCAAGGACGGAGGGCTGGTGTACAACGCTTAACACGGGCACCTTATCAGTGCATCGGCTCTCGTCAGCCCTCCCCTACACCGCTCCCACGCTGCCAGTCCCCGCTCAAAAGCCTGCTGTGGCTCCCCATGCCCCTGCCCTGAGTCCTACTTCCATCCCTGAGATTTGGGGGAGGAGGTTCTACAGTATTTAATCTCACTCTGCCACTCTCCTGATCTGCAACTGCTAAACCCAGTATGTCTGGTAAAACCTCCACACACCCTGCCTCCCCTATCAGATTGTCTTTGTTCTTCCTTTCTTCTCCAAATCGCAAGCTTTCTTCCACAGCCCAGTCTTCGCCTCTCCTCTTCACTGGTTCTGATTATGCCACAGGGTGACATCTTCCTCCAAGCTTGGTGCTTTATTAAATCCTTCACACCGGGATACATTGTTTTTTAACTGCCTTTAATGTGCCAAATTCCCACGATCTCAGACAGCATAACAGAACCCGCATCTCATATGACCACCCAGAAACATAGGCTTTCCTTTACTCCTTAGTTCATTCCAAACCAGAGTACGCACAGAAAGAGAAGGGTTTTGGTTTCCGGGTTTTTTTCCCCCCTTAACCCTGAAGTTTCCATAATGCTCTTTGTCGAGATCTTCTGTACACACAGATGCACAAGTACACACACATACATACAAACACATAAAACCCAAATCCAATAAAAATCAAATTAAAAAAAAAATAGGTTAGGCAAACACAAGCCACTAAAAAGTGCAGGAAGTGGCCAGTTTTTATTATTCCTTTTAAATGCCTGAACAATCTTACTGCAAATCATATCTTTATTTAAAAAAATGTGATCTACTCAATGCAAAGCCCAAAGGGCACTTTGGAGAGAAGCCAGGCTATAGGTTTATATTCTTCCCATTTTCAAATAAAATGCAAAAGAGAAAACTAGTAATCATTTTAATGAGCCTTTAAATAAATTATTGGCTAGAGCACACTGCAGTAATTTATACAGGGAACCAAATACATACATTTGCTGAGAAAGGGACTTTGTGACTAAAGAGTGAATTTCCAAGAATTACTTTAGATTCTTTTTCCTTTAAGTGATTAGTTTGAGTTGAACCACACTTCGTATCCGTTCCATCACTGGTCACACTTGCAAAGGCAGGTGGAAATCTGTAAAGCAGGGTCTCTCCCCTCACTGGTCTACCCCCTTCTGGTTTCTTAGTTCTCCTTTATTTGGATTCCGTGGCCCCCAACAAAGTTTGACGCTTTCATTCTTGGAAGGTTACTTTCTGGATCACTTTTTGTATCTACTAAGAGGAAAAAGGTTTGGACATGGAATCAGTAAATGAAGAAGGTTTGGTCCAAGATCTGTTTTTCCTTTTTTCACTCCTTCTTTTCACACATTTCCCCATAAACGCTGCTCTAGCCTCTTGATAACTGTTAACTGATGAGGCAAGAAAAACGAGGTGGTTGTGAATTAACAAGAGTGGGACCATTTCTCTCCATCAGCAGAATAATCCATCTCCCACAGGCTGTCAGCAAGTTTGGTTTTAAGAGACAAGGAAGAAGATTGGCAGGGGAAAGAAGGTGGCAGTGTGCCTCCTGGACAGGGCAGGTTGTGAGGCCCTCGAAAACCCAGGGTTCTGGGAGGTGCAGCCTCCCCTCCCCTCAAGGAAACTGAGAAGCACGCAGCCCAGCAGGGGAGGCTTGGCAGCCCCAATGGTCAGCACAGAGGCACAGCCAAGGAGCCAGTGCACAGGGAGCCCAGATTCCAGTCTGTGATCATAATGCCAGCTCCGCCTCAATAGATACAACCCTCCCGTCGCTTTCTGAAGCTTATTTCCTCCAATACAGTATTATGTTTCTCATTTTATCCTAATTTTGCTCCCAAAGGAAGGGATAGGTAAATGATCCTTTATGCCCATTTTACAGATGGGATAACAGAGGCTTAGAGAATTTAAATGGTTTTTCCCTATCCCCATAGCTAGTTAAGAGAAAGGCCTAGACCAGAAATCCTAGTTCCTTCCCCAGGGAAGCATCTCTTCCCCAGGGGAGCCAGCCTCTTGTTTCTTGGATACCCATTTAGCCTGGAGCACAGTACTCAACCATTCTGTCTTCCAACATGCAAATGGCAGTTTGGATTTCAAGCCCTGGGTTTCTCATCCAGCTTCATCTGAAACAGGATCCCAGTGGTAATGTCCTCTGGACTTTGGGCCAAAGAACTGAGAAGCTATGGATGTTTGTATGACCCTGCAGCTAACACACACATCAGTGAGACAGGTGGAGAGTACATATCCCCAGCTGTTCCCTGCTTGCATTCGCTTGCAGCTGGGGTTTTCTATCACATCTGAGTGCTCCAGCTGTCAACAGCCTGTGCGTCTGTAGACAACACTGGATTAGCGGTCAGTAGACCCCGTCCCAGCCCTGGCTCTGCTGCAAATGATGTCATGACCTGGGGCAAGTCCCCAAGTGGCCCCTTCTGCTAAATGAGAGCTGGCAAAGATGATCTCTGGGGGCCCTTTTAGCTCCAATGTGCAGCTAGTCTAAAATTAAATATGAGTAAAAGTGAGTTAGGTGAGCACATTAGACCACGGCAAGTGACCAGGAGCAACTAGACCTCAGCAGGTCACCGGCCTCTCAGTGCCAAACTTTCATCATTTGTGAATGGAATGATGACAGTACCAACATCACAGGGTGGCTGATGAAGTATGCAATGAGTTCACATAAAACATTTAGAATAATTTGGGCACATAGTTAACTCTCAAAAAATGCTAGCTGCTTGTCACTGTTATTATATTATCATCACCACTGTCATTAATACCACAGACACTTGTTACCTTTGGAAACAGAAAGGACCCTCAGGAGGGACCTGTCTCACTTGCTCTTTAACACATGGCTTATTATACACATTCTGTGAAGGGACAAAGCAGGGCCCACGGCAACGAGATGCCTGGTTGAGGGTGCACCAAGCAGGTGGCCACGAAGGAGGAAGTGGGATGCAGCAGAGCCTGTCCACTGGCTGCTATCATGAGAGTATCCTCACGCCTGGGTGCTCCAGAGAGAGAATCTCTAGTTCCCTCCCTTGCAAGAGGAGAGCTGCACATGCCTACACGGGATAGGGACATTCATGTGACGCTGCATCAGCTCATGCTCATGGAAGCCCTCTGTTGTGCCACTGAGGATGCTGCTACTCTGGGTCACAGCAGCAGAGCCATTGAGTTATAGGAAAGCATCCACCTTCTGACCAAGGAACTGTAACTTCAGAAAAGAACTTTCTAGCCTGATGGAAGGGCTTAGCTGGCCAACATGCATCCCTAAAACCAAGAGCTATGGGGATCGCACCTTCCAAGGACTACTCAACTGGCTGTGCATTAAGCCCAAAGTCCACAGATCATCATATACCACCATGCAGCCCTCTGAGAGGCACCGTCCAAATGGTGACCATCCAGACAACCCAAGCTGGAAGGAACCTCAGAAAGTATAGGAGCTGATCTTGCCATTATACAGATAGGGAAATGGAGGTTCTGAGTAGGGACTGGCTTATTGAAGAACACAGGTACCCAGGGGCAGAAAGGAAACAGAGGTCGTCTTCTATTCCTACTCTAAAGGTCTTGCCCTTCAAAGACACGAAATACTACATGATTCCTTTGAGTCAAAGGGAAGTCTCTGTGAGCCACACTCAGCTGATCTCTCCCACAGGTCATCAAGGCATCACTGGAGGCCCTCAGTAAGAACACCTACTAAGTGCTATCCTTACCCTGTGGCCCCAAAGGCCGCTTTGCAAATACCAGCTTTTCATCTGGAGAATCACTTCGAACTCAGAATATGGCACACGACACCACCTGGATGCAAGAAATTGAAATGGATTTTGGACCGTTTCCCAGGCCCCAAACTCCCAACTCCACATCCTAGCCTATCTAAAACACTTCAAAATGCAAAAGTCTCACAGGAAAATATGCAGAAAGAATCAGGGGACAATGGGAAGGATGTTGTAGCTGCACTGGGCCCTCATCCTCGCAAGCAAGCAGTGATCTGGAGCTCCTGAGCGCAAGGCCCTTTGTGGAGTGGCTGCTGAAGTCCCCACCTGGCCCCTGCTACTCACTGGCACCCCCTCCCTGGCCCTGGTATGCATTTGAGTTTGAGACCCCAACTCTATACACGCAGCCATTTTTTCTGTGCATGCTGTCTGCCCAAACTGCACACTATTTTTTTTAAGTTTATTTATTTTGAGAGAGACAGAGACAGTGTAAGCAGAGGAGGGATAGAGAGAAAGAGAGAATCTCAAGCAGGTTCTGTACTGCCAGCACAGAGCCCAACGCGAGGCTCAAACTCACAAACCCATGAGATCGTGACCTGAGCCAAAACAAAGAGTTGGAAGCTTAACTGACTGAGCCACCAAGTGCCCCAGACTGCACACCTCTTTTTCGTTAATTTTTTATTAAGGTTATTTAATTTTGAGAGAGAGGCTGAGAGGGGCGGGGAGGAGCAGAGAGTGAGACACAGAATCTGAAGCAGGCTCCAGGCTCTGAGCTGTCAGCACAGAGCCCGATGTGGGGCTTGAACTCAGGAACCATGAGATCATGAGCGGAGCCAAAGTCGGACGCTTACCCAACTGAGCCACCAAGGTGCCCCTGGACTGCACACTTCTAAAAGTGGGAAATTCCCCTCCAAAACACTTTGCTCAGAGCTAGACATTTAACAGATTGCTGAACAGCCTGAAATTATCTTTCTACATTCTCCTTTTTATGATTCTGACTGCTTTGCTTTAGTGTAAGAGATTTTAATATCTGTGAATGGAAAGTGTTCTGCCCCAAAGCCAACTCTCCCTGATCCCCCAACAATCTCAGGAGACATGGTCAGGGAAAGCAGGAGGCCAATAGTTTAAAATTCTGTGTTTTGCTTTCCTTAGAGGTTTTCCCACGTGTCACAGAGCTCAGGGTTATGCTGCTGTATTAAGAGAATGAATTGGGAATAACCAACACCCGACCATGTGCACAATGCCTCTTTAGTAGCCTGACAGAAACGGCTTGCTCGTCAGAGAAATCTGGCTGGTAATTCCCACTATATTTCTGCAGGGTAACCTGGAAGCAATTATCCTTCTCCATGGTAAATCAATTAAGAAAGAACGGTCTCACACTCCCCTCTTCTTCTAAGAAACTGCTAATTCTCTCACAATAACGGACAGAAAACCCCCAGAAGCTGAGTTAGTCCTATGAGGGTGCTGACTGTACTCTCCTGGTCTTTATATCTGTGCAAGGGCAGTCAACTTCCAGGTCAGAGTAGACAGCGCGGCCCATGTGGTCAGACAGAGGTGAATGGGGATCCACATTTTTTTTTTACAAAAAACAAGGGGCTCACCTGCCTGAGCTTCGGTTTTCTCACTTGCCAAATTGGAATAAAAGTGCCAGGGTCTAGGGGTTAAGAGCAAAACTTAGGATAGGGTGTAGAAGTGAACTCAGCCCAGGGCTTGGAACTTACAAGGAGCTCGTAAGAAGTAATTATCCTGTTCTGATAACAGAGCTTACAGCCTCCCCCCACCCCACACATCTACAGAGGCATACCCACCTCTACCCTGCAGTGATTTAGTCACATTCCCTGGCAGTCAGACCTTCCTATGCTCTCTGCCATTTCCAAAACACTGTTTCCAAACCTGCAGGTGGCAGTCACTTTTGAGCCAGAGCAATTAGACCATAGCAGGCCTACATTTCCCTATCCACTTAAAGGTTTGTTCTCAAATAGGCACCCGTAGGAGCCAAACCCCTCTCTTGTGGAGGCACAAAGCCTTCAGCATGTGTGTGTTGTACAAAACACATGTCTGTTAAATGCAAGCTTGACCTTGGCACATGCCATTCTGCATGGACCAGAGGACCAGAATCAGCTGACAGTAATGAGTTCTAGAAACCCAGGGACACTTGTCTCCTGCGAGCAGCAGAAGCTATGAGAGGGAACTCAGACCCCACCAGAGCCCCTCCTCTGGGAGGCAAACCTCACATGTGCCTGTTTCTAGAACTAACACACTGCCAGGCTCGGACATCACGCAGGCAATGAGCTATTTGGCCAACGGCTGGAGAAAGGCAAACAGGGAGGAATATGGAATTCACATCAAAAACAGTCAGGACAGGTCAAGGTCATTAAAATAATGCTGATGCCACCATGTCATATGACAGCCTGGAACAACTTCAACTGGAGTAGCTCCCAGCATTTCATACCAATACTCCCATTTAGGAAAGACTAGTAAATATGGCTAGTGTAAATCTCAACTTCCTTAGGGAGTCCACCATTGCTAGATGTATCCTGATGAATCTGTCATTCCTTGTCCTTATCAATGGGAAAGTCGTTGCAGACCCACCAATTACAAGGAACACAGCCCTGGCATAATTGACATAGAGCTATTTCCTTATCTCACCTGCCTCCTAAAGTGGCTGGGCGGACTGGAGGTTATACAGATGAAGTTATTAAAATGCAACTTAGCTCAGTAGGTACTCAATTAAGGCTAAGATGATTACTGGTAGAAGGAGACTGTACACATGTTAACACTTCTACTTTCAATCTAATGGCTTATTGGCTATCAGCATTTGGAGATTTTGTGTCATCACCAAAAGCGTTAGAAAATCGGCAGCTATATAAATACAAGCACAATTTACTGTTTTGCCAGGGGCCACAGATCTCTGATGTTCTCACAGCCTCCAAGGAAAGCAAGCCATCTGTTAAATAAATAACTCACTAAGTAAAGAGCAAGTGTTTCCACAAGATTAACCGAAAATCTGCTGGATTTTTCATTGGCTGTCAGTGAACATGGGCAGCTACAGATAATTCAGGCACTGGAGAATCAAGATCTTGCATAATGTGAGCTGAGATGAGAATCCAGAGACCACAAGTTTAAACTTTAAGACATATTTAAGAAGGAAGCAAAACCAAAAATTGAATTACAAGGTCATAATGATTCAGAGCACTAGAGCAATAAAGAAACAAATCAGAGAATTTTCATCTAACTGAGTATTTATGTCTAATTGTCATTTTGCCTAAGTGGCTGCTTAACAGTAGTTCTGGTAAACTGAATATTCTGGTTAAAAGAAAGCCACCATGTAAGTATTTGAATTGTTGGCATCTAGAGGCTCAGAAGACAATCAAAAACACAATAAAATGAAACAAAATCTAATTTCATCTTCCCTTGGATGATTAAGAAAGCACTTCAGGATCACATAGTCTCCTTATGAATTAATTCCTACTGCCAAAAAAAAAGTAAATAAATCCATGGCAATAGCCAGTCATTTGTTTTTCCCCAATCTGTGTGAAGAAAATATCTATGCTTTTAACTTTCTGGGCAACAGTACCTCTTAAGTGGGAATTAATTGTGCTTTAATGGCATTTCTCAGAGAAGACATACAAAATAGGTCCAACTTTTGTTAAGTGGGAATGAATTCCCATGAGAAACGGCTCCAGAGAGCCTGTGGGGTAGATGGCATCTCTAGCATGAAGAAGTGGAGACAGCATCTCTACTCCAGTAGTCTCTCAATCCTAGCTCTCTGTTCTTTCTGAGCCCAGCATCTGCTATCACCAACTTTGTTCCCTGCAGGTCTAAGCACATCTAGGCTATAGCAGGGAGAGAGAAAGAAGTCAGAGGTCAAGAAAAACAGCAAAAGACCAAAGAAGACATTAATAGAAACCCAACAGGAAACAGACATGACAGATGACCACCAAAATGGATGCAAACAGGTGTGACCCTCCACATCCCATTTGGGAGAATCCTCATGAGAGGGCTGACCCATCATCTACGTGAAAATATGATTAATTCTGTTGTGGTCATAGGTCAGAGATCAGTGCTGAAGGGCATCTGCTACATGACAAATGACAAACCAGTTCCTGTTTCTCCCAGAGTGCACACACCCTGAGATGTGATTCCATCTGACCCCACGTCACTTGTGGGAAGCTTTATACGGCAAGTCATGAGACCAATTGGCAACGGAGCCACCAACCAGCTGAGTGACCTGGGTGGACATTTATCATCTGTGGGCTCCAGCTTCCTTCTTAATGAAGGGAGAAGGGCAGAGACAGAATTGAGACACATCACTTCTGAATTGATTGGGTCCAGTTTTATCATGTGTCCATCATGGACAGGGCACCAGCTTTAACTGAAGTCACGAAGCATCTGCCCCAAGCTTCCAAGACAAGACTAGACTATAAATTTTAAAATACTAGGCTGTGACTGCATAGAAAGAAAAGGTGCAAAGTGTGGTCTGGAGAAAAGAAATCCGGACTGAGAATCATGAGTCCTGGCCTCTAACTTGGCTCCTTTTTTCACCCAGTTATGTGGGCTTTTTGGCTTCTGTCTTCCTGTAAACATCATCTGTAAAATGATTACTGATAAACGATTCTTAACTGAGACTCCATGGACATCTTTGGTCCAGGGGTGAGATTCCAGCTGTTCATAAACTGCTAAAAACTGTTTTCCAGTTTTATGTCAGGGGCAGGTTTTAAGAGAAGAGATCTAGAGTTTTGATCACTTTCACAGAAGCACTGAAGTTCAACAACTATTAATAACTCTTTGTATAAATAAAATCTATGATCCCTTCAGCTCTAACGTTCAAGAAGTCACATGACAATACTGAAAACTGTGTAAAAGACAGACTTTGGGAAAAAGGAAAGACAAACTGCTCCACTAAAGCCAGCAACGGGTATCTAAACAGCCCTCCTGATGATCATCTGAGTTCTGGCACTTGACTGGTGGGCACAGTCTCAGGTCTGGGGCTCTCTAGCTAGATCGTTGGGTATCCATCACCAACGCTGAACCAGGTGTCACCCATTCTGCTTCCTCCCTTTGCTGGGGCTGTGGAGGCAAAAGTGAGGAGAAGAGGGGGCTATGAGTTCTCGTGCTAAGGGTTTGAGTCAAAGCTGTTCTGCTTTGAGTAGCATAAACAATTATCACCCCCGCTTGTTGGAATCAGAGATCAGGAACATCTGCACAATGGGTTCAAGCTCACCTCTGCACTTATTCTCACTAAAGAAAAGGCTAGAAAACCACTGGGGGAACACAAATCGGATCACAAGAGGAGATCTTGGCAGTGGCATTTTTGTTGGGAAAATGAATAAAGTTTTACACCATTAGATGGCCAATGGGACCAGGACAAGCTCTGTTCTCTAGCTTGGAGACCCCTCTTCTGGGTTCCTCTTGCCCTGTTTGCTGCGCATGCAAAACCCCCCACAGATAGAGAAGCTGACAACTATAAATTACCCTTCCCGCTTGCATTCGGCACTCAGATCTTTGGAGAAACGGTCCACCGGTATTAAATAAATCTCTGATCTACCAAGATCTCTGAGCGCCGCTTGGTTTTTCCGCCAGCGTTCCAGCCTGGTTCTGTAACATATTTGGTTCCCCGACCAGGAAACCCAACTGTGCTGACCCATTGTTGCCACCGGTTTGGGAGAACAGCGAGGCGGTAATGGCACAAGGAATCGCAAGGGAGAAGACACGCCCTGCGTGAATTTCGGCAGTGTCCCGCTCAGTTGCCTCAGGCTGGCCCTGCTCTGCCGTTCCGACTCAAGGAGACTTGGCAGGTGAGGATCTGGACCTGACATCGGAACTGGTAAGACTGGGGCCCAATCTAGCGAGGCCCACTCACAAGAGTGGAAGGGGGACCTGATCAGTCCCCAGACACTTCAGTAGTCTCACAGGTAGAAATTCCGTGGGAGGGAATGTAATAACCTCTGGTGTGTATGTGAGTGTGAATGTGCAACTCGGTCTAGCTTGCCTGCCTGCCAAGTTCGATTCTGTGGCTCCATGGGTGGGCACCCTTAAAGTCCCCAAAGCCCACAGAGTCTGAATGGGCCCGTCTGCGATTCTGTGGTGAATGGCACAAAGTCTATGGTGGCATCAGAATAGTTTCTGATCATAAGTCACAAAGCTGAGACCGCTACAGCTAAGCGTCACCTAAGTTCCTTCAGGACACGGCCAGACAGGCATCTGACTGATCTCCTCATTAAAGGAAGCACCCCTATCCCTCTGTCTTTGTGACTCTGCCTCACAGGAACATTACGGGGTCAGGACAAAGCAAAGATGGAGTTTTTGGGAGACTATGGAATTAAGATAACCCCTGGCATGTTAAGGACCCTATGTGAGTTAGAATGGCCCACTTTTGGTGTAGGAGGGCCCTGTGAAGGAACCTTGGATGTCCCAATGGTCTGCTGCATCTAGCATGTTGTCTCCAGAGACCCAGGTCACCCTGATCAATTTCCATACATCGACTGGTTGAAATTGCCTGAAATCCTCTGCCTTGGGTGCGATTCATCCATAGCAAGCGGAGTCAGGCAAAGGTTTTAGCCACTTTATCCGGAGACCCACCCAGAGAGCCAAAGAAGCAACCCACTGCTCCCCTAGTGTTTGCAGGCGACACGAAGGAAGATCTTAACCTTCTGCCACCTTATGACTCACAGGGCTCCGTCCCCTGTCTGTCTCTCCTCCACCACCAATACCACCCATTTCTCCTCCCCTCAGGGACCCGGAGAACCCTCCTCCACTGGGACCAGTGACCAGATTGCATCCTCAGCCAGGTGCAGGTGCTCTCCAGATGTAGGTCCACATCCACGGGTACCAAGAGCCTATACTCCTGGGGATCAGAGCAGGGGCTGAGAAGCCCATAAATATGTCCAGCAGCAAGGGGATTCCCCCGGGGATTATTATAAGAGAATATGCGAGGCTTACGCCCTGTTTGCTCCAGAGGCACAAAAGAGCCAAAACAAAAGGACAGGGAAGGTCTAGCCACCAAAAGCGGGGAGGCCCAGAACCTCCTTAGCAAGGGGTCAATGAGCCTACTGCAAGGGGAAAGGACATTAAAAGAATAAGTGTCCCAACCAGGGTGAGTCCCAGAAACCCAGGAGGAACCTCAAGGGGACCTTATTGGTCTGGCCAAAATAGAATCAGACTAAAAGGGACACTGACTCCCTCTTCCTGTTCCTCTGCCTAATAGATGTGAGGGATTCTCCCTCATTTCCCAGGTTAACAGTTATAATTGGAGCCAACTGTGGTTAGTCTACCTGGGGATGGAGACTTGAAGGAATATTCCCAAGCAGTTGCTGCTTCTGCCTTCCCCTCCCCCTCATGTTTCTGCACCAACTTGGGTGTGGTCCTAGACCACCCTCAGTGCCTCTGGCACCATTGGTTCCTCCTCCCACCCTCCAGGTCAAGGAGCAAAGTGCACCCTCTAGGACCACCCATTTCAGGTACCTCCACTGGTGCCCCAGGTGAAAATTGACAATGGGGAAAAATTGATGGACTTCTAAGTGGACGCTGGTGAAACATATTCAGGGTTGAAACTAATTTAAGTTTGTTGGCCCTGTCTTTAAAGTTATCAGCAAAGGTCAAATAAGCTCCTGTTATCTCTGTTGCAATTTATTAATGATAGTTAATTTTGTCTGTCTCAAAGTTTTCATGGGTAATTGTTGAGATAACTTTCCAGGTCCTTAGTAACCTGAAACTTTCCAAATAGGATGGAAATGCTAAAGCTTTGATTACTGAACATAGGTTTGTTTTTTTAACTTCATATTGCTGAGAAATTAAGGCTATTTGGACCTATTGGAAAACATGCTTTGTACTTAATTGGTTCATGAATTTACCATCTAAAAAAATTCTCATTGCAAACACCTCTCAGTTGGTTACTAAGTCCTCAATTGGAGACTAAAGTTTCCTAAGAGTTAAAATTCTGCTAAGTGTACTTAAGACTGATGGAAATAAGGAAAGCAACCCTGTATGTAGGAAAGTAGTAGACATGTAAGAAAGATATAAAGAATGGATATACAGTTTTGTTGAGGGTAGAAGAAAGTAATTTTGTCCTAAATGAGACTGGTTATTTGGAGAGAAATAGCTTTAGGACAAAGTCTGAAGCCAAAGGAAAGTTGTAGAAGGTTGAGATAAATGGAATTTTAAAAGTACACTGGTATAAGGTTAAAATTCTGCTTTTCTCTTTCCTCAAATGACAAAGTTTTCTTGGACTGTTGATCTGCTCTTGGTAAGGCAATGCAAACAAAGGTTTATTTTCCAGGAAAACCAAAGTTTTATGTTTCATCTTTATCAGGTCTTTGATTACTTAGTTAAAACTTTTCAATGTTAAAGGAGCTAGGTTTCGGTAACAACTATATAATGCCATACACTCACCTTTAGAATCTTTTACTGCCACGTTGGTTCAATAAAGTTTTAAGGTTTGTAATGATCTGCAATCCTATTTAGGATGGACTTATAACTTCCTAAGGTTTTAACAAACTTCCCAGGATTTAAATGGCAAATGAAGTCTTTTGACCAATTAGGCCCTTTTATTTGGGATACTAAGTTACTTGGAAAGGCACTGTCGTACGATGGTAAACCTTAGGTTGTACTGCACAGGTAATGCTGCAACTGCCCAAATATATATGCAATTCCTAAAGTTTTAATGTTTTGGTATAAGGTCATCACTTAATATTCTGATTACTTGAAGTGTTATGTGTCACAGAAATAACCGAATTTCTTTATCAATTGCATCATAATGAACTCTCATCAGATCTTTAACAATGTCTATTTCTGAGATTTTGTCATTTATAATTGTTCTTATTCTCCCACGAAACGTGTTTCTTCTTCAAGGAGATTTATAAAAAGGACTTTAGGGACAAATACAGGTATTTGACGTCTTTAAGAATAATACTAAAATGGGTAAGAATTTCCAGAACTAAAAAGATGCATTCAAATTGAACAAGAATTAGGAACATGGGATTAAATGAACTAAGGAAGATTATAGTTTTGTGATTCTTGTTGAAAATACTGCTTGTTCTCTGATGTTTTCTCTTCCAGATTAAGGACACTTTCTCTTAAGATATCTATGATATACAGAAATGTCATAAAACATTCATTTGTAAACTGAAGCATTTATCTTTTCTCTCTACATAACTCCCCTGAAATTCAAAAACTCTCAGTGAGTATTCTTTCTTTCATGGCAATTACAGTTGTTTGCATAAGTTCAATAAGAATCTGTTCATCTTGTAACAGATCACCATTGGAAATACTGGTTATTTTTATCAAGGCTTTGACTGGAATGTCATATTTGAGAGTGACATTCATAGACTCAGATATGACCAAACAGCTTTAAGGAACTAAGGTTGGCTTTATGAAACATGGGGCCATAGAGCCCCTTGGAAATGTTGGCCTGATACCTTGCTTACAGAGTTCCCAGCAGCCTCACCAGGTGATGAAAGAAGGTCACTTCCTGGCAGGTGCAGGAACCTCAGGATATCTTGGGGACCTCATAAAGAGGAATTTTCCCAATTGTACAGGTATCGCAGGCCTGTCTGATGGCAAGTATTTGGCTTGGCTTCTGGCCTGGAGAGGCTACTAAAAGTTCAACCAAGAGATTCCTGATAAAAGGTTCCAGCAAAGCAAACTTTAAAAGATCCTCATGATCAATCGCTATTGGTGAGCTTGCATAAATAATTAGGCCAAGATTGTTAAGACTGGACTTGTTCTACAAATGCATTGGTCTCAATTTGGCTATCTCTAGAAAGGTTGGGGGGGGGGGCTGGTTTAGAGAGAAAATAAAAAGACTATGTTTCAACAATGCACCGTTAAGGATGTTAAATTCTAGTTCTGACTGTCTTTAAATGTTTGTTGTTTGCCTAAGCTAGACAACTTGAGGTAAACTTCAGAAAAACTGTCACAGTATTTCGTGTATAGACAATCTTCTGTGCTTGTTATTCTGTGGGGATAGTACTGAGACCCTATGGGCATATGATTATTTAAACAGCTAGAAAACAGGATGGATCTCTACATATGCAAACCATATCTTCCCTAAACCTGATCTGACGGTTACCAGAAACCCGTCCCTTTCGAAGACTTGGAGGTGGACTTTACAGACACACAACCAAATAGAGGACTCAGTTTCGGGTATCACCCCATGGTGATCACTCCAGAGCTAAGAAGGCCAACTCAGAGGAACCCTCAACGTGGCAAAGTGATCCAGATCCAGTCAACCCGCCTAAACTGACCCTCAAAAAGACACTGGCCCCTGAGATCTCCAGCCCTGCTCCAGCCACACCCCGGAAGCTGGCTGGCCTGCGCATGGCAAAAGCCTGAGGAATCAACTTGTGGACTCAGCCCAGGGATTTGGATGCAACTCGGCCAGCCCTTGCCCCTTACTGGTGTCATAACCCTAATCTTGCTTCTTGCTGTTGGGCTAATAGGGACTGCACCAACAGGCTGGATGTGGAACGGATGGCAGACTCCCTGGTAACCTGACAAAGCCAAACAAACTCCCTGGTAGCAGTGTCCCTCCAAGATAGGCAAGCCCTCCACCTCCTCACTTCAGAAAAAGGAGGGACTTGTGTATTCCTGGGGCAGGGTGGAATGTTGCTATTTTGTAAACCAATCAGGAATCGTCAGGACTAAGGTTAAGGAACTCGAGGAAAGAATTCAATGTAGACAACAGGAAAATATCAGTCAATGGAGAGGATGGGATCTCACAGACTGGGCATCCTGGCTCCCTGCCCTGGAAGGGCCCCTCCTTTCCTTAATTTTACTTGTGACCATCAGGCCCCATATACTAAATACCCTGGTATGTTTTATTGATACCATAAAGTGGCCAACGGGACTAAAATAAGCTCTCGTCTCTAGCTTGGAGACCCCTCTTCTGGGTTCTTCTTGCCCTGTTTGCTGCATGCACAAAAACCCCCACAGATATGGAAGCTGACAACTATAAATTACCCTTCCCACTTGCATTCGGGCTCAGATCTTTGGAGGAACGGTCTCCTCTGAGCCCACCGGTGTTAAATACATATCTGATCCACCAAGATCTCCGAGTGCCACTTGGTTTTTCCGCCAGTGTTCCAGCCTGGTTCCATAACATTTTCAGCCTTTTAGAAACCCTGAAACAGCCTTTTAGAACACTGGTATGTTTATAGGGGCTCAGCCTGCCTAAGTTTCTAAAGAGCAGTGCCTTCCTAGTTGCAGTAAGATCACCTCTTCCCAGAGCCAACATATTACACAGTATTTATTTTCTAAAACCATCCATTATTCCATGGAATCCAGGACCCTTCCTCCCAATGGGTCTCCATGACCAAGGTCTGGCCTCATATGATCTCCTCCACATCCTGGCTATTGAGTCCATTGGAAAGTCAGAGAACCGAGGGGCCACCGGAGCCAGGTCTGCTCTCTCCTGCCTCAGCAGCTGTTCTAGATCAAGTCGGTGAATCCAGGAACTGCCTCTCCTCCCCTCGGCAGAAACAGACTCCCCGTTTCCAAGGCGCTGTCTGAAAACAGACCAGCAACAGGGCAACTGTGGAAGAAGCCAATTCAAGAAACAAGCATATCCATCCTCAAATCACAAAGCTGTTACTCACCGCTATCTGACTTTAGGCTAGAAAATTCTTATCTTTGAGCTTCAGTTTCTTCATCTGTAAAATGGGGACAATAATAATGTCTAGCGCATAGATTCGCTGTGAGCATAAACGAGATAAGGCATCCCTGGCACAGAGGAACACCTTACTAGTTACATAATTTTACTGTTGTTGTTGAAATTACTAGTATTGAGGCAGTTGTTAGAATTATAAGCAGTGTTTGTGATGTTCTCCTTGGTATATCAAGCAGGCCCTCTCTGATTCCACGGCTGTGGGTTTTCTTCTTCACTCCTGGCCCCAGGCAGCCCTACTACAACTCCCCATCCCCAGGAAGCAGTCAGGACCCCTGACCCCTAGTCTTACCTTCCTTTTGTTGGTGGGATTGACGTAGAGATAACTGAGGACAGTCTTCAAACCTACTTTGTCATTCAGCTTTTCATAGGTGGTGCCATAGTCTGTTGATCTGCAGGTAAGAGAGAAACAAAGGGAGAGATGTTTCACCAAATGGGAGATTGTATTCAAAGGGAAGCCAGGCTCTCCTTCAACTCGCACCTTTGTTCCCAAATCACAGGTGTGATTCAGAGATAAAAGGCCCCATTAATTTTAGAAGAGCAATTAGACCACTGCATCTACCTAAACTCAGTCCCCTTTGCTCCCAGCCTTTCTCAGAGACCTCCTTTTCTGCCCTCTGTGAGACTGTGGGTACAGGTTGCTGCTGGGGACTTCCTGCTCCACCTTCAGCCCAGGCGTCCCTCTTGGTGCTGTGCAGGAGCACAAGGAGCTGTGTGCAAGGCCAGACGGCCTCCAGAGGTCACTGGAGTCCAGCCAACCTCATGCCCCCTCCATTGAGCCTGAGGCTCGGGACCCTCTGGTGGAAAGAAGCCCATTAGGGTCCAGTGGCCAAATCAGGCCGCAGCAGGCAGAGGGTGTGAGCCTTCACAGAGGAGCAATGGTGTGTCAGGGTGAAAAGTCAATGTTGTTGAACTACTGCCAACAGTTCATTATTCCAATTACCCTGTTTGTCCTTTGGGCCTCATTTCCAGGGTTTTGACCTTATACCAAAATCACAAGTCAGGTCTCAGAGAACAAAGGCAGGCCAAACCACAGGCTCCTTCCTCTCCACCCCACCTTTCCATAGTGGAGGAAGGAGAAGGGGTGCCAAACAGGGAGGCCCCAGGAGCTAGGCTCGCTACCGCTTTTTACCTCACTTCCCAACTCCACCCTTCACTTGCCCCCCTCCCTCTTCAAACAACCGGTATCATCAGCTCCCCAACTCGTCTTTCCCTCATTGCCTTCCTTGGCTGGATCACAAAACTTCTCCCACCCAGGCTTTAGAAAATCAGAGATCAGTTTATTTCCTCTATGGTCACCCAACCTCATGGGTGCCTGCATTCTGTCTCAAGTCTCAGATCCCAGCTCTAGCTGTGTGCCTCCCCTAGTAACTGCCTTTTCCTGGATTCTTCATCCACCTTCTCACCAGAATCTGCTCCTGTCCTGGCCTACATCTTATTTTTACAAGCCTAGTAGCCAAGGCTTGTAGTATTTGATGACCTTTAAGAATTATCCCCACCCCCATCTAATCTAGCAAATTCCACATCCCCACACCCAGCTTGGATGTCCACCCTCACCTCTGTTAAGGCTTCACTAGCCCTCTTCCCAGTCACTTTCATCTCTCTGCACAAGAACAAGCTTCCCCACCCATTACATGCCCAAAGCCCACTGTCCATGCCTCCTTTCGGCTCTTTTGATATTGTTATGTTGAATTTCTTTAAGTTCTGTTTCCCCTAGCACCACATAAGCTCCCGGTGGGCAAGGAACCACAGAGAATGCTATGGTGAAATGAAAGAACATGAACTTTGGGCATAGCAAAATCTCTATTTCATTGCTAGATCCACGGCTCTCTGGTTGCATGACCATGTGCAAGTTACTTAGTCTGCTAGAGCCTCAGGTTTCTCAAATAAAAGAATCAGGGTAATTTAGTTCTTACAAGATCTTTGTAAAGATGCAAAAATAGAACACATGGGAAACCTCCCAAAAGGATGTAGGTATAATGAAATGTTAAAAAAATAAAAACAAAAAGGACGTTCACTTCTCCTTTCCCCAAAATATACAGAACCAGGCTTCACACATCATATACCCTCAGCATGCTTACTGAATAAACAAACATCAGCATTTCAAATCCCTCCCTAGGCTACTGGCTCCACATGGTCAGTGGCTATGGTAACTTTTATAACCAGCCCCCACCTCAAAATGACTTATTTTCTGTCTCCTGTCTACCTTTAAGCACAGGGAATCACGCCTAATCTTTCTCCTTGCCTTTATCTCTTAAACCCAGCTCACTCTCCAAGTCTTAATGATCCTATCTCCTAAATAACTTGGACCCTTGGTCTTTTCATCCTCACCCCGATGCTGTGGCTCATGCATCATTATTTTTGCAATAGTTCCCCAATTGGATGCTCTTCTTCTAGCCTTCTCCCCCGCCCCACCATCCTCCATGCTGTCATCAGGCTATATTTCAACCTCCCAGCTCTGTCCATCTCATCCCTCGTAGTAATTACCCACTGCCTACGCACAATGAGTTTGTAGCTTCCAAGCTTAGTCTTGTCAAATTTGGCTTTAATCTTCCTTACTAGACTCATTTCCAGCCATCTGCTCCCTGTCCCTTTCTCTCCAGCCTCACTAAACTTTCCTGAATGTCTTGCATTTTCACTTCCCTCCATTTCTACACATATCATTCCCTTTGCCTGAGCTATTCCTGCTCTATTTCTTCTTCTTGGTGCATTCATCTCCAACCCTCAACACCAATATCACCCTCCTTCCAGCTTCCCCACTGGGAAATTAATCAAGATTTCCTTTGTGTTCTCATATCACCTTGTATATAATTCTATTTTGGCACTTATCCTATGGTTTCAGTCATAACTATTTTTATTCTGGGATCTCTTCCTTGACTACAAGTCCCTAAGGGAAAAAGCCATTTCTTATAACAGCCCCAATGCCTTACACCACTTCTGGTGCAAAGCAAGTGCTGAATGTACTGCTTTGTGTATTGTTTTGCTTTGCTTTGTCTTTATTTGCAAGAATGAATGCGTGGTCACAAGTTCTTGCCAAACTGCTAACATCTGGGAGCAAGTCAAAACATAGCCTTACTTAGAAAAATTCATAAAGTTGGATGTTGGCACAATTGGAAAGGTCTAGCAGCATCTGGTGCCAGGGAAGGACCTACAGTTCACACGCACTAGCATCAAGGTTAAATGATCAATCACTCCAAGCTCCTTTCCTCTCCACAGCAGGGAGGAGACACCTTAATCTCTAGAGGCAGTCAGGTGCATACTTTTATTAACCCAAATAAAATATTTTGTAGGATGAATCACTTCTTGATTCTGTACTCTTAAAGGCCTAAAGATAACATGGTGTGGAGAAAGAACATTGAATCTGGAGTCTGGAAATCTAGACTCTAAAGCATACACAAAGTGTTCCCCTGGACAAACCAACTCTCTATGCCTGTTAAAGAAAAAAATTACCCAGACACTTGTTAAAATGGTAAGGCAGACTTCATTCAGGGAAATGGCAATAAGTATAGAGACCACTGTGATGGGGTTCTGCAATAGGAAAGAGAGACTGGAATCAACTCTAAAAACAACAAAAAGCAAGGAATTTACGGCCAAAGAGAAGGGTGGGAGTCAGTGAATGGATCATTACTAGAAGGTAGAGTAATTCTTTTCTAAACTGACCTGAGAGGATTCTTACCGAAGGCGTGCAGGGTAATCAGACATCACCTAGGGCCTGGTAGGGGATGAGGAATTCAATCAAATATTGAGGGTGGGGGATTCTAGCTAAACGGGCTTAGCAGGATTCATGGTGAAACTGGGTAAAAGTTGAACACACCCAAGGACAGGGCCTTGTTGACAAAGCACTCAGAGGGTCCTGACTAGAGTTTGGCAGAGAAGAGGGTCTGTCAAGCCCCATTTTCTCATCATCAAATACAAGAGGTTTTACTCCAATAATCATAAGGCCCTACTTGGACCTTAAATATCTTTATGCCACCAACACAGTGCTTAGCTGTTTTCCAACCAGCAAACTTTCCTCACTCCATACATAGCAAACATACTACTTTTGTAAAGAGCTGAATTCTCAGGTCCCCCTGCATGACTGACGTCACAACAAACTTCCTTCCAGAATCCAAATAAATCTCATCAAAGGTAGTATGCTTAGCACCACATAGTCCTCTCTTTCTGCCGGCTGCACCACAGATTCACAGGGACTCTGCTCTTCTCCAAGTAGCTGCTTCTCCAAGAGTCGGGACTTTCCAACAAAAGATACTCCATAGATCAGCTTCCTCTGTGCCTTGGGCATTTTCTGCTCAGGCTGACAGACAGGTGTCTTCACTGAAGACACCTTAAGAAGCCAGGCCGCCTGTGGGACTAAAGGTGCCCTGCACTCTGTCCTTTCCAGCGTGGACACTGCACACCACACTGACCACAGAGCTATGGGGACCCCCTTTGCCTGGGGTGAGGAGCAGCTGGGAGAGAGGCCTCCACCCCATTGCCAGAGACCGCTGCACCTGAGGAACTCACTTTTCCAAGAAAGCAGGCCATCCTCCACCTTGTCACTTGAGACACCTGCCAGTGGGGCCACGTGGAGGAAACAGGCTCCCTTCTCCTATTTCAAAGCTAACTTCCCAAATCTTGACACTGTGCTCCCAACACTGAAATGTCCAGAAATCTGGAAACATCACACCTGCCATTGACCATTCTGGAGATCAGAATGCACAGCTACCCTGGAAGGCGACACGTGAGAGGTATAAAGCCACAGGCTATGGGTTTCTGTGCTTCCGCTCAGGTTACTGCAGTCTAGCAGACCATTCCATGTTCTCTCGTTCTTTCTTCCTGCCTTTTAAATGAATTATTTCCAGCACACGGGAAAACACAATGAGATGCCAATCATATGCCCACTACTAGATTTAACAAGTATCTGTGTTCATAAACAACATATAATCTTTTGGAGTATTTTACTTTTACGTAAGCCTTATACAGGATGTATGTTCTGCAGTTTGCTTACTTTGCCCAACATTCAAGTTTTGAGATTTACCCATGGTGGCACATCTAGCCCTAATTCATCCATTTTTCATTGCTGTAGAGCACTGCAGCTTATGAAGAAACCACCGTCTATCTTTCCAACCACTAATAAATATTTCTGAATTTTTTTCTTTTAAAATTTGCAATAGTAAGCAACGTTTCAGTGAACGTTCTTATACATGGCTTCTCACACATTTATGAAGAAAGGGAAGAAAATGACATATGCTGATGTGCAGTTACTGCTGCATACTCTATGCATAACTTCTACTTTGCTGGTTATTGACAAATTTTCTCCAAGAAGCCTGTATACACTCCCTTACTCTCCAGTTCCAGCAGCTGAGTCCTTTATTTCCAGGGCCTAAGTCCATAGATCCTGACCAGTCTTGTCCCAGGTATCTCTAATTCTACAGTCCTGAATTCCAGACCATCTGAACTCAGTTGGCATCTGGGGCCCTGGATCCTGGCCACATGGACGCTGATCCTGGTTTTCCAATTTGCACTGCTGTGGGTCACCTGCTCCACAATGCCCAAGCCTGCCCAGGGACCTGCTTATTGTCTAGGTGGGCCTCCCAGCTGCCAAGCACTCACACTACTCCCTAGGTACCCGAAGATGACTGCTAGGCTGGATACCCTCCGTCTTCAACTTCCCAGACACAGACAGTTCTGTGCCAGGACCTGACTCCTAGTGAGCCCCTCAACAACTCAGGAGTTCTTGTCCTATGCTGATAGGCCTTCAGAAGATCTCCATGTGGGCCAGCACATTCCAGGACAGCATGGCAGCCTGACCTGCCATAACCCTGGGTGTTCACCAGGGATACTCTCTCCATGACAACGTCCAGAGTGCAGTTGAGAATATCATATACTTGTATCCATCCAGCAAGCTCCCACTCCTCTAGTAAGCTTCTGGGGGAGAGGCTGGTGGCAACAAGCATATGGGCTGCTATTTTAAAAGTAAAAGAACATAAAAGAAAAACTTTCAGGCAACGCAGCCAAGTCAGCCTCCCGGTAGAGTGGAACTGTAACTCCACGCCCCCGTTCCAATGCCACGTTCCTGCCAGAGGTGAGAGGACTCTGGAAGGCACTCTGCCAGTTCTCACTGGCCCACCAGATGTTCGGGATCAGGTGAGTGCACTGCTTCCCTCGTCCAGGCAACCGCCTTCCTCCAGTTTACCACCCAGCTCACTAATCAGCCTCCTGCTCCTTCCCCTTCCAAACTTTGCCCCTGACTTCTGCAAAGCAAAGGAGCTGGGAGACCACAAGTCTTTCCCTCCTGGATTCTCTTATCAGTCTCTCTTCTCCTCCATGGGCTCCATTCTCTGGGAGGTCATCTAAATTCAGCAAACAATCACAGGCTCGATTGTTCTCTTTCCTGTTATCAAGTTTAGTTTGTTCTGTTCATTTCTTAACATATACCTACCTAGTACCTATTAGGGCACACACTGTGTGCCAGTCAATGGGCTTCGCTTCTCCTTTTGGACACTTACAAGTAGCCCCAGCTCAGGTTAAAACTTTTTTTTTTTTTTTGTAAAAGCGCCAGAGAGTAAATATTTTAGGTTTCCTTGATCTCTGTCCCAACCACTCAACTCTGTACTTTGGCTCCAAAACAGCCTAACACAGCATGTCACCGACTGGGTGTGGCGGTCACAATACAACTGTATTTACAAAAGCAGGGAGCCCATAATGAGGAGGCCCCTGCTCCAGATTATCAAACCATCAGCTTGTACTATCCCCACCACCAGCCTGACTCACTGTCTCTGCTCTAAGACAACTTTCCAAGATTCCCACCAGGGTCACTGATGCCCTAACTCACCCTCCCAGCCCAGCTGCCATATTGAGTCAAAATGCCTACCTGAGCTGGGCATTCATGGTCCACCCCATCTACGTCCCATCCCCCACTCTCCCAGTGATCTGAAGGCTGGCAACTGCCCAGACTTCCCCCTTCTTTGACTCCCAGCTCTTGCACTGATTACATCGTGGAGACTTTCCTACAACTTCAGCCCACACTCTCCTATTCATTTGTATCAAAGGCACCTTGGAGTTCCCTAGTTATTCTCTGAATGTGAAAATTTGCTTTTTGGCAATTGCTAAGAGCTCCTTAAAAGAAAAATAACAAATGAAATGCCTTTCAAATCTCCGGAAGTGTGGAGCACAGCTCTAAGCAGAGAAAACAAGGAAGGTGGGATCATGGCAAAGACAACTAGATGCAGAGCTTGAAGAACTAGTCGTGTGAGCTCTTTGCTCCTCTAAACCTCAGCTCAGACAATACTGTTGTCGTGTCAATGAAGAGTAGTGAGATACCTAGTCTAGGAGCTGATAAAAGCCTTCGTTCCATAAATGCTTATGGCTGTCATTTTTATGAATGCCCCAGATTGTATTTTCCTCAAGGGCAATCACCTTGTTTTCTTTTCCTTGATTTACACTCCTCACACTTAACAGGGGTGGGGAGGCCTATGAACACCCAATAAATCATTAAAGAATCTTTGGCCACTGTTTCAATTTGCTACCATGAAAGTACAATACGGCCCAGCTGCCTGGAAAATCAGAAGTCAGAACCAGGCTTCAAAGTGGCATGCCTTGGGGTGGACCCTCCAGCCATTCCCCAAGTGTGTCCCAATGAACTAACACTGAGGAGAGTCAACAATCAAAACCCACAGGCAGTTAGGGGCTCTCAAGTGTGGTGAACCACAGATCATTCCAGGGTCAGGGTCAGGAGTTTCCACAGCATAGCTCCAGACCAAGTGCTGCCCAGACAGTCTTTATGATTGAAATGGAAAAACCATTGATGCTCCCCTCTGGCCGGCCCCACTTCTCCTCTTAGGGCCAGTGCCCAAAGCCATATTAATTTGTATCTTTGCAATGGCAGAAACCCAGCCTGACCACAAACAGATAACTCACTTGAGACCGCAGCCAAAAGCAAGTGATTTAAATAGCTTCATTCTCCAAGTGGGTATTGGTCCCACCCTCTGTTTAAAAAAAAAACACAGGCTGATGCCAAGGCAGAAGCTCACAAAGCTCCCAGTGACCTCTTTGTGTTATCTGACTCCTCAGCTGCATTATCTAGTCTCAAAAAGAGAGGCACAATGATACAGGATAATTAATCCATCTCTGTGTCCTCCTGCCCCAGCTATTTGAATGAGAACCACCATTGGGTTTCAAATGCAGAAAATTGGGGGTTAGCTGACCCTAAAGACCAGATCGTGCATAATCCATGGTTTGTATCAGATAAAATGGAGATCCACCAGCAGCACCCGCCCAGCACAGATCTGGGAGGGAAGGTTGGGGTGGGTGGGGTTGGCCAAACATTCAGATCTTTGTTCTTTCCCATTGTGTGAACACTTTGGTTCCCACTAAAGAATCTCAGTCCAGACAATAAGGTTGTTGGGTTGTTATTCTGAGGATTCAAAAGGACAGTCTCAATTCTATCATCCAAGAGGTATGTTTATATCATACAGGTAAGGGGAGGAAAGAAGCCCTCCAAAGAAAAAGCCTCTAAAAGAACCCACGTGGGTGCAGCATCCCATAATTCACTGCACCTTTATTCATGTGACCATAATGAAATGGCTATCATTAAGGGAAAGACTAAGTGTATTTTATCCCCCCTCCACACACACACACACATACACATACACGTATGTATACTATATAACAACATCAAAAAATAAGGTAGATATGAAGGTTATTGATCTGGAAAAGTCCGTAACACATATACTGAATAATGATATATTAAATACACAAACAGTACACCCAGACAAAATAAAATAATATATTGCCATTAAGCTTATAAGTGTGTACACAATGCATTTTAAACATTCTAGAAGAAAACACAAATAACTGGTAATAAAAGTTAACTCGGGGTAAGAGACTGGGGTGGGGTCCATTGGCTACTGGGACTTGAGCTCTTTGTAATGTTATAGTGTTTTAAAATGAAAAGGTATCCATGTATCACTCACACAGTTAAAAATAATAGCTGGAGGGGCCTGAGTGGCTCAGTCAGTTAAGCTCAGGGATGTTCGCTCAGGTCATGATCTTGTGGTTTATGAGTTTCAGTCCCATGTCAGGCTCTGTGCTGACAGCTCAGAGCCTGGAGCCTGCTTCAGATTCTGTGCCTCCCTCTCTCTCTCTTCCCCTCCCCACTTACTCTGTCTCTCCCTCTCTCTCACAAATAAATAAACATCAAAAAAAAATTTTTTTTTAATAATAGCAACATGGGGCACCTGGGTGGCTCAGCTGGTTAAGCGTCTGACTCTTGATCTCAGCTCAGATCATGATCTCACGGTTCTGCGCTGGGTGCAGAGCCGCCTGGGGATTCTCTCTCTCCACCCCCCTCTCTCCCTCTCAAAATAAATAAATAAACTTTAAAAAATAATAGCAATAAAGTGATTTGTTACTGAGCAGCTACAATGCACATAGTAAAATGACACATCTGTAGAGGAACCCTATTATAGATAAGCATTTGCATTCAAACAGACAGCCCAACATAATCATAAGAGGATTCATTTCAGAGTCAAGCAGATTTGGTTTCAAATCCAGCCTGTGGAACCTTAGGCTAATTACATAAGTCTCGTGTTTCATATCCACTCAATGAGAATATAAATATTGCCTTCATAGGATTACTGTGAAGCTTAAATAGCCCTAATATCACAGAGCTCACTTCACTGTCAGTTGTTGGGAGACCCCATGGTAGAATAATAATCACTGGAGGAGAAATTGTCCTGTCCATTTCTGGGCAAACAGCGGCTGAGTTATAGTTACATAACCACCAGTGGACAGACGAATGCCATCCCATCCCCACCAAATCAGCAGTAAGCTACCAAAAGGCACACGGAAGATGGAGAGGTTGCTACACATAATCAGAGATAGCCTCCAGCAGGTGGCCAACGCTCGCAAATTAAAGTCGAGGGAAAACAGAATCAACTTTTTTTTTACTAAGTTTTCCTGGGGTAAAAAATAATGAGGCATGAACTAGAAGGTGCTGGACAGTTTTAGCAAGGCATCTCTGTCTTGGGAGCAGATGTTTACCATTTCCCTTTAAAATTACATGCAGCCAGTTGGGTCCCTATGCCATGCAAGCAATTATGTCTGTTTGTGCACATCCAGAAACCCCCAGGATAAAACGTGTAGCTGCCTAATGGAGAAATGTGAACTGATGGCGAGCCTTCAGACCATCCCACTACCCTAGAGAAGTTAAATTCTGTGTCCCATTCATCTGTAAATCTTTTTCTTCTCAGAGATAAGCACAATGCCTTTTATGTGGTGGGCACTCAGTGCAGTAATTAATTACTGTCAATTAATGTGAATCTGTTCTTCCCAGGAACAGCCAGCCCTGTAAAGAGAGCATGTACCTGTGCTGTATCCTCCTCCAAGAAGCTTCTCATCTCTCCTGCCTCTGGTTTCCTAGCACCCAGCACTGGTGTCATTGTCAGGGACGATTGTACCTGCTCTCTGGGGACATACATCTCTTCTCCTCTGTTGTCGTTTTATGTCATCATTTAACTTTTTCTGCATGAGGCTTCTTTGTCCAGACAGAATAAGTTCTCTGAGGTCAAGGAAGTATCTTGGATGTCTCTTTTAAACCCTAAAGCATGCTGAATATTGCCACACAGGGTAGATAGTCAAACTGAGCAAATATGTTCCAGGAACTGAAACAGTCACATTCAAACAGATTCCATTTTGACTGTGAAAGTGTTCTGCTGTCAGAGACTTACAACAAAGCAGATGTTCCCTCATGCAGAACTCAGACTATCAGTTATCCTACTGGTCATTCAGGGAAGAAGGAAGACTAAAGTTTTCCAACACCTGACATTTCCCAACACAGGAAAGAGGAAGAAAATTCCAGATACAAAAGGAGTGAATTGCAGCTCTTCTATTTGAAGCTATTATGCCATAGTCACCTCATCTCCATGGGCTGAGAAACCTCTTCCTGTAGAAGAATCATACATTGGGGCGCCTGGGTGGCTCATTTCGTTGAGCGTCCAACTTCGGCTCAGGTCACGACCTCGTGGTTCATGAGTTCGAGCCCCACATCAGGCTCACTGCTATCACTGCAGAGCCCACATCAGATCCTCTGCCCTCCTCTCTCTGCCCTTCCCCCATTTGCACTCTCTTGAAATAAATAAAACGTTTAAAAGAAGTTATTTTAAAAGAATTATATACTGATTGCCATGCTCTCTCTACACTGTGCCAGCTGCACAACATTATTTAAACATTTGCCCTGTTGGGCCCTGCATTCTACACTCCAAATGCTCAAAATGATAGACCAGAGCACTGTAGGGAATGAAAATGAATCCTAGTTTTCTTAAGCTTTTCTGAAAGTCTAAGTAAAAAAAGACAACCAGCTAGAAGTTGAGTTTATCCTCAAATCACAGACTACTTAAACCATCACCCTTGCGAAATGCCCCTTCACGATCTGAAGTAGCCCTCACCTAAACCCCCAGTGGCATGGGCTGACTCGGTAGATGGGTTCCCATAGCCTCACATAAAAGAAGATAAAAGGACTGAAAATTTGTGGTAGAATACAGAATACAGAAAAGAATAATGCAAAACACAGACATCAATTATAGCTACGCCATGCAGAGAAAAGCTCAGTTAACATCTGGTGTGCTTTTTTTCTCTAATCCGTGTGCATGTGTATGTTTATGAAAATTGGGGTCATTCTTTGCATACAGTTTAATGTCCTCCGTTTTCACTTTACATAATATTTTAAGCTGTTCCCCGTGTTGTTAAATATTCTTCCAAAATCATTTTAAAAGCCTTACAACATTCGAATATATAAATGTATTATAATTTACATTAACTCTCTTCTTGGACAATTGGTCGGTTTCTGGCCAAACTTTTACAATTTTATACCTTTAGTGTGTATCCTTGTACATAAATCCTTGTGTGCATCTTTATTTGTTTCCTTAGAATAGATTCATGGAAGTGCAATTATTGGTTCAAAGGGTAAAAATTATCATTAAAGTTCTTGTTATAAACTGCCTTACAGAACTATTCTGGTCAATCTGCACTTCTAGTAATGTATGGCAGGCACCAGCTTCACTGCTTACTTGTCAACACTGGGCTTTACCTTTCGAAGTTTTCCAGACATACCAGACAACATTTTAAGTTTTCCATACGAGAACACAGGTGTTCTAACATACCAAGAGGATACCCATCTTGACGCCAAAGCATTGTAAAAAATATGAGATCTTAATTGTGTCTTCACACCAGAATGCCACGTCTTCAACAATGTTTCTCAAATGTTTGTGACTCAGGATTCCTTCATACTTCTAAAAACTGGTGGGGACTGGACCCTAGGAGATTTAATTCACCCCACGTACTACATGAGAAATTACAGCTGATAAAATTTTCCATTTATGAATTCATTTTAAAATAACAAAAATAAATAAATATTACGCGTTTGCGAAAACCAGCTGGTTTCCAGAATGAAAACAATTTAGTGAGAAAGAGTGGCATTTTATGCTTTTTTGCAAAACTCTAATATTTGGCTTCATAGGAGACCATGAGATTCTTCTATCTATGTCTGCATTTAATCTGATATATCGCATAGATCATGTAGCTTCTAAGAAACTCCACAATGAGAAAATGAGCATAAAAAAGGGAAAATCACATTTTATGATTAGAAAATAATTCAATGTCATCAATCCTCTGAAAGGGTCATGGACATCCCCCAGGGATGGAAGGGCCACCCTTGGAGAACCACTGCCCTATGCCAAACAACTACTAGGTCCCAAGAGGGCCGCGGCACACAAAAAGATGACTTTTTTTTTTTTTATTAAATCTCTGGACTTCTTGAAAATCTCCTCTTCAAGCATTCCTCTTATCCAGTTCCTTTAAAGTTCAGCTCCAGCCTCCCACATAAAGCTTTCTCATCCATGCTGCCCTGTGATCTTTCCCGTCTCTGCTTTTCTCCTGCTTTTCTATAACTACAGCACCACTTGGCCTGTACTCTCTGATTTTCACAGTAACTTGCCCCCACCCAAACTATAAGCTTCTTGAGGTCATAGGTCAAGCCTCTGGCACACACTCGGGCTCAGTAATTGATTTCTCGGAAGACTGCTACCCTAAATCACCAGCATTTAAGTAACATGCACATAGAGCCTTATGCACAACACTTTCTCTTGAAATATTTTATTTAATTCTCACGAACTTCCTTTGACATAGGTTTTCTATCTTTGTCACAAAAATGAGCAAATAGAGACTCAAGGAGGTTAAGTGTCTGAGTAAACAAAAGTGTTGGACCTGGAATCAAGGTCAACGGATTCCAAATCCCTTGTACTCTACTCCAGTGTTTGGCTAGTTATTTAAGCAGTGGTAAATGGAGCATGTGCTTCACAAAGTATCACATGTTTCACTGACTCATCCTTTCAGGGGATCTCCAAAGGCATTGCTTACTAGGATGCATTACAGGTATCAAAAAGGAGGGTGTTTAGAATCAACATTAGACTAAAATCCCTGCTCTCCCACTTGCTAGCATAGGATACTGGGAATGCTGCCTTATTTTTCTGGACCTCAGTTTCCCCATCTCTAATACTGGCATAACAACTTCCACCAGGCAGAGTTGTTTGGGATACTCTCTATAAAGTGAGAAACCTGCATTAAGCATAGAGCAAGAATCAGCTTAGGTCCCTGAAATACTTCCATTCCTTCCTGAGGCCATCTTTCTACCATTTCCTATTTCCCCTCTATAAAACAAGAATGACTTAATGAAATGAAAGCAGGTACTTCCTAGAGTCTGAGCAATTTACTGAACAGAAGTATATTTTATACCAAACACCTGGATCTGGGGGTCTTTGGAACACAGAGGCTGCAGAAGCCTGGGCCAAAGGTATTGCTGGGAAGAGAGGACAGTGGTTTTTACCAAGACATTCACTGCCAATTCACGTGAAAGCCTGCAGGGGGCTTGGCTCTGGAAGCTAGCCACCATAGCCCACCTCCCTCAACATGCACAGACATTTGTCAGGCCCATGTCCTCTCTGAATCACTGGAACTCAACATCCTTCCTGACATGGTGGGTTGCTCCCATAGGGGGGTGGTAGTACTCAACTGGGCAAGATAAGGTGCTGAGAGGAGCCAGAGCCCTGATTAGGAATAGAGTGTCTCTCAACACGTTAACAAATACCAGGACTGGCAGCAACATGATGCTATTGACTGTCTCCAGTGGCTCAAACTTAAGCATTCAGCCAGCACCATAAGTTCTGGTCTACTGGGTTTCCAGAATCTTGTTGTTACAGATACTCCTTGTTTCCAACCCAAAACAACGCTTCACAGTTTGATTACTCTTCTCTTTTGTAAAATGAGAGGGGCTGGAATCAATGATCTCAAAAGCCCCTGCCATCTCCAACCTTCTGTGCATCTGATCAAGCTCCAAATGCCTTCTGGTTGCTTCCAAAATGCAGATCAATGCTCTGAGGATGCAAATGTGCCACTGAGGTCCTGCAAAAACTGCCTGACTTAAGGCATGTGCCTAAAACAAGTGCTCAGCTTCCCAAAGGTCTACCAGCATATGGATCACATAATCTAGGCACCTACAGGACTGTGGTCCAAAAGAACCATATGGTCTTGGGGCAATAAGACCATCTCTCGTTAAATAACTAGAAATCAGGGTATGTGTGAGTCTTGAATGCCAAGGGATGACACCCAACACCTGAACCACCTGAAAATGAAAGACAAAATGACTTGAACATAGATAAAATTCCAATATACTCCTCTCCTGGAGAGATCAAAGGAGAAAGAGAAGTTTGGGGAGGGAGACAGTGATTAGGAAAAAGGCTCAAGAATGCAATTAGATAAAACTCTGGGAGGACAAGGGGTCTACCAAGTCCCTAGTGTCCTCTCCCTGGCACCCAATCACCCTTTTAACAAATAAATACTATGAGACACATGAGTAGGAAAGAGTTAGAACAAATGCAATAGGATAGCAGTATGTTTAAGAGCACAAGTTTTGGAGTCAGAGACAGGATGGGATCAAGGGCTGGTTCCACACCTGTTACTGATTATGTGATCATGGGCAGGTCACTTCATCTCTTTGAACTTCAGTTTTCTCATCTATAAAATAGGCAAAACCACCTATTCCAACTACCTCACAGGGTGGTTTGAGAGCTCACCGAGTAAAGACACTTAAAGCATTTATCACAATGTCAAGGTTACAGGTTCTTAATAAAAGGTAGCCATTATTAACATGATGACAATGGCTACGATGTTGAAGACAGTGACATTCGTTAGTGCTAAAGGATCTCAGAGAAAAGGAAGGAAGACTTCATAGAAGAGGTAGGCCTTGAGGAAAAGATGGAGGATGAGGAGCCAAAGCAAGACAAAGAGCATGTCCAAAGGCTTGGAACCTGAAACATGCAAATATTTTCGGAAGATAATTAGGAGATGGGCCAGACCTGAAAGCAATGTTCCACATGGGCATAAAGGGGAGTATGTTTAGATTAGTAGAATAAGATAAAGGGTCTTGGATATCTGCTAAAGAGTCTGAATTTTATCTACAATCAGTGGGGGCTGCAAAGGCTTTTGAATAGGGCAGGGACATGATAGATGCCTGTTTGGAAAGACTAATCTTTTGGTGATGTATATGATGGATCAGTGAAGCATGTCCTCCTGGAGGCAGAAATACTTATTAGCAATCTGTCTCACTAGCCTGATGGCAGTAGGTTGTAAGAGATGAAATAGGGACACGGAGAAGAAGCATAATCTGTTTCCCAGACAGGGGGCAGAGATGAAGGAGAAGGGGCTGGTGATGGTAACTTAAAGATTCCAAGCCATTCGAGAGCCTAAGAGAATAGTGTCGCCATTGGCAGAAATAAGAGTGGAGCTAACGCCTCTGGCATAGGTTATAAATTGACTCTGAGAAAGAAGAAAAACATCCCAGGCTGAGTTCCTTAAAAGCAGAGCCTGCATCTGGGATCTGGAAGCTCAAGAATTACTGAAGGAGTGCTCTTAGGCAAAACTTACCAGAAGAGAGGAAGGCAAGATAGGCAAGGGGAGACAGACAAGCAATAATGTGGATCCAGAGAAAGCCTGATACAGGTAAAGCCTTCCCCCTGCACATGGCCACCACCTCTCTTGAAGCAGCTGACAGATGGGTAAAGGGAATGTCAACTTAAGGTTTGGCACATAACATTCAACAAATGTCTTTTAATGTTATAACAACTTTAGCATGAAGAAGATGGCAAGATGTCCAACATATCTGATGGATGAAGGAGAACAACTCTGGGCAACTCCAGTTCTCTTCCCCTGTACAACCTCTATCCAGTAGTGTAATTCACTTCCCCTCCAATTCTTGACATGCTTTGTGTAAGCAGCAGAATGGTAGGTAGCTGTCATTTTCTGGGTTTTCACCACTAGCCATGTAATTCATCAGAGGTGCAAAAGCAAAGTTAGGTGAGCCTTTCTAAAAAGGTGGAAAAGATAAGCTGTCTCTATTTAAAACAGCTGAATATGCATGGAAAAATCTGGCATGGATACCCTATGTCTTTGGGCCACTAACATGCACTGCCAGTTCATATATTCTGGTCTAGGAGTCTGTCTCCTGGTTGGAGCCTATCTGCAAGGCTACTCTAACACTTCCAGGATTTCCTAGGGCTATATTTTCCTTTTATACGGCAGGAATCTCCCAGACAGGGTTGTGTAACTTTACTGTTAGCTTTAATGTTCTAAGTAAGCTGAACTCTGTTTAAAAGCTGCACACAAAATCCCACAGTAGAGAATCACATCCAAACGCATATTTCCTGTGAAATATCAGATCTATCTAACATAAAACATGCTTGCATTTTATAGGAAGCTGCTGTTTCATTCTTTGACCCAGAAATCAATCAGCAGGTGTTTATTACTGAATGCCTATGGTGTGAAGGGGACTATGCTAGATGCTGGAAAAACACAGAATATCTTGGGAATAGTAAATAGACATTCTGGCTAGAGAACAAAGTTAATGTAGGAGTGAAAGGGCTAGATACGCATTTCAGAGACTGCATGCATCGAGGTAGCTAACTGCAGTAGCAAACGGCAGCATTTAGTCACATTTCAGTGACTTAATACCGTGTTAGAGCATTTCTGGTTCACATTATAGTGCAACATGGACTGGCAGAGAGGTAAGGGGCAGGAGGGGACCCTGATGTGGCCAATGCTTCACAGACCCAGCCTCCTTTCATATCAAGGTTCTGCTATCTCACAGATCTTAGGAATCCTCAACTGAATAGGTGGAAGGAGAAATGAGTGAGCAGAGAGAATGGTGTAAGAAGCATTTTTTACCAGGTATGGAAGTGGCATCTATTACTTCCAGCCTCTTTCTACCGGCCAGAATTCAGTCCTATGGCTATATTTAAATGAAAGAAGGTAGTCTAGTTGTTTGCCCTGGATGAAGATAAAATAAGTGTAGTAAATATCTATTCAGTCTCTGCCATGGAAACATGATGGTGAAGTTTCAGAATTTGGAAATTAGAATTTTGTCTTTTTATATAAAAGACTGACCAGTTAATGACTCCTTGCTCCTGAGGAGATTCTGAGCTCATAAAACACCCAGAAACACATCCTACTCACCAAAAGAACAGGAACATAATTTGTTGATTACCCATTCATTTGCCATATATTTATGCAGTGCCTATGGCTTGCCTGACACTATTTTAGGTGCTCAAAACACATTAAAGGGAAAACAAACCAGTCAAGTGCTGGGCACTTTATATTAAGACAGGAATTTTTACTTTTATCCCAATATTCCAAATAAAGAAACTAGGTCCTTTCAACATCCTTTGATGATTAAAAAAAAAAAAACTGCCAATAAATTGAGTATAGAAGGAATGTACCTCAACTTACTAAAGGCCATATGTGACTAGCTAATGAAATTACAGATTACTACTCAATAGTAAAAAGCTAAAATCTTTTCCTTTAAGATCAGAAACAAGACAAAAATGGCCATTCTCACAACTCTTACTCAAAATGGCATTGGAAGCCCTAGCCAGAGCACTAGGGCAAGGAGAAGTAAAAGGCATCCAAATTGGAGAAGAAAAATCTTCTCTGTTTGCAGACGACATGATCTTATATAGAAAATTCTAAACACTCCACCAAAACACTGTTAGAGCTAATAAATGAATTCAGTAAAGTTGCTGGATACAAAATCTATACACAAAAATCAGGTGTGTTTCTATAAGCCAAAAACTAACTATCAGAAGAATAAATTAAGAAAGCAACCCATTATATCAAAAAGAATAAAATTAACTAAGGAAGTAAAAGATTTGTGTACTGAAAACTATAATACATTGATGAAAGATAATAAAGACACTGAATAGAAGGATATTCTTTGTTCATAGATCAAAAGAACTAATATTCTTAAAAAGTCCACCCTACCCAAAGAAATCTACAGATTCAATGCAATCCCTATCAAAATTCCAATAGCATTTGACAACAGAAATAGAAAAAAAATAATCCTAAAATTTGTACTAAAACACAAAAGAATCTAGATGGCTCAAGCAATCTTAAGAAAAACAAAGATGGAGGCATCACAGTTCCTGCTTTCAAACTATATTACAAAGCTATTGTAAACAAAATAGCATGGTATTGGCATAAAATCAGACACATAGATCCATGGAACAGAATAGACAGTCCACAAGTCTGTGCATATATGGTCAGTAAATTTTCAACACAGTAACCAAGAATATACAATGGGGGAAAGAACAGTCTTCAGTAAATGGTACTGAGGAAATTGGATATCCACATGTAAAAGAAAGAAACGAGATTCCTATCTGACAATATACACACAAAAAAGCAAATACAAATGGATTAAAGACTTAAATGTAGGGCCTAAAACCATAAAATTCCTAAAAGAAAATATAGGGTGTAAGCTTCTTGACAATGTCGTTGCCAATAATGTTTTGACACCCAAAGTGAAGTCAACAAAAGCAAAAAAAAAAAAAAAAAAACCAAGTAGGACTACATCAAGCTAAAAAAATGTCTGCATAGCCACAGAAACCAAGAATGAAATGAAAAGTAAATTTATGAAATGGGGAAAATATATGTAAATGATAAGGGGTTAATATCCAAATAGATACAGGGAACTCATACAACTCATTTGCAAATAAATAAATAAATAAATAACCCAATAAAAATTAAGCAAAGGAGGGGTGCCTGGGTGGCTCAGTCGGTTAAGCATCTGACTCTTGATTTTGGCTCAGGTCATAATCTCATGGTTTCATGAGTTTGAGCCCTGCCTTGGGCTCTGCACAGCTGGCAGTGCAGAGCCTGCTTAGAATTCTCTCTCTCTCCCTCCTCCCTCTCTGTCCCTCCCTAACTCATACGGTCTCTGTCTCTTTCAAAGGAAAGAAATAAACTTAAAAAAAATTAAGCAAAGGACCTGAATAAACCTTTTTCCAAATAAGACATACAAATGGCCAATAGGTCCGCAAAAAGGTACCAAACATCATTAATCATCAAATGCAAATCAGAACCACAATGAGGTATCTGCTGACACCTGCTAGGACGTCTATTATCAAAATGACAAGAGATAACAAATACTGGTGAGGATGTGGAGAAAAGGAAACCCTTGAATGCTGCTGGTGGGAATGCAAACTGGTGCAGCCACTCTAGAAAACAGTACAGAGATTCCTTAAATAGTTAGAAATAGAACTACCCTATGATCCGGCAATTCCACTTCTGGGTATTTACCCAAAAGAATTGAAAACAGGATCCCAAAGAGGTATCTACACTCCCATATTCATTGCAGCACTATTCACATAGCCAAGAAATGGAAACAATCCAAATACACAATGAGCAGATTTTTAAGAATGTGGTCTTTGTATATAGTGGAATATTACTGAGCTTAAAAAAGGAGGGGTGCCTGGGTGGCTCAGTTGGCTGAGCATCCAACTCTTGATTTTGGCTCAGGTCACGATCCCATGATCCATGCTCAGCGTGGAGACTGCTTGGGATTCTCTCTCTCCCTCTGCCCCTCTATCCCTCTCCCACCCCCTCTCTAAAATAAAAGTAAATAAATAAATAAATATTTAAAAGATAAAAAAGAAGGAAATTCTGCCATGTGTGGCAACAAGGATGAGCCTGGAGGACATCAAGCTAAGTGAAATAAGCTAGTCAGAGGAAAGACAAATATTGCATGGTATCACTTACATTTGGAAAGTGAAAGAAAGAAAGAAAGAAAGAAAGAAAGAAAGAAAGAAAGAAAGAAAGAAAGAAAGAAAGAAAGACAAACTCATAGAAACAGAAGAGTGGTTGCCAGGGGCTATAGGATGAAGGAAATAGGGAGAAGCTGGTAAAAGGATACAAACTCTCAGTTTTTTAAGATGAATAAAGTATTAAGATCTAATATATACATAACGGTGACTATAGTTGATAACACTGTGTTGTATAATTGAAACTTGCTAAAAGAGTACAATTTAATAATTCTCACCACGAAATTAAAAATTAAAAAATGATAAAAGTGTCGAAGAAATTTAATCACCCAAGTAGAAATTAAAAACCTCTACCCTAAAATCTAAACACATATGAGAAATGGACAGTGGTGATTATTGCACATTGCGAATGCACTTAAAGCCACTGATTTATACCCTTAAATGGTTAAAAGGACAAATTCAGTATTATGTATATTTTACCACAATAAAAATATGTTTGTTATAAAGAAGAAACAGAAAGAGAAAAAGAATGAGAAAGAGGAAGAGGAAAAGGAAGAGGAAGGAAGGAAGGGAGGGAGGGAGCACTTGAGAGGGAGGTAGAAAGGAAGAGAGGAATGAAGGAAGGAAGAAAGGAGGAGAGAATGAGGGAGGGAGGGGGGGAAAGAAGGAAGAAAGGAAGGAACGGAACAAACGAATGTAGGCTCAGAGAGGCCAAGTGACTTGCTAAAGTTCACATACCTGGTAAGTAGCAAAGTTCGTGTTTGAAACCAGGTCTACTTTACTTCAGAAGTCAAGTTCTTCTCCAGATGCCATACTAGCTCCCATAAAACACTTCTCTGAGCCAAAGAGATACATAGATGCCTTCATTACAGGCCACTATAACCCAACTCTAAATCAGCTTCTCAGTGGTGCTAAGGAAGAGATGTGCAGACTAGATGTAGCCCTCTATTTTCTTCCTCCACTATAACGAACCAGCTGGACAGAATATGAGAAGTCAGTATGGGCTACAGATATCTTGGTGTGGGTTAAAGGCCGGCTGGCAGGCATGAGTGGGATTATCCCAGGCAACCAATTCCAACTCATGGGGACCAGAGCAGGACTCACTCAAAGCATCCCATTCCCAGAACTACGCAACAATTGCTTCACTCACAAGGAAGACTATGTTCTGCACTCACAAGAGAGAGATGAAATTCTTTTCTCTGTAGCTTCCATCACTGACCCCTAAAGTTACTATATCATCCCATAGTTTATCAAACTATAAAATAATGGGTAAGAGAGCTATTAAGTCAGTTGTATGGGAACAATACCAAAGAAATTAAAATCTTGGAATTTAATACAGCTTTCCAGAGTGAAGAATACTTTTCCCTTAAAGAAAAGTAAATTACTAACTTCATCTTTCTATTAATTGCCCTTTGAAGAATCTTTCAGGTTTTAGTAGAACTGATTTTAATAGCTGGACATGTTGTGATATATGAAGTCTCCCCATCTCAAAAACATTCCACAACAGTGTTTTTTCAGTGCCTCCAATTTCATGTTTTGATGTTCATTTGTTTGGATTAAGCAAAATGTATTCATCAAGATCAGTGTTGGAAAAGACAAAATTCTGGGCAAGATACTGAATATTCATTGCCTTTATGGGAATTATTTTATTTGAAATCATTTGGTATGAGCACAAGGACCTAATATGAAATGAAATATGATAGATTCACAGATCTTTACCCCTTAGACAAACTCTTTCTGAAAGACTAACCTAGTCTCCCAAAGCCCAACAAAGCTGACGTTATGTTGACATCTTTATGGTATGGGCCGTTGTCTCAGGTCTGCATGGAAAATAAGCTGATCTGCGCCTAACCAACATGTTGTATAGCAGCACCTAGTGCCTCCCCTAAACGTGTTCTCCACCATTATGATCATAATTCCTAATGCCTTAGGCCAGGGGACAATAGACTTTTTCTATACAGAGTCAGAGAGCAAGTATTTTACACTTAGTGGGGTAGCTATTCAACTCTGTCACTGTAGCACCAAAGCAGTCTTAGGCAATACATAAACAATGGGCATGGTTAAGTTCCAATAATACTTTGTTTAGAGAGACTAGTATTTGAACTCCTCTTGTTTTTAAGGTATCACAATGTAATATTATTTTTATTTGTTTTTCAACCATTTAAAAATGGTTTTAGCACACAGGCTATACAAGTACAGGGGGCAGTACTGGATTTGCACTGGATTTACCCTGGATTTGGTGTATGGGTCACAGTCTGCTGCCCCCTGCCCAATGGCCACTGCCTACCTGCCCCCTCCCAACTATAAGCCCCCATTACCTTTTGCTGACCTAGCTGCACCAACACTCAGCTTTCCCCCTAGACCAAAATCCACACTCACACTTTGAGTCATGCTTCCATGAGCTGTCCCTTGCCTGAACCACCCCAGTCCCAGGATGCCATCCCGGCATCTGTCCTTGGTGGTTGGCATGCTCATGTGATTCCCTGTAGCTTCAGTAGTAGGAAAGCAAACTAAAGGGCTGCCAAATATTGTGATTCTTCATGTCTTAAAAAGATCTGCAGTTTAAGAGTGGCCAAGCTACAGCTTGCCCAATGGACAGACATGCAAGATGCCCAAGCTGGGCTTCTTCCAGAAGAGAATGCAAAAGAATCTACCATTTCACTTTTTTTTTTTTTTGCCACAAGACCAGTGAGGGAGCATGTGTCCTGTAAAGAAGGAAATTGACATTTCCAGCAGGGAAAAAGATGCACCAAACCCATCTGGTCAGTGCAATCTGGCCAGGCCCATGTGGCTATATTCATGTTGCCTAAAGCAACAGTTTACCTCCGGGTTGGAAAATGGCAGCAATAAAAAATAAATGGAATCCAGCCAAAAAGATGACTCTCAGTACCGAGACTCTGCGTAAGAAGAAATGGGGTGGGGGGAATATTTATATACCTAGAGAGAGAGAAAGACATTATCTTCTTCTCCAACACATTTTTCTGAAGTTACACATCTATGGTTTCTATTTATTCCCATTGGAGGGAAAAACAAAAACCCTGAGATTTATGAGCAGTGTTGTTTATTTATAATCCAAAAACTCTCCTCATACCATATGGTTGGGAAATTTACAGAGAGACAAAGTGAGAGGAAATTGCCTGCTTAATTCAATGGCCTTGGCAAAGCTTGCCGGCAGAGACGGCATCCCAAAGTCTACCTCCAACACATGGGTAAGCATGTTCAGGCATGGAGGCATGCATGCAGAGAGCAGAGGGAACCCTTGGCTTGCCAGCAAAGCCACGAGTCGGTGCAGTTGGGAATGAGAAGAGCCGACGAGACCAGCCGTGGAAGGGGACTCATTTCTCAATTCTACAGACTGAGACACAGATACAGAGAATGGGACAGGAAAGGAGGGTGAGGGCAGAGAGACGCTGGAGCAAGCAGTTCTCTGGACAAAGAAAAAGGACACACGGTGTCTGAGCGTTCTTATGAAGGCAAAGTGTACGCAGGCCTCTGCAACACTTTTGTCCAATTATCCTCCTTCTCAGTGTTAGTGGGAAATAAGTAGGAATTTCTGATTTCGTTTCTGCCGCCCAGCAAGCTTTGCAAAGAAAGGCAATCACTCACTGCCTTTGAGGAAAAGACACAAGTTCACCTCTGATGTTTTTCCTTTACGCTCTACCTCCTTCCACTTTCAGACTTAATGACAAACAGAAAGCCACGCCTGGGTGACTCAGTCGGTTAAGCACCCGACTCTGGATTTTGGCTTGGGTCAGGATCTCACGGTTCGTGGGTTGGAGCCCTCAATTGGGCTCTCTGCTGTCAGCACACAGCCTGCTTCGGATCCTCTGTCCTCCTCTCACTCTCTGACCCTCCCCCACTCAAGCGCACTGCTCTCTCAAAAATCAACATTTTTTTTAAACAACAAATGGAAAGAAAGGAAACATTGAGGTTGAAGACATTAATGCAAATGAAAATAGTGTGCAGATATGGAAAAGCACTGAAAAGGAAGAAAATAGTAAATATAAATGGCATGAGAAGCAAGGACAGACGGAAGCTCAGCTCTTTGAGAAGGTGTTTGCTAACAACTGGCCGCAGTGCTCCCTCCACTTGATGCCCACAGCCCACAGGACCTGTCCATACCACACTGGGGTCCCACACCTGCTGCCTGTGGTGTTAGCTGCCTCTTAATATGCACACAGCTCCTCCTCAGGTTCCCCTCCCACTTCCGTTTGGATGACTCCCAAAACTTAGTCCCCACCAGTCTCTCCTGTGAGCTCCAGCCCCACATTCCAAATGCCGCATGATGAACCAGGGCCATTGCAATCCCAGGATGCTAACACTGAGCTGGGCACCTCTCCCATCAGAGCACTCCTGCACCTCTCTCTCCACCCCTACCTCCTCCTCCTCTGCCATTCCCCATTTCTGTAATGGGACCCAACCCTCTAACTTGCCCAGGTCAGAAGCGTTACAACCATCATGAGTGTTCTCTCCCTCACCTCTAATCGCAGCCAGGTCCTGTCCCCACTTTGCTTCAGAAATACGTCTTGCTGGGAACCTGGGTGGCTCAGTGGATTAAGTGTCAGACTTCAGCTCAGGTCATGATCTCAGGGTTCATGGGTTCATTCCCTGCTTTGAATTTTGGGCTGACAGCTCAGAGCCTGGAGCCTGCTTCAGATTCTGTGTCTCCCTCTCCCTCTGCCTCTCCCCACTCATTCATTCTCTCTCTCTCTCTCTCTCTCACACACAAATCAATAAATATTAAAAAAATTTTAACAAGGAATACCTCTTGCATTGGTCCGTCCACCCTCCCTCCCTCCCTCCCTCCCTTCCTTCCTTCTTTCCTTCCTTCCTTCTTTCTAAACAACCCAAGTTCCACATCATGGGCTGCCTGGGCTACTGTAATACTCCCTGACCTTACTGTCCACCTCCAGACATCTTCCCTTTTCAGTCCAGGGATCAAAGTGGTGTCAAATCCACCTTCCTGAAGCATAGCTGTGAGCACAAAGTCATTTTCCAGTTCAAGAATCTGCACGGTCCCATATTTACTATAAAAGAGAATTCTGGTATTCCATACCCTGTCTGCACTCACCATCACCACCGCTCACACCCAACCCAGGGGGAAGCACACAGTTGAATCTCAGTAATTGCTTGATGATGGAGTGGCTGGTGACTGAAGAACACTGAGAAGAGCTATATGCTCCTCCTCCTCCTCCTCCTCCTCCTCCTCCTCCTCCTCCTCCTCCTCCTTCTTCTTTCCCTCTATGGCTATTTGGGAGGAATGCTGCCATTGAGAGAACCCGTGAGCTTATAAAACTGAACTGATTTGACAGTTACCAGTGTGTAAAACAATGATAAAAACACAGAGGGTAGAGAGAAGAAAGGAGATTACACCGGAGTTCAGGACAAATAACAGGGAGGAAGCCCAGTCAGTGAGCAGCCAGAATAATTAAGAGGATGACCCCGAAAGGAAGTGAATAAAACCTGGGTGAGCCAGGGAAAAGTAATTTATTGACAAGGAGTAGAGACGTAGCTAAACAATGAAATGAATTTGTCGGGTAGGAGTGCTGTGGAAAGGTAGCAGGGAACAGGTGCTAGAGAGAGGCATAAATTTGCCACAGGAGAAAACCTGAGGTCCTTATCAGAATGGGTGAAGGAGAGTCTCAGAAGAGCAGAAGGCTGACCAGACTACTAAGTGTAACAGGGTTTGCCTGAGAAGGAAATAATTGGAAAAGCAAGGAGCTGCTGTTCATCCCGCCATTGAGACTGCTGGCTTCCTTTCAACATACAGAACAGGGCGGGTAAGGAATCTCTAGCACCTAGAAGGAAATGAGCCCTAAGTCATTGACACGGACTCTACAGAAGCATCAGTTAAAGGTCTCCATACCAGGGGACTGGGTGACCAGAAGTCAGACAAGGCACAAAGGAAGGACAAAAGGTCTGTTGTATGTCAGAAGCATTGAAAACAACCAGTACCTATCACTAATAGACTTTGAAAGCCAGGAAATCACACTACAAGTGACATCAAACCATGGTGAACTATGCCCTCTCTTGTTCAGAATGCCAAAGCTGACAAAGCAGACAGCATGGGGACTGGATGGAAGAGACCATTGTCATCAGTTGCTCTAGACTCTGAATGAGGTTATACTTTGTGTCTGGCAATGCCCAGGAGACTGGCTCACTGCCCTTGGAGATTCAACTCCCAAGTACCTACTGAGTATCTACATTGGCTTTCAATCATGATCCTACTTCACAGACACAAATCCCAACAAGCGTGAGCTGTATACCTTCCCACAATTCTTGGCCCAAATCAGCCATTCCATGAGTGATAAAGCAAACAAAATCACAGCTCAGGTGAAGCTCACAATCTACAGTGGAAAAAAAAAACCCAGCAAACTAGTATTCTAATAAGCAAATTCAAAAATGGAAATTATTGAGCATGCCGAAGGAAATAAAGAGGAAGTATGGCAGAGACTATTGGCGGCAAGTGTCTTTTAAGAGGAGATGCCACTGAAGCTGGACCTAAAGAGCAAAGGCGTAGGATGCCTGAGCACTGCAGTTGGAAAAGCATCCGTAAGGGCCCTGGAGCAGGAAAGAGGTTGACCAATATAAGAAAGTGAATGAGGGAGAGAAAGACATGTGGAAAGAACACACAAGTGGTAAGGACACACTATGTGGCCCAGCCTCCTCTCTCTCACCAAGGACACAAAGTGGAAGAAAGGAACTAATATAGACTGAGTGTGTCCTATGTCTCAAACACTGGAAGAGGTATTTTTCAACCACAGCCTCTGCTTTTGCCTGTAGAAGCCTACACAGAGAACTAGCATACATGGAACAGAATGGTCAATCATGGGGGTGCCTGGCTGGCTCAGTTGGTAGAGCATGCAACTTTGGACCTCAGTGTTGTAAGTTTGAGCCCCATACTGGGTGTAGAGAATGGTCAGTCATGTTGGATAAAAATAATGATCAGTCATGTTGGATATATTTGTGTTGATCTTGATTTGGTAAGTTTGTGTGTGACACGTCATTTTGCACTGTTCCTCAACCAAATTAACACCTGATTCCAATTAGCCAAATGCATCTCCCCAAATATAGCATGAGCTAGTCCATTATTACTAGGTTTTTCTACACTTAAAACCCAGGTTTCCTAACACTAGAGATGGACAGAACCCCAAATGGACATCTTAACCACCAAACCAGAATTTTAAAGGGACACACCAACCCAGTACATATTTTTACACTATCAAACAATAAGAATTGTAAAACTTAAAACGAGAGTCTTCACAAAATACCCATGCCGACACACAGTCTACATCATCTTCCCAGGGGTCACAACCTTGTCTACAGAAAAATGCATTTAACAAATAAGGAGCAAAGAAGAGGCAGGAAGACTCTAGGACCTTCCCTCTGTTTGTGATTTAAATCTTATCATGAAAGATCCAGAAGCCAAACCATTGCCTGTGGAGTCAGCAGTTGCAGGGTGTGAAATGACTAAAAGAGCACAAACATGGAAGAAAGAAGTCTGGGGACCAGCACCGGTCCTGCCTCTAAACTGGCTGAGTAAGCCTTAGGTAAACACACACCTCTTTTGACCTCAGTTCTGAAAGATATAAAATAAGGTATAGATACTTCTGATTCTGGACATGACAGAGTAACCAGGACTGGATCAACCCCCCCTGCCCCCCCCCAACGAAACAACTAAAAAATAAATAAATAAAATATATAATAACAATTATTTTGAAATTATTGGACATCAGGCAATGAAGACCAGTGATCCCTGACAGACAAGAAGCAAATGAGGCAAGTGTTCCAGTCATCCCAGACCAATGCAGAAGGAAGGCCTCTAGGCCACATGCAGGGAAGGAAACTGAGGCAAAGCCCAGTGATCTCCCAGAGTTGAGCTGATGCCATGGCAAGCGTGAGCAGGCCAAGGTGGGTCGAGTTTGCAAGAAACAGTACGGGAGAAGAGACAGCTACATAAGTAGACAGAACTCCAGGGGAATGCAGAAGATCCTACTCAAGTCTTCAGCTGAGTATTAATCAGTTCACCCATGTGAAGGAACCGCCCAAGGCTGGAGAAAAAACCACCTGAAAAGATTAGACAACAATCCCAGAAGCTCACACAGGGTCACTAATAGTTACTCTTCCCACCAGCCAGAGTGGTGACCCTCACGGAGCATCAGGTAGAACACTTCAGAAATGCTCTGCCTCAGTCACAGGGCAAAATTAGCCCTAAACAAAATGCTACCTGATCCTACCTTCTAAAGATTAAAATCAACACCGGAAAGAATTCAACCATTTCTAAGTGACTTAAGTGTGTCTCAGAAAAAAGCTCAACAATATTTGTAGGAATTCAAAAAACATCTACCACCCAGTAAGATAAAAATCATAATAGTTGGCATCAAATAAAAAATTATTTGGCATGACAAAAGCAGAAAAATACAACCCATAATGAGAAGAAAAAAAATCAATCAATCTAAACTACTAGGTCTCAGCTAGGAGTGATTTCTCACCCCCTCCAACCTGAGACCAGTAGTCAAGGTCCAGAGAAATTTCTAATTGTCATGACTGAAGATGCTACTGGCAATGTAGTGGGTGGTGAACAAGGATTCTGCTAAATATCCTACAACGCACAGAAAATCCCCCCATAACTAAAAATTAGCCAAACCAAGATTTAATATTACCACTGTTGAGAAATCTTTCTCAGAAATGACACAAATGAGAGAATTAGTAAAAAAGGACATTAAAACAGCTATTATAACTTTATTCCATATGTTCAAGAAGCCAGAAAAAATGTACATGTTAATTATATATTTGAAAGATATGAAAATCAGACACAAATCAAACTTCCAGAGAGAAAAACTACCATTTCTGAGTTTAATGAGATTTATGGCAAATTTGACACTGAAGAAGGCACGTGAAATTAAAACCATGATAATATCAACAGTACAAATGAAATACAGAAAAAAAAACTGGAAAAACATAAATAGAACATCAGCATGCTGCAGGACATCAGGTGTAATTAGAGTCCCCAAAGAAAATTGGCAGGGGGGGTTGGGGTGGGAGGCAAACATATTTGAAAATGTAATAGCTGAAAATTTTGAAAATTTGACGAAAACTATAAACCAACATCCAAAAGGCACAAAAATTCTTAAGCAGAAGAATCATGAATAAAACAACATCAAAGCACATCATAATCAAATTGCTTAATACTGGTAATAAAGACATAAAAATACAGAAAGAAAAAGATAGATCACAAAGAGTGGAGCGAAGACATGTATGAGAGCAGACAAGAAAGTGAAGCAGTATTTTTAGAGTATGAATGAAAAACAAAAACAAACAAACAACAACAACAACAACAACAAAAAACCTCTAAATGATGCCAGATGGAAATCTGGATCTACACAGAGGAATGAAGATCAAAGAAATGGCAACTATAGGAATAAATGTAAGTCTTTCTTCTTATTTAAATCTCTTTTTAAAAAATATCTTTGTTAAAGCAAAAATAACAACAACATGTTGTGAGGTTTATAACACACATAGAAATAAAATGCATGGTGACAATGGTTCAAAGGTTAGAAGGGGAGAAATAGAAATACACTGCCATAAGGTTCTCACACCATATGTGAGATGGTAAAATGTCACTTGATTCTAGACTGTGAACATTTTGAGGTACATGCTATAAACCCAAAAGCAACCATAAAATAACACAATTAAAGAGTTATGTCCAATAAGCCAAAAAAAAAAAAAGGTACAATGAAATAACAATACTCAATCCAAAGGAGGAAGAAAAAGAAAAAATGGAATGAGAGAACTATGAGACAAGTAGAAAACAAAGAGAAAGGTAATAGACTTAAACCCAAACCTATCCATAATCACATTAAAAGTAAATGGTTCAAACATTCTAAAAGGCAGAGACTGTCAGACTGGATAAAAAAGCAAGACCCAAAGACGATGTCTACAAGAAATGTGATTTATATTAAAGACACAAATAGATTAAAAGCAAAATGATGGGAAAAGATGTACCAATCAAGAGAAATCTGGAGTGACTATACTAACATCAGGAAATGTGAGTTTCAGAGCAAAGTATATTACCATGGATTAAGAAGACCATTGCATAATGATAAAGTACTCAATCTTTCCAGAAGACAGAACTCTCTTAATGCTTATGCATCTGATAATAGAATTACAAAATATATGAAATATAATAAGGTACAGGCAGGGCTAATATTCAACCATAATAATTTTAAAATAATGGAATTTGGTAAATTGCTGTTGCTCCAGACTCCCCAACATCTCCCAGCCATCTCTCCTCTCCCCCAGGATCTTCCCCAACTCAGAAACTAAAAAGGTAATTATCTGGACACCATGCTGTCTCCTTACTCAGTTCCAACCCTGTAACCTCTACCTACCCTGACAGATTGATATCAATTGCTTAGTATTTTGAATACAACCTCTAGGCTTGGATAAAAGTGATCTCTAAATCTCTTGCCATTTATAAGGTTTTATTGTTTCCTTTATTCAAGCTGGCTTGACACTGAGAAAATGTTGAGTGGTGGAGAGGTATTTAAGAGCAAAGAAACAAGAGTGGACAACATCCTCACTTTGCATGGGCAGTACGTGCAGAGCACCCATTTGTAAAACACAGAAAACACAGGCTTCTTCCACTGGGCCCTTTTGCATTTCTCACTGAACACCACGAAGTCTGATGCCCTACAGCAAAATACAAGCAAGTACAATCCTTGGGATCAACCAGCCCATGAGTCTCTTGGCCCAACCACTCGGCCTGTCACTTTGCTCTGGTGGTAGCTAGGGATTTATGGATTTGATTTCAACGTTTAATTTTCAGTTTTATTCCCAGTACCAGAGGAATAAAAGTCAGAGCAAAATCGTTTAAAAGAGGTTAACTGTTACAATTGTCTGAGACTCTAAAAAGTGAAAGGAAGGGGAACGTTTTTACAATGCTCACTAAAAGAAATCTATGATGTCTCAATGCCGTGAGCAAGAGGAAAAGAGGTCCTGGGGGAAAGCACAGCTTCCCAGCCACCTTCAAAAAAGCAGACCATAAACCCAAACTCTGAGAAGCACTCTCATTGGTCTCATGCTGCGTCCATGGGCTTGCCACTCCCCATGCTGCTGGGAAGGTGCAGGAGATAAGGGAAGTGACTTGCCTTGCACTAAATGTGCGAGCATCTGTACTTGGACAGTCCGTGCAGGTCTGGCCACCGCACATCATGCCAGATGCAGCAGAACTTAAAACATTCACAGAAACATGGGTAGAACAATTAAGTAACAAAGATGTGGAAGAGGGAAGCATGGATTGAAAACAATCCAGTTCATGTGGGATCTAATAAAATTTGGGACAGGAGCCACACACCGTGAATATCACTGCCTGGAGATCTTGGGGCAGAGAGAAAATCCTCAGGTAAGCACCCCACAACCTGACCCAGAGCAGCAATTCTACCCCTTCCCATAACTGAACTCCTGTCTAGGAGCTGCATTCTATGTAACAAACACGCAGGAGCATACTAACCCATCAGTGGAAATTTGAAAGCCCTCTAAAATCTCCATCTTCCCACCCTCCATGTCTGTGACTGTATCTCTGATTATTCCTCTGCACTCTCACTCCACACCAGTAGAACTGAATGGGCCCAAGTCTCTCACAAAGCCATGTTCATTTCTGACCCAAGCCCTTGTTCATGCCATACCTATTTCTAGAATGTTCTCTATGACTCCTCCCTGAACAGCTCTTTCCTAACCAGCCTTTCAGCCTTGGCCCAAGCTGTTCCCACCCAGGGAGACTTTCCCAATCAGTCCACAATGTTTTGTTTGTTTTTATTCTGAACTCCTTTGGCATTTATAAACAGTGAAGTGTCTATGCCATTTGCTCAAATAGGGCTTTAAATTCTCATATAATTACTGCTTATGTGAACCTTTATCTCCCCAACTAAATCATAAATTCCTATAAAACAGACACTCTAGAATAAATACTTTCCCTACTATGCTTAGTGGGGTATTCATTAAATTACTTGCTAAACAAAGAAATTTGAATTGCTACGATAACCCAGATCCTGCCACCCAAATGTTCCCTTTGGATAACTTTGTCAACCCTCACTGCCACTGAGCTCACAGACAGGAAAGTGGGTAACTCGCATGTGTTCCAGTCAGATTACTTAAAAAATTGGATGAAGAAGATGGTGAGTAAACTGGGGGCGGGGGGGAAGGGAACCCTCTAAATAAGGCTGAAAGGTGTCATCATAGATAAAAGTAAACATTTTATTCAGGAAATCTAGGAATAAAAATTTTCTCCACTGTGTTGCAAATTTTACATATCAGTTTAAACAAATAGCACAATGGCAAAGAGGCTGTATCTGACATGCCATTTCCAGTCAACACCTAGTGACTATCTTGGACTCTTACCTAAAGGATTATAATTCTAAATGTATGTTTAGGGAAAAACACATAATATATACAGATAGATATCTATATCTATAGCTCTACACATCTTTCTAGAATGTTCTCCATGACAGTATTTTTGTATATTATATACATTATTATATATAATGTATATTAGACATATATATATATATATATATATAATTTATTTCTTACATGGCCTCAAAGCATATTCTATGTATGTGCCTATTCTAAACAAAAGGAAATACATATAAAATTAAGTCTCTAAAGTAAATGGAATGAATTCACGAATTATCATTTTAACAAAGGTATTCAAATTCAATTTCCAAGAATTTTGAAAAGAGAGAAGCAGGACTTGAATAAGAATTTTGGAGCTGTTGATGAGAAAGGAATCCAAATACATTTTGCTGCCCCCCAAATAAAAGCTTCCATCCCAACTCCATTGGATCATGTTATTTTTACTGGAAAGAAATTATTAAAGATACATTTAAAGACTATGGAACAGGGAACCAAAAGATAAATTTTACCCCTCACCACTGCTATCTAGCTGGGGTATCTGTGAGACCATCACCTGATACTTCCGGACCCTCCACTGTCCAATCTGTTCAATGGGAGGAATGCCTAGTTTGTCTTTTTGGCTCTGAGATTCTTGCTTTACTTTGAACATCACCAAATAACCTGTCACAGAGAACAGGTAAACCTATATTCTCTCTCTCTCTCTCTCTCTCTCTCTCTCTCTGCTCTCTTTTTGCTCTCTCTTTTCTAACCATTCTGTTGACATTGCTGTCTTTGCTATTCGGCTTCAGATCATATGAACCAAGAGAAATTCTTAGAACAATTAAGGAAGAAAGTAGAAATCCTACAAAGTTCAGAGAATGCTAAAGTATACCCAAAACTTTCCCAGGATAATGGGATATTCATCCTTTCTATGTTCCAGCTAGTCTGATGCAGCTATCTCACTTACATCATATACCTCGTGTAAGGAGGATGGCATGGGAATGGGAGAGAAGCAAAAAGAAACAAAAAAAAATTATTTCTTGGTTATAAATTTTATATTTGAAGGAGAACCTTTTTCTCCTGAGCCTTAATACCCTGCAAGCATTTTAAAAGATTGGTAGCCATTAACATTTTTCTAATCCTAACAAAATTAAAATGCATAAAGATATACATTAAAAGCTGTATATATTGAAATTGAAATACAAAAGAAATACAAATTTGCATTTGTATACATTAAAAGCTCTATATATTGAAATTGAAATACAAAAGAAATACAAATACAAATTTCTATATATTGAAATTGAAATACAAAATTAAAACCCATAAAGATATACTTTAAAAGTCCTACTATATTGCCACAAGGAGCACCTACACAGCAGAGTCTGTGGAATAGAAAGGAATGTTTTGAACATCTTTAACGTGCTTCTTGTGCACTTAAAACTCAAGTGTATATGCCCTCACGAAGCTACTAAGTCTCCCTGACAGCATAAACTGGAATCTGCTGTCCTTGAGATCTTTGTTAACATGACCCTGAAAAAGGCCAAAACGCGTGATTCCAAAATGTGCAGTAAAGAGATATTGCTGACATGGGAGACTGCAGCCACTTGGCTGTAACTATGAGGGTTAGTAAGGGGATGTGGAGAAGATGCTTCCTGCATGGGTGAGCAGCACTTCAGTCTCCCTTTTGTCAGCCTGGCTTTGGAGCAGAGATCAGCCTGGTCACTATATTCCAGCCCCTGGCATGGTGCCCAGCACTTAGTGGATTCTCGGGAACTCTTTGTCGAAATACTGACTTAGAAATTTACTACTAGTCCACTCACAATTTCCTGACCTCCTATGAACTTCAATGAAGCAGAAGAAATGGTGTGAGAAAACAATCTATAAGCAAGAAACGCAAGGGATGCTCTGGGCAAAGACACTAGTCTAGGTCTACTTTGATTGGTAGCAAGCATGCCTGGAGGAAGATGGAAGAAAGCAAAGCTAGAAAGGTATGTGGGACCAGATTATGAAGAGCTTTGCTGATAGGCACCATTTTTTTTTACCCAAATTACTACTTATGGGAGTTCAATACTTCATTTTGAAAATGTCTACTTTTCCTTACACCAAGATGTTCTATGAAATGTGATGGATTCGGTATCCATATTACATCTTGAAAAGGTCACCTTCTGTCTATACCCAATGGAAACCCATCCCTCTTTTCTAAGACCAACCCATCACATACATCTCATACAGTATCACCTGATTATGCTTCCTAGTTGCCACATCTAATCTCATAATAACCAGCTCAAAACCTTTGCTGGCTCCCCAAAGTCTGCTGACTGCTTCCTTAACCTGGTATCCAAAGTCCACTATCCTATCTTCTCTCTGGATTTTACAGTATTATACTTAAAGATCTCTCATAGGACATACTGATTTTTACCTAACAGATCCTGGATGTTGAATTGCTTTAGATCATTTGTTATGTCTTATTTTTTTATTTCCTCTGACATAACCCAGTAGGTGGTAATCCCTCCATGTATGAGGAATGGATGAATGAATGAATGAATGAATGAAGTGATTAAAGCATACTTACGCTAACTTATCTTTTCTCATCTCTAAAGATCTACATCATCTGTATGAGCTAAGTCCTCCTGAATATGTTTGATTTAGCCTGCCATGAATACTTAAAAATATGAACTTGAATGACTTCAGAGGGCATATAAATAAATGCTTTTGTTGACCATAGGCCCCACCCGCCTCTGCTACCTGTCCTTTACTCATTTGTTCTTCTCTGTATACCTGACTCTATAATCCTCAACATCAAATTTATAAACATTTGCATCATAATAGTAACTAACACTTATTGAGTATTGACTTGAGTGAGAACTTGTTCTAGGCACTTTTCATGTATTACTGCATTTTACACAATCCAGCAGCCAACAGTAAAGGTCTGATGCTATGCATTACATAGTTTAGTAGTGTTAGCCAGTATCCCCAACTGTACAGTAGAATCTACAAAAGAAGAGAGGCTGGCCCCCACTGTGGTTCACACACAGAAAGAACTGAAGGTATAGTTACTGCCTGCCTGAAGAAAAGGTACAATGTCTTCTTTAGGAAGTCCCTAAACTCCTGGAAAAGGTGGAGTATCAGTCTCAGGGGCCACTCTAACAAACTTACTTCCCAGTCTCCTCTGAATAAAAGAAGCTGAGTTGCCCCAATCTGGCTCCCCAAAATTTAACAGGCTCCAATTAAGAAGACTCTCACCTCCTTTCAGAGCCCTGAAATACTTACTAGGATCACCAATAAGAAATAGGGCATTCCCCACAGATATTAGCCCCAGTTGACTGTTTGGAACAACATCTTGGAAAGACTTGACCCAAAGAGCCATTTTTCTTAGCTCAGACTCTCCACCAAGCTTTTCATGATGCTAATAAATGAGGTAAAGTCTAAGGTTCTGCCTTTAAAAATACATATTTCAGAATTGTCTTTATCTTCCGTTCATTGCCAGTGAATCACTCACAGTGTCCTCATAGCCTTTGTGCAAAGGCACTTAATCTTCTCGTCTAATGACACCATCTACGGAAAGAAGCCGCAGTGTCTCCATTCACCAATAGCCAGATCAATCATGTGTCTCTAAGAAAATGAAGTCATACCAAGCTGGTTTTTAACATTACTGAGGGGTGTCGTTAAGACCTCAGAGAGTCCTTCTGTGGATGGGCTCTGATAGCTTGTGATTAATTAGGTAGCTCTTTCCCGGAGACGCCTTCCCCGCCTCTGCTGTCAAACCTACTCACCCCAATGTGGAGACTCCTGAGCTCCCCAGACCTTGTGGCAACCAGAATGAGTGAGGTCCAGGAAAGTTCCCTACACCCACTGTCCTCCTCTGGAATAGAAAAATGGAGCCCTTACCCTGTCTATGGAGAACAGGTGGGACAGATGGGACAGCCACCTGTAACTTTAAAATGTACACCCTTCCTCCCTGTGATTCTGTGATGTTGGTCTCCTGAGGACCAGGACACCTTCTAGACTTCACTAGAAATCAGCAGGATTCTCTTTTAAGTAGAAGAGAGGGGTCAAGAGGAGAAACATCGTGCGACAATGAAATAGTGAATTAGTATTCTTTCTTCTAGTCCAAATGTTCACTAGCTCTTGTGATATCTGCAAAGATTCTCTCATCCCCAGCTGTGGATGGGAGAGGGCAGTGGATGAGGAGACTGGAACTGGCAGCTGTAATATGGAATGCGGCAGCACCAAATTGGAAGGCTGTCCAAAGAAATATAAAATCACAGTGTATGTTATGAACAAGGGAGTGGCCCTATGGATGCTTCTTCCCTAAATAGAATGTGCTTTATTTGGGCCCCAGTTTCTTTATTTGTAAAATGATTCTGTAGAATTCTACAGTTCTAGGAGATCATATTCCTTCCCCATCACAAATGAGACCATATTTACTAGCATTTCCTTTCAAAACCATAAGCATTCTGATGAAGATACTTGTCGTCATAAGCTAATGCTCTACTAGTCATTCTTTTCTTTCTCATTCCAAATAATAGGTTCTGTTCTAATAGTGGTCGAAAGCCAGGAGATTTCTTTTGACCAAGGAGATAGTACTACTTTTGATAATGCATTGAAGCCAAACAAAAAAAAAGTGACTTGAGAACCACTTTTATAATAAATCTGGACATTTTACAAACAGTTGGGTTGAGGACAAAGCAGAGGTAGAAAGTCAATCAGGTGGATCTCTACCCACAATTTGTTACAAAAGAAAATTCATATTTTTTCCCTACTCTAAAAAACTGGTATGCTGATCAGTAAGGGCGATCTGTTAAAACTCTTTGAAGGAGAATCTACAATTTTCAAAGGAGAATCTTCCTTCTAAATTTCACTGTGCATCCACTGAGCAGCTCAGCACCTCTAGCTTCCGATCCCATTTGGGGACAGACCTTTTCCCATCAGGGAATACAGATGCTTGCTGGCTGCTGAGGATGCAAACAGCTTTTATATCCCATCTGCTCCATATGAAAACCATGTGAATTCCTTAGGGTAAGTATTGTTGTTCCCATTTTACCAGTGAGAAAAACTGAGCCCAGACAGGGAGGTGGCTTGCCTGACACTACATAGCTCTTTGGAATGGAGGCGAAGCAAGCATCCAAGTCTGATAACACACCACATTCCTGGGCCTCTCTGCTCAGTCAGTCTGCTTGGTTTTTGATAAAACTACCATAGACTTCTTCAATCATCAGTAAATCAAAGACTTTGCCTTTATACCTTCCAATGTGGGTACTTATGTGTATTCGAATATAAGCAATTGAAAAATGAACACTGCCCACCCTTCTATTCTTTTTTTTTAATTTTTTTAATGTTTATTTATTTTGAGAGAGAGAGAGACAGAGACAGAGACAGAGACAGAGATTGAGAGGGGAAGGGCCAGAGAGAGAGGGAGACACAGAATCTGAAGTAGGCTCCAGGCTCCAAGCTGTCAGCACAAAGCCCAATGTAGGGCTCGAACTCACAAACCGCAAGATCATGACCTGAGCCGAAGCCGGACGCTTAACCAACTGAGCCACCCCGGTGCCTGCCCACCCTTCTATTCTTAATATGAAGCTCCTTACATTGTTACTCTTTTTTATTAAAAGAATTCTCTGTAATCAAGAAAAAAGGCCCAGACTCTGCGTGTTGTAGGTTCCCTCCCAAGTTTGATCTTTGCAATCGAATATTTCCATCTAAATGCTTCATCAATTCAATCAAAATGTTAATATTCTGATTACAAAGTATTGCTCTATGCATTGCTAACACATTTCTTTCCCACTTCTTTCCCCCAGCAAAGCACAGAGCTGGAGTTCACAAATAGGCAAGCCATTTTGGTTTAAGGGAGGCAACTGCACACCCCTATTGCCACAGTAATTGATCAGCAGAAATATTTCAGGTTATTAGACTACAATCTATACACACTCCCCCATATCCGGATCTCTTTTGTACTCTGCACAGAGCTACTGCACAGCTGCTAAACCTCTGTGTGTTTGTAATGATCACGGGGACCAGGAAACTAGCAGTTGTCCTTTAAAACCTACATTAACCCTGGGTTTAGTGATGTTATCAAAGAGTGTAACTCTTTTTTCATACTTTGCTGCATCAGTGATACTGAAGTTGAAGCAAATAAATAATTATGGCTTCAACTTTGAGGCATTATCTTCCAGGCTACAGAGATGATATATTTTAACGAGTCAGATTCAGAGAACCATCGTGGGAATTTTGAAAAATTAATCTCTTTCTCCCCTGCATGTACAGTGACAAACATGTGGTTTTGAAGGCCAATTGTGGCTCACATCATGGCATTCCCACTGCAGAGTGAATTGTCTATGATGAGGATCTTTTCAGTAATGACACCATCGATACGGGCCACCTCCCTACTTATCTGCATCTATAACGTTATAGGGAAAGGCAAGGGAGGACAGATTTCTGCAAGGGAAAGCAGAGATTTCTAATCTGGGTTTAGAGAATGTGCTCGAATGTTTGGCAAGAATGCCTCCTGCCCACAGATGGGCGGTGGAGGGTAGCCACTAGAGGCAACCGTGGAAGAGGTGACAACCTATGTGAGGATGTTCGAGGCACCAAGGAAGACCCTGACCTCAAAACGCTTCTCCCACCTGCTGTGACAACTATTTTAACACAAAGGTAAAGACTTGCATTCTGTAATGAGGCATCAAAGGCATGTATCACTGAAAGGCAGACCACAGTGATAAATTCAGTCATACTTGAGTCAATACCAGCCAGCAGATTTGGACAGAGGAAAGGAAAGGCAGAGAGCAAGCAGCAGCCTCATGGGAGAGAGCAGTCCCAAGGAAGAAGGGAGCGCTCAGGGAAGGAAGATAAACCTTGATGTCTGATACTCTTTGTCTGTATCACTGTAGCTAGAAGCGCATGGCAGCACGTGTTGGGAAGCCTCGAAGATCTTTTATAACCCCTATCACATTTTACTTCAGTCACTGGCTCATTTAGGCCACACGTGTCATTAAGCATCTAATAATCAGGTTAGGCTCTAAGGAATGTAAGGAGAAGACAAGGTAGGCTTTCTGTCCCCCAAGAACTTATAGCCTGGCCGAGGAGGCAACTTATAATTATTTAAATGTATTTATGAAAGCAAAAGGAAGTGAATCTAGGGTGGTCTGGGTCCTGGCCAGAGGGATTTGAGCCGGGGCATGTTCACCAGCCCCAGGGTATCAGCCAGGTTTACCACCATCACCTCCACCACCCTGCCAGAGAAAGAGGTGGCAGGTAAAATTCAATAGACTTCAACACCCTTCTTCTCGATGTTTCCACTCCTTGACCTTGCCCAGGGCCTCTGAACTGTGTTCTACAAGTTAAGGACATCCTGCTATGGGGAAAAAAAAAAAAGGTGTGAAACCCAGTCTGTGCTCTGCTAGGCAGGCTGGGAGGCTCCGCTCAAGACCACATTTGTTCAACAGAAGGGGTAAATTCTCAAATTCACATGCAGGCTCCATCTTCTCACCAATGGGCCATGTCCAGCTAGAGACAGTGCCTTTGTACAATTTAGACACATGCATGTGTTAGACAATGGGCTGGTGGTGGCCTGGGCCCACCGTCTTTTCCATGTAAATTGCGACAGGCAGAATAATGGTCCCCAAAGATGTCCATGCCCTAATCCCTGGGATCTGAGAATATGCCACCTGTACAAGGGACTTGGTAGATGCAGTTCACTACAGATCTTGAGATGGGGATATTATCCTGGATTACAAGGTGGGCCCAATCTAATCACAGGAGTCCTTGAAAGTGGAAAACTTTCCCCAGCCATGGTGGATTCAGCGATTCAACATGGGGCTGCCACTGCTGCCTTTAAAACCGAGGGAAGGGAATCATAAGCCAAGGAATACAATCAGCCACAGAGCTGGAAACGGCAAGGCAACAGATTCCTCCAGAGCCCCCAGAAAAGAACTCGGCCTACTATCACCTTGATTTTAGCCCCATGAGACCTGTAACTTCTCACACATGGAACTGTAAAATAATAAACTAAATGTGTGGTAATTCATTACAGCAGCAATAGGAAATTGACATGACGGATATGATGACTATCCATCATAATCTGCTCCTCCTAAAACTCTCCAAAATGTAATCCTCATATGCAGCGGACGTCTCAGGAAAAACACATTCTGAACAGTCTCTCATAACATGAAGCCATCCTTAAAAACCACCGATTCTGCTCATGGAAACTGATGGAATAGGTTGGCGCTTCCCAGAGGCTCCTGGAGATTTGTCATAGCTTCAGGCTGAGTCCATAAAAGCAATCCATTAGGACACTGCAGGCTGCAGTCAGTGGTGGCATCCCTGACCTACGTCCCTGGCTCTTCCAGTAGATTATGCAGTTCTCTCTAATCCGTTTATTAAAGCCCTCCATATTTGGAATACATAAGAGTGTATTCCCCAGACACTGAAGCATGACCGATGATGGTACAATTCTACGTACTTACATTCTAACCTACGTAATTGTACTACCTTTTTCACGCAAGTATTTCATCATGTTAGTTTAAAACCTCTATAAAATCATTTGTATGGTAACATAGTATTTCATCCTAGGAGACAAATTACTTAACCATTCTCTGAATTAAGTTCATTTTTTTCTCTTATGAACATCTTCTACTAGTATATACATGTATATACATGTGTGCACGCAAACACACATACATTTATAGTTGAAGACAGAACCACCAGAGGCAAGAGTTCAAACTCCTTACAGGTTTTGAGTAAATCTTCTTGAACACCAAATACTTTCCATGACAAATCAAGCCCTTTGCCCAAAATGCTTATATAATGGAATTCTCCATAGCCCAGCCCAACCACTCTCCTTTCCCTATCACAGCACCTTTTTGTTTCCTTTGCAGCATTTATTACCAGCTATAATTATACTGCTAATTAATTAATGTGGTTGTTATCTGCTTCTCTCACTAGCAGGTCAGTTCACCAATGGCAGAAACTATGCATGTCTTGTCCACACATGTACCCCCAAGGGCGTAGCACAGTTCCTGGAACAGAGTATAGGCACAGCATCTTTGTTGAATGGACAAACATAGTCCTCCATGAAGATCTCCATGGACTATATACCCTTGTCCCTGAGTTAATGCTTAATAAAGACAAATGAATTTCATGAACAAATGCAACTGAAAAAAATCTGTGTATATTTCCTAAAAGCTGGAGTTAACATAGACACTGGGATGACAGTATAGATACATACTATCAGACTACCTGAAATCCTTTCTGGAAAACAGTAAGGCATGTGTGCATAAATAAGTAAAAATTGTTCAAAATAGAAGTGTTATTACCAAAAAGACCTCTTAAGAAAACAAACTTTATAACACAGACATTATAGAAGATTTTCAAAGTCAAAATATTAAAAATACACTTCGTATGTATTTTGAAAATTACAGGTAACAACACAGCAAGGACATGCTCTGTGGTATCTGATTCCTTCCCTGGGAACTTCCTTCTTATCACCCCATATAAGTAGCCTTCCTTTCCTCTCTTGGCTAATTTTCTGTCTCTCATGTGGCATTCCTTTAGAAGACCTTGCCTTGAAATTATTAATGAACATCTTTCTCTTTTAGATTCCAGGCCCCTTGAGAGGGTGGCCAGTTTCTACATTGTTGATCCCCCATGCCTCGTCCAGGTCTTTACACACAGGCTTGAAGGGAAAAATGATGATATGCTAAATTAATCATGGGAGGACATTATATTTCTTGAACATCTTATATGGGCCAAATACTTTTGCACTAACTACTGACTTATCCTGACTACTGACTTATCCTACGATCCTACTGACTTATCCTGACTACTGACTTATCCTACGAGTTCATCCTCGTAGGACATATGATATACTTGTATCCATTTTATAGATGAGGAAACAGGTTCTGAGGGGTAGATAAAATCTCACATAGATCGCTGTGGGCTGAAATTGCTGGGGCTGCACTTTGAATAATAGAAAGTAGAAAAAGCAAAGAAAGAAATGGGGAGAGAGATATCTCAAGGGAAACAAATAATGTGGGGAACTTCAGGGCATGGAAACAGACCTTTAACTGCTATACAATTTCTATGCTTCTACAGATTAATTTGAAGGTCGCATAACTATAAAATACTTTTGGAACCTGACTTGTGTTGTTAACATCTAAAATAAAGGAAAGAAGTCCAAAGATAAAGGATAACAATATTAAAATAAGCACCACCCTCCGAGAGCCAGAAAAATCAAAGCAAGTAATTAACATCTGAAGGCATAGTTATCTCAGACAAACTGGCTGCAAAAGGAGATGACTACAATGCTTAGAACACAGTCCCTTTCAGGAATGTTTACTGCCCTTAGTGACTTACAACTGAAGTCATAGACCCCCTTTGTCAGCAGGCTTTGCTGTTTTTCTCAAGAAACAGCAAGTCTAACAACCAGGCCAAGGCAAGAAATACGATTTGCTACTTATTGGCATCTAACCTTGACATACAGAGTAACACTAACTAGAGAGAAAAGGCATGGTTCAAAACTCCCAAAGACACGTTAGGAGCCTGCAGGCTTATGTTTACAGGGTCATATGAATATAAAAAAAGTCACCTCATTTTAGCCATTCTAAGGCTTTCCCGTCAGTGTTATGGTGTCTAGAGATTCAAAAACACTAATAATTATGTCCATTGTAAAGCTTTGCATTGACCATCAGCCTAGCACTTATTCATTCAGACAGGCGTGCAGGTTTTACAATTTAGAAACATTTCTGATATGCACCATTGAGCCCGTGAGACCAACTATTTTCTCATGGACATGGGTAGGCCAGCGGCAATAACTAACTAGGAATTTCATTAGAGCAACTGGGTCTTAACCACAATTTATAGACTCAAATTTCTTCAACACTGAACCAGAAATTCCAGAGGTTCATCTTAAGCAAACACAGGCTTGAAACCTTGGTGGGTCCATGACTCCTAGTAATAATAATTGTAATTTTTTAGGAGTTCACTAAATTCCAGGAACTAGGTTAGCCATTTTATAAACATCAATTAATGTAATTATCACAGTGACATTATAAGGTAGACCCTCTCATTATGCCCCATTTTGCAGATGAAAAAATTTAAGAGAAGTAACTTGCCCAAGGTCACACAACAATGAGAGCAAGAACTTGAACTCAGAATTGACTATCCATGTAAAACCACTATCATGAAACAGAAGTGCAAATAATGGTATTGTACCAAGATGGCATCCTTGATCCAATGCATATCCCAAAACAGAAGTCAGAGCGTAATTTTCTTACTGATTGGTCAAACACTCTTGACTTGAAAAGATCTACCAACTGGCAACTATTCACTGAGCATCTATTCCAAGGAAAGCACGATGTCTGTAGCAGGCTTGATCCCTGCATTTGAAGAAGATAGTCTTTGAAGGAAGAGGAGACATGTGACTTCAGAACTTGGAGGTAAGGAGCAGTTGAGAAAATGGAAGACATCGTATACTCAAAAACAAATTCAGCAGACATAAGCGTGTCAGAAATTTGGAGAAATAGGAGAATGTGATCAGACAGAGAAATTTCAAGGTTCAAGTTATTATCAATCAGGCAGTAAAAATGACCACAGGACCAAGATTTAATGATGCTGGTAGGTGGCTGAAGAAGACAGCTGAAGACTATGAGGTCAGACTAGTGAAGGTGTCTTCTAACACAGATGGAGAAGACATCACAGAGGGTGTTAAAGGACATGATGATGGAGGCAGGTTTAAGTTAGGGACACGGTAAGCAACAGGATGCAGTATACTTGAGGTTAGGCACTACGACAGCAGGCAGGATGGTAGTCACCTTCCGTGATGACACCGTCCCAGAGCTAGAAAATACAGGAAAGCCATTCCTAATGTCACCCATCCCAATTACATGTAAGGCTTACTTCATTTATTTAGAAAATTCGTCTTGAGAGTTTTCAGAAGGCCCCCGTCTTTTGACGTCCTGAAACCTCGGTGAACTTGTCAGTCTACAAACATGAGGAAGTGTCAGTGGTCAAAATGCTGGAAAGGGAACAGCACACACAATTCAGGGGACAGTAAGGCCTTTTAAAATGTTTCTCGTAGCAGTTCGAATAGCTCTCGGGGGCAGATATTCCCAATGTCGAGCAGAACGGCAGTGTGAACTAGAGACAAGATAGCAAGGGAGAAAGGAAGGGAAAGAGAAACCCAGCTGAATGTATGTGCCTGTTGGTGGCAGATCTGAATGGCAGATTATCGCCAACCAAGCACTCTCTGAAAATGCCTGGTATTTTTGTCATTTATCAAAATTTGTCAGCATGACCAAACCCTCTCAGTCAAACAAAGAACGGGGCCATGAAGGAAGCAAACAAGATAAGCACGCTGCATTGTCACCCCTATTAATGTGATTTCTGTACTTGGCCATGTTCAGGATAAACTCCCTTTACTGTGTTAGCCTCACCGCGGCAGTGAATTTTTAATGCAAATCAACTGTCTAACAGTGTTTGTATTACAATAATAACCTGGAAGAACTTGTTTAATATCAGAGGACTTAGTGGAGCAGATGAATAGTTCCAACATGATATCCATGGGATAGAAATTCAATTAAAACCTGCAAGCGGAGTTGGAGAGAGGTAGTTATTGTTCAACACATACCACAGGGCCCTTTGCCGAAGCACAGCTATTAGCTGAACTGGTTGAGAAATTCTGTTTTCCTTTATGGCAATCTGTTAGCTTGTATCAAGTTAAATTAATAAAAACACCAAGCTGCCTCTGCGGTGGGAGAGCAGAATGAGGCCAAGGGCTAGCTGCATATTTTATAATTCTGGATTAAGTGCATTAGGCCACGCAAATTAAAGATATGCCACAATTATAATTAAAATGAAAGATCACGCATCTGCAAACGGTGATTGCATGACTTGTGCATCCAAAAGAGAATACGGGGGTTCTACCCACAAATGGCAATTGTTTCTGCTACAAAAAGAGGAGGAGGAAATTACCTTGCATGAACACTTTCCTTCGGAATAGGTAGAACAGAGCTTCTTCTGAAGATGTTCAGGTAAAGCCAAAGGGGGCTGTTGACTGGCTCTGCTCTTTGCTCAGAACTAGCCCCTCCCTAGAACCTGCATGCTGCTGCGGGGAGCACTGTGGGGTGAGTACAGGCTCCCCACCCCGTTTAGGGATGAATGGTTTCCCAGTCAGGAGGAATCTGGCCAGCAACTAAGGAAAAGCAAAGAACCAGGGGTCTCATCCCACTGAGGGAAAGCGGGGCCAGAACCAGGAAATCCGGCACTCCACATCCGACAGCGTTTCTGTCTCAGAAGCCCTCACTCTGTTTCTATTTTCTGCTAGTTTTGAAAACAAGAAGCGAAAGCTTCTTCTTGCGAGAATGACTGACACACTGGCGTTCCCTGTCCTCTGCTACAGAGAGGGCAAGGTCTCTCTAGATCTTTCTTTGCTCTTTTCTTAACACATTTGTTGTGTGGGAGCATACTCAAGTCTACGTGTCTGTGTGTCTGTGTGTGCGCACGTCATTATAAATCACATTCTGCAAATGGAGTATCAGTCCTTCTAGCCATAAGCTTTCACGCATGGCAAATGATAATGCTTTCAGCACGTAACATAATTTTCCTTCTGCCAAGACTCCAGCATATTGTGCTTTTCAGAAAACAAACTTTTCAACCCATATTGTTTGTGATGGCGTGTGGAGTGGGCGTGCCTGTGCACATTTGGGCGAGCACATGAAACACACGCATGAGGAATTGGGGCTCAAGAAAAGAAATTCACCGGAAACCCAGATACCCCAAAAGTAGGGTCAGTACAGTTTGCTATCTCCCCCACTCTCTCTTGTTTTCCCTTCCTGTACTGTAGGAATTATCCAAAGATGGCTTATGGAATAACTACATCACAATCCTTTGGGATGTCAGCAAAAAATAAAAAAGGATCCCATACTCCTATCCCTCATTACCAGAGTCCCAGGAGGGTGGGACCCAAAGCTGGCATTTCAGCAGGACTGCATTCTGTCGTGGCCAGATACCCCTGATGCACACTCAATTTGAGAGTGCAACCTCTATTCGCTCCCCTAGGTCAAAGGCCCTGCATGCAAATAGATTCTCAAAAATACTCAATCAGGAGTATCATCCGTCACCACCCCCTCATTTCCCTGAGAATGAAACAAAGGTCCAGGAAGGAAAACCAACTTGCCAAGGGTCACACAAGAGTTGATGCTGGAATTCAGTCCAGTCTGACAACAATACCTGCTATTTATAATTTGACATATAATTTAAAAGCGCTTTGCCAATTTCCTCACAGCATCTTATGAGTTTCATGCGGCAGTTATTATTATATCTATATTACAGACATGGGTACAGAGGATTGGAGTAGCATTTGGTTGGCTAGGATGTAAATTCTGTGTGCTTTATTCAGCCAAATAGCCCAGCGCGGCGTAAACCCGTGAATCAACGGGTCAGAGTGAGCAGAAAAGACTGAGACAGAGCAGAAGTCACCTCCTTGCATCAAGTACAACGGTTCCAATCAGTTGAGACTATAATCAGAACTACAAGGGAAAGGGGCAAAACGAAGACCTCTCAGCAGGGTTTGAGAGTGCTAAGCAAGCATATCCCACAGAGCAGGGTCTGCCCATCGCCCCAGGGACTCCTGCCCTCCCTCTGCAGGCTTCCAGGAAGGGCAGAAACAAGATCACCGTTAAGCTGTGTCTCAGAGGCAGGAGCGCCTTGGCCTCACCTCACAAACAGTGAGAGAGAGGATTCCAGCAAGGCGGCTCAAATAAAAATGGATCAAGGATTCAAAACCAATTACCAAAGCATCATCTCACTCAGATGGGCACGCTAAGAATAATTAGTCTCTATAAGGAAAATGTCTGTTGTAGACACATTGCAGAAGTCTGCATAATTAAATACAGCTGCCAATTCTCATTTATCTTCCTGGAAATTTGCATTTGAGGGTCCACCTGGATTGCCAAAGTCCCAGTGCTGGTGCGCACACTGGGGCTGAGGGCCGGGGCTCCAGATTTCTAAAGTAGAACTCTAAGCACAGCACTGGACCACTGATAACTCCTGACCCTTAAAGAATTGGTTTGCACATGGGGCGCTTGTGTGGCTCAGTCAGGTGGGTTTCCAACTTCGGGTCACGATCTCACGGTTCGTGTGATCAAACCCCACGTTGGGCTCTCTGCTCTCGGCACAGAGCCTGCTTCAAATCCCCCATCTCCCTCTCTTGGCCCCTCCCCGGCTCATGCTCTCTCTCTCTCCCTCTCTGTCTTTCTCTCAAAAATAAACACATATTTTTTAAATTGGCTTGCACCAATTAGTTATACGGGCCCTGTAGATAAAAGTGCATACCTTTCCTCTTCCCTTCCTGGAAACTTCCCTCCTTTCTCTTTTCATAATTAAACCATAGCCATCCTTTAAGGCCTAATCCACAATGGATTTCTCTGTGAAGCCTTCTCTGTGCCTCTATCTCTTCGTCTGCAAAATGGGGATCATTGTAGCATCTAACTCCTCGGACTGCTGTGAGAATTTAGAAAGTTAATCTTTGTGTAATTTTTGAACAGTGCCTGGCACGTAGTGACCTCTCAATATATATGTCTACGACTTTATCATCTGGTTCCTCTCACCTACACATGCTTGTTTCTTCTCTGACTTGGCCTATCCTCATACCCCAGCACACAGGGTCACACACGAGGATGCACAGCTGTTTTGCCCACTGTGATTTCTGCCCACTCCTGTTCTTGGTGTTGGTTTCTATGCTCCCTGACAGCCAGCAGCCTTAAAGCCTCTGGCCTCCCTCTACAAAACATGTTCAGGAGACTGGTGGACCTCAGAGCTGGGCTCACTGCAAGATACTTCCAAGAAAGATGACCAGGTGAAGGGAGAGGACCAATGGTCAGAGAAGAGGGGAGTGTGAGGCAGGCCTATCCCACCCAAACCAAGGTGGGCACACTCTCAACAGGGCAAAACACTGCCTTTACCACGGCCAGCTTCTCCCCATCCTGGGTAAACTTGTTTCTCATTCCTTCTTTCCCTTGGTCACCCTGGGGTCTACTCTCATGGCCAGCTCCCTATGCCCTTTGTTGTCCTTGGGCCCAAGGCACCCTAATCCACACGCTGTCCCCAGACCTCTGTCAAAAGCCTCTCTCAAAACCTTCCTCACACTGCTGTGCCAGGAACTCATGACAGTTCTAGGTGTTACTTTTCTTTGAAGTGTTATAACAGAGTCTAACAAGAACAAAAACATTGATTACATATAATAATGATCTGTCAGCTTCACTGAGGGGCTGGCCTGGAGCCTGGCACACAGTGGGGCTGACGAAATGCCTGTTGAATAAATGCGTGCATGAGTGAATGAATAAATGAATGATTCCCACTCAGTGCCACTGGCTAAAGGGGTCTCAATGCCTCTTTTGTCCAAGGATTTAGATTGGCCAAGAAGGACAGTTCCAGAAGATAGGATCAATGATAGAAAAAGTAAGTATTAATTTAATTGTGTGGTTTTTTGTTTATATGTTTCATATGCAAGATAAAAATAGGGTAGAGTACACCATCCTTGAAGAGCTGTTGACACTCAGAATATGCATCAACTTTGTGATGAAATAATAATAATAATAATAATAATAATAAAGAGCATTTTTAGAGCTCTTACAATATGCTGGCACTCTTTCCAGAACTCTCTATGTATCAACTCATTTTCTCCACACAAGTCTATGTAGTATATGCCATCATTGTTATGCCCATTCTGCAGCTGAGGACATGGAGGTACAACAAAGGTAAATGATTTGCAGCTAATAATGATGAAGCCAGCAAGAGAACACAAGCAGTCAGCACCACACAATGTGTGCAATGACCATGCTTCCTGACGTTCCAACTGAGTGCTGTGGCTCAGAAGTTAGAACTTTCCTCGCAGTTTTGGAACTTTGCAATGTGGCGTTTCTCAGTGATGTGTTAATATCATGGATGTGCTTTTAATTAATGATCTCTAGTTGTGCGTGTTAGCTATAAAGAGACATTTCCCGCAAGAAGGCAGCCAAGACACTCTCCCTCAGTCACAGAACAAACCCCTAAAGCACTGTGAAGTCAGAGAAAAGGAAGAAATGGATAGAGCCACCTGGGCTGAGCCACAAGGCTCCTCAGCAATTAAAAACAACTGTACATGAAAATATGAAGCAAGGATGGGGGCGCGTGTTTCTAAGAACCACACACAGCCAGATTCCTGTGTGCTAATGAATACAGAGAAGCTCAGGGTTGTAAAACAAGATGAATACCACCCCTCATTAGTGCTGCATTTGATGGCTGTGTAAAAGGAAGAAAATGATCCACTTAAAAAGGGTCTTTAACATTGATGGGTCAATTTTGGCAATTAGGATTTACGTGGCTATCTTTGCACCACTTTGAAATGAGCCACAGCAAAGGCAATCTTCACTCTCTTGTTTAGCTGATGACCACACAGCTCTGAAGGCCTAGATCCTCATTATCTTTTAGGTACCAGCTCACATGTCACCTCCTGGGCAGAGCTGAGACTAGCATGAGACAGGTGAGCAGGGCGCCTAGGGCCCTGCACCATTTTGCACCCTGGACATCTCACCTGCCTCACTGGCCTCCTGCCAGGCCCTGCACCCAGGTGTGGTCTCCCCTGACCATGCTAACGGATGAGCCCCTCACCTCTCCTCTCCCATGCCCACCTAGTGCCTGTCACACAATGCTGTGGCACTCTCCATATTGGTTACCACCTGGTTGGCTGTTTATTCATCTACTGTCTATTATAGTCCATCAGCTGCATGAGAGCAGGAACATGATCTATCTCCCCACCACCCCCGCCTGCAGTCCCTCATTGCCTCACAGGGTGTGGGGCACACAGCCAGTCCCCAGGAGATCGTGTGCTGAATGGCAATAAAACAAGGGTATGAAAACCTCCTACAAGAATGATGTGTAGTGACCCCAGACAACCCAACAAAATCCTCCTAAGCCCTCAACCGTCCTACTTACCTTAAAGTATACAGAGAGAACCAGTGTCATGGGTACATGTTCAAGACTGAGATGCTCCAAAATAAGTTTGGGGCCAAAGAAAGCACCTGATTTGGTAAAGAGCAAGTCAGAAAGTATGAACTCCACAAGCATTAAGACCACCTTTTCCAAATCATTGAGAGAGAAAATGGAAAACAACAACAACAACAACAACAAAACAATGAACGAATACCTCTTCCAAAGGGACTTCAAGATTATTTCAGTTAATGTTCACATTAACTCTCGGAAGTAAACTCTGCCCACTTTCCACATGAGGACATCAATGTGAAGACCGAACAGGTTCTAGAATCTGTCACTGATTTTACAGCGAATAACCGAGGCAGCTCGTGTTCAAACTCGGGTTGCTGCCAGCACCAAAGTTATCCTCTCAAATGACCTAACAAAGCACTGAGGTTGATTTCATGTCAAGGGCTCAGGTTAGAAACATGACATTTACTGGTGGTCATAACTAATTGTTCCCAACTCTGGCTTTTTGAAAGAATTCCTAGATCAATAAACCCAACAAACCTATCCTCGAAGAGCAGTCAACACAATTAGACAATTGGGTTTTCAGAAATACATGTCTTTTTTACAGATTTTACATAACTACCCCGCTCCTTTCACACCATAGGAGTCCTTGTGTTACATAAGCCCTTAGTTCCTTTGCCTGAACCTATTCCTTCTTGTTCAGACCTTGACACCTCAAGCACCTGATTGTGAACAGGAAGTCAGGTTTCAGCACACTTCCCCAAAAGGAACCACCACCACTGGGTCCCTTTTCCCTAACTCACTGTTTACTGGTGCAGCTATGTTCTAAGTAGATTTCCTCGCTCCTTCCCTTCTGACATTTCAGGGATGAACCACAGAAAGCGTCAACCACAGGCTGGTGAGTGTGCGAAGTGAACAGAGAACCACTGTCTGATCCCTTACACATCTTCCCCCCGGGTGGCGGAGGACAGAAGCACTGCAGTCAGCCTCCAAGTGGGAAGCACTGCCCTGCAAAGAAGGCAAAAGATGGACGAGCCTCCCACCCCCGGGGACTGTTCTGAGGCAGCGCCTGACTCATTGTGGAGTGCATTGTGCTCAGTTTGTAGGTTCCGCTTCAGGGAAAAGGAAAAAACCCTGTTCTTTCAAGGTCCCTCTTAGAGAAAGGCTTTTCAGACTCAAGAGATTGCTCCTGGGTAAAAGCCCAGCATTTGATTGTCTTCATGTCTTACGTTTCCCACTATTTCTATTGTTCCTCTAGAAAGCAAAAGGTTTAGTCACAAATCCCAAAAGACGGGGGCTCCCAAGATCTTTCAGGGATGCCTGCCTTCCTGTCTGAAGTGTGCTGGTTTGACTTTGGGTCCAACCTCCCGTTAACTAAATGCTACGGAGCAAGGCTTTTCCCTTCTGTGAGCTCACTGTCCCCCTCCCTACAATCTGTAGGGAAGCGTTGATGATAGGTGTTTCTTCTGACATCAAATATCAACAACCTAAGTGAAAGCATTCATAAAGGAAGGGATCTACAAGGGGTGAATTCAAGAACCGCCATCCAGGGGACCGGAAAGCACACATCTACCTGTCTTCCCTGGCTTCTGTCTGTGGATTGCTGCCTGCCCTTCTGCTTCCCTGTCTTTCCCCCTCCCTCCTCCCCTTCCAACGAGCAGCTCCTATCACGTGCCAAGCAGTGCCTGGTGGTGAGAAAAGTTCGTATGAGTCAAACACGACCCCTGAGCTCAGTGAATATGTTTAGTGGAGAAGGTGGAACAGTAGTGAAAAAAATAATAATAAATAGCTCCAACGTAAGACATAAAGTGAAATGACTGCAGGTTGTAGAAGATGTCATGCTTTGAGAGACTGAGAGACAGACCAGCTCAGAAACCTCACTTAGACAGCATGGCTGGACAACACCTTTCTGGAGAAGAGACGCTTAGACTGAAGCAATCTTTAAAATAAGAGAACAAAATTAAAAAGAATGAGGTTTGTGAAAAGTACGACTGGGGGCAGGTGGAACGGGGAGGTAGGGAGACAGTGAGAATGTTCCAGATAGACGTGAAGTTCCCCCGGGAGTTGAAACAGTGTGGTTTGTTCTAAAGAGAATGAAAGAACACCAGCTTGCCTTTGGTGACTTGGGGTGGCATGCATGATCACCCCACAATTTGCTTCTACAGGCCTATGTGCATTTGGTGCATTCGCCTTATCACTGATACTTTAACAGAGGACAATAGGGAGAATCATGGCATGTATCATAGACACGTCACATATCTCTGACGCAAAAATGTGGAGTGCACTCTGGTCCAGCACCCATTGGCAGATGCTGCCCAACACAGCATGCCAAAGGGCCATGAAAGGAAGACAGTATCACCCAGGGAGACTCTTATGGACAAACGTTCTGAACCTCAATACTAGGAACCACTCCAGGGGTGTACTGGTGACAGGAATGAGTGGAACCCTAAAAGGAGAGTATGGCTTTGGTGCCAGTGTGTACAAAGACATCAGTGAGGCTTCCTAAGTTGTCCAAGGCTGGACAGATCCCTCTGTGACTGCATTCATCCAGTGATCCCAAGGAGGCTAAACTCTGGGCTCTGGGGCTGTGGTTGCAATGACCCTAAGCCATCCCCCACTCCTACGGGTTCCTAGCACAGCAAAATCTTTTGAAGTTTGTTTAAATCTTCAGACTTTTATAACCATGTAACAATTCCTGACATCTCTGGGCAAGACAGCAAAGCCAGAAGGACAGGCAATAACCCCACACACGTAGCATCCTGATCAACTCGTACTATACTCAGCACTTCCCTAAACATCTTGCCATCAGGGTGTTTAGATTAGAGATAATATCAGAAACTCTCCATTCCTGGCACACAGTAGCCATTCAGTATATGCTAACAATTATAACTGCCCCCAAGCACATATTGCCCCCACTTACCCCCCATCTCTTGGCAATGTTCCTTTTGTCAACCCTGATAAGCAATCTGGCAAATGCCTCAAAACAGCCAGTGAATTTTGATAACCGTGGCATTCTGTGTGCGATTCTCAGTTATCAGCTGGCTGCCTTCCAACACAGGCTGTCACTCCAAAATATCCATTTATCCCATCCTACACCATCTGACTGTGACAGAGGACAAGCTACCGAGCAGAAAACACTGCCACTGCAAGGCTGGTGACGGGTGCAGGAGGGCTATCAAGAACCAAGTGGCCATAAGAGGCTGCCTGGCCTTTGGCAGCATCCACGGGACCCAAGTCTGCCGGAGCCGGGGAGGCCTTCCACACACTCCCAATATCAAGACCAAAGACACTCAGGTGGCTCCTGCTCTTCCTCTGCCCAGAAATCACTTATGGAGCACACGCGACACCCCAATCACACAGCCAGGTGCTGGGGGAGATCTTGAGAGGCCGTACATGTGTGGTAAGACCACGTAGCCAAGAAGTGTGTGGAAAAACAGATTCTAAGGGACTCCAAAGAAAGAGAGAGGGTGTTCAAGACCGTCCCTGGGAGAAAGAAGAACATAAATCCCAAAAGTGAATAGGAGGGAAGAGGAGTGAATTCCAGAATGGAAAGTGGCATAAGGAGAGGGGGGGGAGTCGGAAAGGGAGGCACCGGCCTAGACGCAACAAATCCATGGAAGCATTTGCTCTGCTGGAACTTCCTCATTTCCACGTGCGGAGTAGGTACTAAAGTGCAAAGTGATAGGGTAGAGGCCACCCCAGAAACGACTGACAGCTCCTAGCTGAGAAATTCCAGATGGTGAAGGAGTCAGGAGTCGGCTCATCTGAGGGTAACAGCCCCAAATCCACCTGTGTGAACTTCAGCACACTACTCGTTACACTGAAACTCAGCTTCCCCATCCTCAAAAAGGAAAAGTACAGTAGTTCCTACATCCTAAGGTTTGGGGGAGGATTTTCTGAGATAATAGAGCACAAAACAAGCAGGTGTTTCCTCTAATGAATGTCACAGCTTATTCAACAATTTTAGCACCCATTCCCCACCTAAGGGACAGATTTGCAGCCGCGTAAAAATTCACGAAAAAGTGGGAGCCCTTCAATCCTAACAAATACAAGTAAGAAGAAATGTGATTTTAAATAAAGATCAGCAGATGTGATTATTTACAAATTGTGAAACTCTGGCTTTATGAAAACGAAAACTAAGATAACAGGAAAAAATAGAATGGGGGAATGTTGGCATCAGATTCCACGTTTTCAGTTTATATATTATATTAAAAAACCATGTACAGAATGATAAGGAAAAGAAGTCACCAGTAGATAACCATGCAAAATGTGTGGAAAGAAAATGTGCTGTGGAGCTACAAGTAGATAACAAACAAGAAAAAAAAATGTTCCATTCACAATAATACAGAATCAGTAATAAAAATTTACATGAAAGTTCAATAATAAATCTTTAAAACATTCATTACATGATGGAAAACCCCTGCTTAAAGCCTTTTAATTGTCCCCCATATGCCTCAAGTAAAACCTAAACTATTTAAAATGGCTAAGACACCACAGGGCATGCCCCCTGCCATCACCGCACATCTTACAGACCACTCACCACACATGTTGGCTTACTCTGGCTCCTTGGAAACGCAAACCCCCCTCCTCCGACCCCCCACCACAGTATCTTTGCACAGACTTGCCTGGAACTTGCCTTTGCAAAGGAACTTGCCTTTGCACAGACTCCGCTCTCTCTTTCCTAACCCCTCAGCTCTGATTAATTCTGCCTCATCTTTCACCCCCAGTGTGAGGGGGTAAATTGCATCCCGTCCCCTCAAAATTTATATCTTGAAGTCCTCACTCCAGGACCTCACAGTATGACCTGTTTTAGAAACAAGGTTTTGCAGGAGCACCTGCGTGGCTCAGTTGGTTAAACCTCTGACTTTGGCTCAGGTCGTGATCTCATGGTTCATGAGTTTGAGCCTCAAGTTGGGCTCTGTGCTGACAGCTCAGAGCCTGGAGCCCGCTTCAGATTCTGTGTCTCCCTCTCTCCTGTTCTGTCTCTCTCTCTCTCGAAAATAAATAAACATTAAAAAAATTAAAAAAAAAAAAAAGAAACAAGGTTTTGCAGAGGTAATTAGTTAAGATGAAGTCCCACTGGAGTAGAGCGGGCCCCTAACTCAATACAACCGGCGGCCTTATAAAACAGGTAAATTAGAACACAGCCACACACACAGGAGAACATCATGTGAACATGAAGGCAGAGGATGCCAAGGATTGCCAGCAAACCAGCAGGAGTTAGGAGAGAGGCGTGGACCAGATCCTTTCGCACAGCAAGAAGGACCCACCCCACTGGCACCCTGGTCTTGGACCTCCAGCTTCCAGAGCAGTGAGGCAATACATCCCTGTGGCCAAAGCCCCGTAGTTTGTGGTACTTGGTGACAGCAGCCCCAGGAAACTCGTGCATCCAGGAAAGCGCTCCCTGATCCTTCCCCTCAATACGTTCCTGCAGCCTCAGTGTCTTGGGGACACTGTGCTTTCCTTGGACCACCTCACAGATTACTTGACATCTGCCTCCACACTGGAGGGAAGCATTAAGGTGCAGGCAGTTTGCTTGCTTTCTTGCAATCCCTGTGACATCGAGCAGGTGGGAGCACTCCATGAGTGTGTGCTGGTTATGTCTGGGGAACGTGGGAATCAGCCCTGGCAGGCACAAGCCCTCACTGGAGCCTTGAGGGATTATTAGGACAAGAGGCAGAGCGGTCTTGACAGGAACTGAGGCAAATACAGACAGAGCTCATGCTTACTGTGAGCCAGCACCGTTCCAAACACTTTATTTACCATCATGAACTCATGGTGTCCTCTCAGCTGCCCAGTGGGTATGTTATTACTCTTCCTTTAGAGATGAAAAAGTGGGGCCCAGAGATGTGCCTGGAGCTCAGAGCTGGGAACTGGCAGAGCTGGGATCTGAACCTAGCCAGGAGGTGCCAGAGTCCGTGCTTTTTAACCTTTCTGTGTGGTGACTCTCAGGAGTGTGCAGGTAAGCAGGTACAGGTAACAGGTAAGACAGGTATGAACAGGTAAGCTGTGTTCAACAAGTCCTTTATGGCTTATTAAGAGAAGAAGTTCAGGGCTATTCCAAACCTTTATAGAAGGAAGAGACTAGACCCTCCCCATCCCCTCCTCTGACAACTCCATAAAAGACAGTGCCTTGGGTCTAATCCAGGAGGAATTTTCTCCGTGTCTCCTTCCTTCACATGAGACTTGCACTAGGTGAGTCGTAAACCTAGGCTGTCGAGAACCCCCAAAACAACTTCCAACCTTGGTCAGGTCTAAATTAATGACTATCCACAGTGAGGTTAAGTGCACAGGCTCTAGAATCTGAGGGCCTGGATCCAAATCCCTGCATATCCACTTCCCAAGAGAGCATGGCCTGGGGGAAAGTTACTTGAGCTCCCTGACTCTCAGGTTCCTCAGCTGCAAAATGGGGATGACAGCAGTATTTACCTAGCTGGTTTATTAGAAGGCTAGCTTAAACATATGGGAAGCACTCGAGTCAGTGCCTGGCACATAATTAGTGCTCAGTAAGTGTGAGCAGCTATTATTATTGATGTGGTTATTACTGTTTTCATTTTACCAGTTCAGATGAGCCTGGATATGTTCAGTTAGCAGGAGACATGCATGTTCTTTGTGGCATCTAGGGACACATCATTTTCACGGATCTTACTACCCAAGTCTTATTCCAATGATCTTACAGTAACTCTAGGCACACAGATTACCCTAAAGCATGGAAACACACGTGTGAGCTATGAGCAGCCCACACACGTACACGCGTGCACTCTGCAGTGTGTTAACTTCTCTTTCAATTTCAAGGTTTTCTTTCCCCAGCATAAGACTTTCAGAAAAGCAACTTTCTCATCACCCATTTGACAATATATACTACAGCCTCAAAAATTCTCCTCCAGAAATCTCTCCTAAGGAAATAATACAAAATGCAGATGAAAATAAAGATTTATGTATCTAGATATTCATTACAACATTTTTAAAATAGTGGGAAACTGTTAAAACAATCCGAATCTCCAAAAATAGATGAATATAGTTAAGCAAATTACAGAACAGCAATACAATACACTATTATGCAAACATTAAAATTATGTTTGCAAAACATTTTGAGTCACACAAAAAATGCTTACTCAAATGTTATACAAAAATAAGAAACAAAACTGTTGACACAAGAGGATCTCAATTATGCAAAAATGGATAGGTAAAACATGAATAAGTATACATATCCTGAAACAATGGTTATGAGCAGGATCATAGATGGTGACTATTTTTTTATAGTACTCTTCATTTTCCAAGTTTTGGAAAAAAATTTTTTTTACTAGTGAAATTATGGTATAAAAATTTAAATACGCAAAAATGAGAAGTAAAATAGAAGCTTAGGAAACTCATTGTTACTTCCTTGTTGGCCAGAGGCAATCTTGTATAACATTTCAATTCTCAAATCTTAGGGAATCCAGGCAGATGAGTTTAAAGAGAATGCCAATATAAGGTATCAAAGTATCAAAGGAAATCAGAATTAGGTGCAATTCTAAATTCTACACAGGCTGCCTTGTTACTCCCCCTCCTCCCCTATCCCCACAGCGAGCACATGTTGAGGAACGAAATGGAATAATCTTATGAAGTCAGGCCACCTTCTTTATCCTCTGCCCCACGCTTTCAGAATACTGAAGTCTGACCTTAGTCTGAGTTCAGGAAGCCAGAGAAACATGCCATGTCCCTGATGGCCCCTCACCAGGTCCAACGCATAAGCCAGTCACCACATGTTAACCCCAAAGGTACAGAATCCATGTTTATACATCTGAAAGGTGGGGAGCAAATTTCTGGTCTCCCTCAAGCAAGGGGGCTTCGAGCTTAGGCTTCCTGACTTCCTCATTCCTGACCTATTGAACAGACTACTCAGATCTCTAGAGGATCTACAAGGGTAGGAAGATAAACACACAAGCAAACACATACATACATTTATGAATTCATAAATAAACAAAGAGAAAAAAATACAAATATCCAACCATATCAATCCTGATCCTTCCAGACTACAACTTTTTCCACACTAAATCACCCTTTCTAAAGCACAGCTATCATTTACAGCTGCTGTTCACAAACCTGTGCTCTTTCCTCTCTCCCACAGAAAAGGTTCCAAACTGCTCAATCAGGCCCCAAAGTCTTCCCCAATGTGACTTTCACTTCCTGTCCCACCTCTTCCTCAGTCACTTTCCCTGCCCTGAACCAATATTTCAACTCCCCAGTCTCGTGAACATTCTCCAAACCTGTCCTCATCATTTTCTACCCCTTGATTTTCATCTGTTTTTTTATCTAGCATGCCTGTCACCTCACATTACCCATCAAAGTCCTTCTCTCCCTTCAAGACCCACCTCATGTCTGCTCTCCACATTAAGCTTCCCCTGATCTTCCAAAGCTAGAATTAGCATCTTCTTTTCTCAGGCCTCTGTTTTAAACTTCTATTATATTTCCTTCTAACAATAAATAATATGAAAGGTTTGTATTCTCTATCTCTACCTTTCTCTGTCTCTCTCGACTAGGGATTTCTAAGAGAGAAGATCTCTTTTACATCTTTGCATGGTCCACAGTGCTTAGCACAGATACTGCACATAGCTAAGTCTTATTAAATGAACTGACCTAATGCACGGTCATAGAAGAGCCAAATCTCCTGGACTTAGAGCCCTCACTGGGGAACTTCACTCTATCCCATAATATATTTATTCCATGATTAACAAAAGGCACCTAGCAGAACAGAGTCCACGATAAGCATTCACAAATACTAAATGAGTTGATCAAGGTCACAGGATACGAGACCAACAGACAAAACATAAATGCATTTCTGTTTCTGTTCACTAATACCCATGTGGAAACTGACATCAAAAACACAATACCTTTTTTTTTTTTTAATTTTTTTCAAGGTTTATTATTTTTCAAAGACAGAACGTGAGCAGGGGAGGAACAGAGGAAGAGGGAGACAGAATCTGAAACAGGCTCCAGGTTCTGAGCGGTCAGCACAAAGCCCGACGCGGGACTCGAACTCACAGATGGCGAGATCATGACCCGAGCTGAAGTCGGTCGCTTAACCGACTGAGCCACCGGGCGCCCCAAAAACACAATACCTTTTATAATCACTCCAAAGAAAATAAAATACTTAAGTACACACTTGAACATAACATATATAAGTGAAAATGCTTAAATGCTGATAAAAACAGAAACTTAAATAAATGAAGAGGTATACCATGTTCAGGTATTAAAAGATTCAATGTACAAAAGCTGTCATAAATATGAAAGTAAAATATCACTGGCAAAAGTAAATATATACAAAATAATTCAAGACTGTAACAGTGGTGTATGAATCACTTTTAACCCTAGTATAAAAGGTAAAAGATAATAGTATTTTGTTAATGCATAAATAATATGTAAAAAAGGTAAACTCTGGCATCAGTGACCTAACATGTTGCGGGAAGAAAGTAAAAGTGTGGAGTTTTTGTATACAATTTAAGTTAAGCTGTTACGACCTTAAAATAGGCTATTATAACTTTAAAAAGTTTTTTTAAAGAATTTTTTTAATGTTTATTTTTGACAGAAAGAGAGAGAGAGAGAGAGAGAGAGAGAGAGAGCGAGCGAGAGCGGGAGACACAGAATCTGATTCAGGCTCCAGGCTCTGAGCTGTCAGCACAGAGCCTGACATGGGGCTCGAACCCACGAACCGTGAGATCATGACCTGAGCTGAAGTTGGACACTCAACTGACTGAGGCACCCAGGTGCCCCATTAAAAAAAAAGTTTTATGCAAGCCTCATAGTAACCACAAAGAAAAAAACCTTGGGTAAATACAAAAAATAAAGAAAGAAAGAAATCAAAGTATATCACTACATATAATCATGAGGAAGACAGAGAGAGAGGATGAAAAAGGACTACAAAACAGAAAACATTAACAAAATGGCAATACTAAGTCCTTACTTATCAATACTTTAAATTTAAATGTTTTAAACTCACCAATTAAAATATAAAGAGTAGCTGAATGTATTTTTTTCTAAAAAAGATCTAATTATATGCGGCCTAGGAGAGACTGCCTTCACATTTAAGAACACTAAATGTGGAGGATGGAAAATGATATTCCATATACATGGTAGCCAAAACAGAGCAGAGGGGTGCCTATATTTATGGCAATCAAAACTGTCACAAGAAAAAAAGAATGTCATTACATAATTTTAAATGGGTTAATTCAATAGGAAGATACAGAAATTATAAATATATATGCATCCAACATTAGAGCACTTAAATATATGAAGCAAACACTGACATAACTGAAGGAATAAATAGACAACACAATACTAAGAAGAACCTTCAATATCCCAGTTTCAATAGTTGATAGATCATCCAGAAAGAAAATCAATAAAGAAACAGACTTGAACAACACTACAGACCAAGTAAACCTAACGGACATAGATGGAACATTCCATCCAACAGCAGCACCCAGAACATTCTCCAGAACAAATCAAAGGCTAGGTCACAAAACAAGGATTAACAAGTGTAAGAAGATTTAACTTATTCCAAGTATCTTTTCTGACCACAGTGGAATTAAATTAGCAATCAGTAACAAAAGGAAAAGTAAAAATAAAAAAATCACAAATACATGGAAATTAAATATACGCTCTTAATCAATGGGTCAAAACAAAAAGGCAAATTAGAAAATATCTTGAGGCAAGCCAAAACAGAACATACCAAAACTTCTGGAGTGAAGCAAAAGCAGCAGTGAGAGAGAAGTTTATAGCCATAAGCACATGGATGAAAAAAGATCATCTTTAAAAAGTTAACATTACACCCCAAGGAACTAGGAAAAGAAAAAGAAACTAAGCCCAAAGTTGGCAGAAGGAAGAAAATAATAAAGTTAAGAGCAGAAATCAATAAAATAGAAACTAAAAAATAATTAAATAACTGACAAAACTAAGAGTTGGTTTTTTGAAGATATAAAAAACCAAAATGTTTTCAGTTAGACTAAGAAACAAAGAAAAAGCTCAAATATATAAATTCTAAAATAGAAGAGGAACCATTACAGATGTCACAGAAATAAAAAAAAGATTATAAGAGACCATTATGAACAACTGCATGCCAAGACACTGGAAAAACTAGAAGGAATGGATAAATGCCTAAAACATATGACATACCAAGACTGAACCCCTCTCCCCAATAGAAAATTTGAACAGACCAATAACAAACAGAGAGACTGAAATAATCAGAAAACTCCCAACAACAACAAAAAAAGCCCAGAACCAGATGGCTTCATAGGTGAGCCCTACCAAAAATTTAAAGAATCAAAACTAATCCTTCTTGAACTTTTCCAAAAAACAGAAAAAGAAGAAATTCTTCCAAACTCATTTTCTGAAGCCAGAATCACTCTGATACCAAACCCAGGCAGAGATACCAAAAGAAAAGAAAACTACAGGCCAATATCTCTGATAAACATATATGCAAAAATCACCAACAAAATATGGACAAAAACCTAATTTACAACACATTTAAAGGATCATATACCATAACCAAGTGGGATTTATCCCTGGCATGCAAGGAAGGTTCAATATAAGCAAATCAATCAATGTGGTACACCACATTAACAGAATAAAAGATAAAAATTGCATGATCATCCCAAGAAGTGCAGAAAAAGCATCTGATAAAATTCAATATCCTTTCACACCCACCAAAAAAGTTTCAACAACTTAGTCATAGAAGGAACTTAGTCATCACAATAGAGGCCATGTATGAAAAATCCATAGCTAATCTCTCACTCAATGGGAAAAAACCACGCTCACCACTGCTATTCAACATGGCACCAGAAGACCTAGCCAGAACAATTAAGGGGGGAATAAGGAATAAAAGGCAATCAAATCCAAGGAAAAAGTAAAATTATCTGTTTGCAGACAACATGCTATTATAATATTTTATGTGTGTGTGTGTGTGTGTGTGTGTGTGTATGAACCCTAAAGACTCAAGAAAAAAAAACCATTAGAACTGATACACAAATTCAATAAAGTTGAAGGATACAAAGTCAACATACAAAAATGAGTTGTATTTCTCTCTTCTTTGTTGAGATAAAATGGACATATAACATCTTCCTGGTGTGCAAAATGGTGATTTGATATTGTACATACTGTGAAATGATCACCATAATAAGTCTAGTAAATATCCATCATCACTACACATAGTTATAAACTGTGTTTCTTGTGATGACAACTTTTAAGATGTATACTCTTAGTAACTTTCAAATATGCAGTACAGTATTATTAACTACAGTCATCATGCTGTACATTATGTCCCCAGTTCCTATTAATTTTATAACTACCAGACTGTATCTTTTGAACACCTTCACCCATTCTGCGCACCCCCTTCCACCCCAACCTCTGGCAACCACCAATCTGTTTTCTACATCTGTGAATTTGTTTTCTTTGTTTGTTATTAAACTCCACATATAAGAAGGCTCCTATGGCATTTGTCTTTCTCTGTCTCTTACTTCACTTAGCATAATGCTCTCAAGGTCCACCCACACACTAACAATGAACTATCCACAAAGGAAATTAACAAAATCTCATTTATAATAACATCAAAATGAATACTTAGGAATAAACTTGACCAAAGAGGTAAAAGACCCATACGCTGAAAACTATAAAACATTGATGAAAGAAATGAAAGCAAATACCAATAAATGGAAAGACAGATGTGTTGAGATTAGACAAATTATTATTAAAATGTCATACTACTCAAAGTGTCTATAGATTCAATGTAATCTCTACCAAAGTCCCAATGAAATTTTACACAGAAATAGAAAAAAATAATCCTAAAATTATTCATGTGAAACCACAAAAGACCCAAAATAGCCAAAGCAATTTTGAGAAAAAAAATAGCTGAGGGCATCACACTTCCTAATTTCAAAATATATTACAAAGCCAAAGTATTCAAAACAATATAGCATTGGCATAAAAATTGACCTCTAGAGACCAGAAATAGATCAACTCATATATGGTCAACTAATCTTCAACAAAAATGCCAAAATACAGAATGAACAAAGAAAAGGCTTTTTAAGAAACAGTATATGGGAAATTTGGTAACTACCCCTAAAAGAATGAAACTAGAACCTTATCTTACACCATACATGAAAATCAACTCAAAATGAATTGAAGACTTAAGCATATGACCTAACACCATAGAACTGCTAAAAAAAATTGCTAGAAGAAAAAAATAGGCGAAAAGTTTCTTGCCATTGGCTTTGGCAATGATTTATTGCATATGGCACCAAAAGCACAGGCAACAAAAGCAAAACTAAGCAAGTAGGATTACATCAAACTAAAAAGCTTCTGCACAGCAAAGGTAACCATCAACAAAATGAAAAGGCAACCTACAGAATGAGAGATAATACTTGCAAATCATATAACATTGTGATAAATGGTTAATATTCAAAACATATAAAGAATCCCTATAACTCAATACCAAAAAAAAAATAGCCCAATTAAAATATGAACTAAAAAATGAATAGACATTTAGATATTTCTCCAAAGAAAACATACAAAATGGCCAACAGGTATATGAATAGGTGCTCAACATCACTAATTATTAGGGAAATGCGAATCAAAACCACAATGAGATATCACTTCCTACCTATTAGTATGTAGATTAACAAGGAAACAAGAGATAATACACGCTGGTGATTATGTGGTGGGACGGGAACCCCCACACACTGTTGGTGGGTATGTAAACTAGTACGGCCACTATGGAAGACAGTATGGCAGTTTTACTATCATATGCTCCAACAATACCACTTCTGAGTGTATATCCATTTGAATTTAAATATGAATCTGAAAGGGATATCTGTACTCTTATGTCCATTGAATCATTTTTCACAAGCCAAGACATGGAAGCAACATAAATGTCCACTGATGGATGAATCAATAAAGAAAATGTAGTATACGCATACAATGGAACATTAAGTCTTAAAAAAAGAAGGACATCCTGCCATTTGCAACAACATAAATGATACTGGAGGACATTACGCTAAGTGAAATAAGCCAGACACAGAAGTACAAATACATGATACTGCTTGAATAAGGAATCTAAAATAATCAAATTCATAGAAGCAGAGAATGTAATGGTGGTGGCCAGGGGCTAAAAGGAAGAAGAAATGGGGAGGTATTAATCAAATGGTACAAAGTTCTAAATTATACAAGATAATCATGTCTTAGACATCTGCTGTATAGCATAAAGCTATAGTTAACAATACTGTATTGCAGACTTAAAAATGTGTTAATATGGTAGAACTTGTGTTAAGAGTTCTTATCCACAAAAAATAATAATGAATAAAGAAGGCAGCAGGAAACTTAACAGGTGATGGATATGTTTATGACAGAGGTTGTGGTGATAGCTTCACTAACCTCCAAATTCACCAAGTTTTATATATAAATATATCCATATATATATATAATATGTACAGCTTCTTGTATTTCAATAATATCTGTAAAGTGTATTTTTAAGTGGGCAAAATACATGAACAGACATTTCACCAAAGACAATATACAGATGCTAAGTAGGCACACGAAAAGATGTTCAACATCATCAGCTATCAAGGATGCAAATTCAAACCACAATGAGATATTACTGCCTCCCTCTTACCATGGCTAAAATTAAAAGTAGTGAAAAAGCCTTGCTGACAAGGCTATAAAAAACTGGATCATTCAGACATTGTTGGTAGGAATATAAAATGGAACAGCGACTCTGAAAAGGTTTGTCAGTTTCTTCTAAAACTAAACACACAACTACGACATGACTCAGAAATCACACTCCTAAGCAGTTGTCCCAGAGGAATGAAAACTTATCTCTGCACAAAGACCTGTACTTATATGTTCATAACAGCATTATCTGCAACAACAAAAAACTGGGAAATAGCCAAATGTCCTTCAACGGGTAAAAAGTTAAGCCACCTGTGGTACATGCATACGTGGAATACTCCTCAACAATAAGTACAAACTATTGATACACAGCAATCTGGGTGAGTCTCCAGGGAATTACACTAAGTGAAAATGGTAACCCCCAAAGGTTACATACTGCATGATTCCATTTCTTTAACCATTTTGAAAGAAAACATTTTATAAACGGAGAATAGATCAGAGGTTGCCGAGGTTTAGTGATGAAGGGTCTGGGGAAAGAGAGGTAGATGTGATTATAAAAGGGGAACATGAGAGATTCTTGTAATGCAACTGTTCAGTATCTTCACTGCAGTGGTGGATAGACAAACCTACACACACACACACACACACACAAATGAGAACAACAAATTTGTGTAAGATTGATGATTGTATCAATGTCAATGCACTGTTGTGATATAGTTTGATAAAATATTACCATTAGAGAGACTGGGTAGAGAGTACACAAGCTCAATCTGTATCATTTCTTAAAGCTGTATGTGTATCTTCATTTGTCTCACAAAAATTTCAATTGAAAGTGTATATGATCACAAATGTCACACTCATCCCATAGAACACCCTGTACTCAACAACCATAAACGGAATGAGTGAGAATTTGCAGATGATTACGAGCATTTTACCTGCTGCATCTCTGGGTGAGGTGGTGGGAAGGAGGTATGCCAAAAATTGAGAATTTTTGGCAACATGTCTAATTAATCACAATGCCATCATTTATGGAGACTATTGGGACTATGGTACGTTGTCTAAAGTTCAGGAGAACAGATATGGCAATGCAGCGTCCAAAACTGAGAAGGTGCTCACTAACCCCGAACTGAAAATTATTTGGGGAGGCAGTATGACAAAGTCAGACAAGCATGTATTTTTGTTTTACAGGGGTGAGGTCAAACTTAATCTCCATTACTTGCTGATTATAAAAACCTCAGATTCATCTCTACCAAAATGGAATAAAATCCTTGCAAGGTTGTTATAAGTGGTATCTTTACAAGTAAAGCTCCTAGAAATTCCCTAACACATTCTAAATTAGTCTTTTAAATTAATAGTACAAGTGAAGGGATGCTCTTTAAAATGTAGTGTATTTTAAGTCTCCTTTATATTAGAATACCTCAGAAAACATTTGATACCCTTGAAGGTTATTGGTCTAGTATTCCCAAAACTCTTCCCTAGTTTTTTTTTTCTAGTGGTCCCAGTCTCCCTATGCACAGGAATGAATAAGAAAGCCAGCCTAGACTGGGAATTTCTCACCCCCAAACATAAAGTTTTGCCTGCTTGACTCAAGGGGGCCTCCCAATTCTCTACTGGGAATTTAAATCACGGAGAAGGTTGTTGTCATATTATGGCAGCTCACTAGAGAGTAGAACCATGACATTCAGATGCTGTGGTCCCTGGAGATGCAGAGAATTGAGTCATGACATGCCATGGTCCCGAGAGAGGCCTAGGATTTTGGTCCTGTTACCTGTTCCTCCAAACGCTGAGTGATCCCAGTATCCTTCCAACAAATCCTACATCTCGCCTAAATTAGTGATTACTTCTATTGCTTGCAACCAAGTATTATGAATAGAAAGCCTTCCAAAATCACCTGGAAACTATTTCCCATTTGTTGGCCCTTCCAAACCCCCAGGGAACCTGGATTCCCAGCTGCCAACTCAGCCTCACAGGGTTCATCTCAAGCACAACTCCACAGATAGCAGCACCTTGTAACCATTCTCTTGTGGTACCACTCTCTAAAATCAATGTTAATTGCCAATTAAACAAGTTTGATGCTGACAGAATGTGAGCTAATTAGTAAGTGCCAGAGCTCATTCCAATTATTAACCTTTATGGTTGTCATTTATAAAGATGAGGGCATGAATGACTGTGCTGCTCATTGTGAACCAGACATAAGGATAAGAGATACAAGGGAAAGGTGCTATGCTAAGGGGGAATTCCCCACAACAAATTTTTATGCACTTTTCAGAAGTAAAGATGGCCATGACCTCTCTTAGGTCGACAGTTATATCAGAATCAAGAGGGGAGCTCTTTAAACACTATAAACAACTTGGGGAGCCTGGGTGGTTCAGTCGGTTAAGCATCTGACTCTTGGTTTCAGTTCAGGTCATGATCTCACGGTTTGTGGGTTCAAGCCCTGCATCTGGCTCTGTGTTGACAGTGCAAAAGCCTGCTTGGGATTCTCTCTCTCTGCCCCTCCTCCACTCTCATTTTTTTCTTCCTCTCTCTCAAAATAAATAAACTTAAAACTATAAACAACTAGATCTTCACCCCCAGAAACTGGCTCAATAGGTTTGGAATGAGGCCCAGGAGACTGGCTTGTCTTATATTTCCCAGGTGATTTTCATGATCCACCAGAATTGAAAATCACTTAGACAAACATCCAAGAAACCCATTCCTAGTCCCCAGTGCAACCCCATGGCTATAGATCTCTTATGAAATATGAATGGTGGCTGAGCTAGAAAGGCCAGGAAAGAGTGATTACTAATGTAACAGCAAGAGCAGGGGGCTACTGAGAATGGAGAGACCTAGATTTGGGTCCCAGATCTGAATCAGTGAGCACCAACCCATTCGGGACCTTAGTTCATCCATCCGTAAAATGGAATGTTCAATGCACAGGCTTCACATTCCTCCCAGAAACAGGAGACGTGCCAGGCATTCATGTGGGCAGTGACTACAAATAGTATACCAGTTTAAGAGATAAGTACCACTGAAAGGGGGAGCTTTTAAAGATAAACCCTATCTACGTATTGCATTTTAAGACTTAACTTTAGCTCTAATTTGGGTACAAAGCATTTAGACAGCAAGGTGTGAAATGCCTCCTTTGTAAGTTCAGCAATTCTTGAAAAGAAACCTCACAGACATGTGAAGGAGAAAACAGAACATGTCTTTTTACCAGTTTATTGCTTCCCAAATAATATCGAGGGCAGTGGTCTTTGTGGGGAAGCTGCCAAAGGCCTCCTAAAGACATTTACGGTGGACGTCCAATAAAGTAATTGACCACCAAATGATGAGAAAGTAACCATGAAAGCTTGACTACCTTATCTTTATAGGCGTTGTATATACATAAGCAGGAATGGGGTTGGTAAAAATCCACTCTCCTATAAACTTGGTAATAGATGGGCTCTATGTGAGTTGAAAATTTTCCTCTTTTTTTTTTTTCCCTTGGGTTTTAAACCAAATTCCAAGGATCCACCTATCATAGTGTTACACACGTGGACATCTGGCAGGGAAATAAATTATGGCTTACCTTAGAGAGTAGGGAAATGCATCCATTTATAAATGTTATTTTAGAAGGGACTGTCTGATCCTGTTTACTTATTAACTTCATTAGAAAGCTAATGAATCTCCTGCTGGGAAAATGAGAGGGAGCACAGGCTGGGGAAAGGAATGGGCAGAATTTCACACCCCTTCTCCAAATGGTGAGGTTATTTATGATTGCGATAAAATGGCATTGCATTTGGATGAAAGCGAAAACAACATAAAATAACAATCAACAGACACGATCCATACAAAAGTGTTACATTCTCTCAGCCACTGGACAAAAATCAAGATTTATACATGTCTGGGTCCTGCCTCATGGAAGACAAAAAGACTAGGCCATAAAAAGAACCCCTCTTTCCCATAATAAATAGGAAAACAACAAATTTGCAATCCAGACCCCATTCTCCAGTATTCTCATTTCTCTATTCTCTAACAAAGTAAGATATTTGAGGGCTCAATATTTAGGGCAAACCCCTTTCTCATTCTGTTTTTTGGAACAAAGACTTTCACAAGTTGAGTGATGCTCCCTTCGTTTAATGAATTTAAATTAAGTAGTTTGGAGAGGTGTTCTAGCTAATACCTGCCAACTGGCCACTATCCATCAGTGAGCGGCGTGGCATGTCAGCAGGGTTGTGTATGTGTTGTTAACAATACCTGATTTTTTAAGGAAGGTGGCTATGCTCGGGAGTGAGGGCGTTATCCATTGCGCATCATAAATCCCACTGTGTGAGCTTCTTGTTTGATTTCCCAAGGTGGAAGAATCTGTGGACTTGGGAGTTGAAAGAGACTTGAGAGATCATTTCACCTCATACCTTTGTTTATGAGGAAGCAGAAGGATGGCAAGAGTAATCCAATTCACTGGTAACTGAGATGGGCCAGAACCAGGCTTTCTCCTAGATCACTGGTTCCTGGTCCTACATGATGTTAAGAGGCCACTAGGGCACTTCGAAAATTATACATCCGGAGCAATCCTCAGCCTTACTAAATTGGAATCTCTTGGGTACGACCCAGGAATTTAGATTTTTAGCACATTCCACAAGAAATTGTGAGGATATGCCAAATTTGAAAAACATGCATGATCCCACTCTGACTTCCATGTTAAGTACTTGGACGGTAACAAAGCTCTTCAATGTACTTAGATTCCCTTATGGTTGCATTAAAAAGAAAATAACCAGTAACAGATGAGTTAACTCAACACTATGTTAGGGGAACTTAAATCAGATTGTGGTTTGTATCCTATACTCCAAATCATTACCAGCATCTGGTGTAGAAAAGCCAAGAAATATATTCACCTTGCCCTTTTGCTAAGCACAGATTAGTATGCAAAGAGGAAGACTCCACAGTGTTCTCTCAAAAGAAGTGTACCATGTCCAGGCCTTACGTGCTTAGGATTCTAGATGTGCTCTGCACCCTGCCCTCCTAAAGTTACCAGCACAACTGTCATGTGGAACCAGGTGGAAGCTGCTGAGCTAGGCAGATGTGGACCTATCAACAGATGTTACTGTTTATATTAAGTAATGACTAGATTACAGGCATTTTGCATTACATGTACCATCTCAGTGACTTCTCACAAAGCTCTCACAAGACAGGTCTTACTGTCATCCCATTATATTGGTACGTAAATGAGGCTGAGAGAAATTAAAATATTGCTCAAGGTGGTATAACTAATAAGCAGTAGAGCTGGGATTCACATCCAGGCAGTCTGAATCCAGGACCGACTCCTTATCCACTACTCATATTCAATCCCACCAATTACCCGGTGGTTTCTGAGAACCATGGGAACCAATGGTACAGGGGAGAGGCTTTCCTATTAAGAGTTTCACACCCTAACAGAGAAATAAATGTTTTATATTAAACAGCAAAACAAAAAATAGGTGCCATATTGATCACTTCTCTAATTCCTTCCTAGAATTATTTTGCATCCTTTATAGAATGAGATGGGTGGTAATAAAAATATAAGTATTTCTATAGCAGGGCAACTTCTTGCAGAATGCACTGTATTTTGTATATACATATTATTCGTGCATATGCCTGATGTTGGTTCCTAGTACATTAATCTCACCTCTCAACAAAACGAAACATTCCTCGAGGATAACAAGCATGACATAATTATCCTGCATCCCCCAGCAATGAGCAGGGGGCTGCTTATATAATTGATGCTCAATTAATATCTGTTCAATTGAATGCTCTGTGACCCATTCAGGAGCTTTCACCAGATTTATTACTACTAAAAGCAAATAGAAGGAGGCCCCAGTTCTAGGGAGAGGATTTCACAGCCTGTATCATCAGCCCAGCCTTCGGGACTTCACATATGAAGAGCCTAGCGAATAGGACGGGAAGTTTTTAATTAACAGCCTAACAAAAAAATGTCATTCCAATCTGCAGTTTTGTTTCCATTAATTCACTCAGATTCAGCAGCAATTCCACTAAGGAATTGGGGTGAGCAGCTGCAGAGGGAGGGAAACACATAAATAAATCATGAGTGTCATTAAAATTTGTAAACTAATAACTTCTGGGAAGTCTTAGCAATTATTATCAGGGTTTTCTTGGCAAACAAAAAATTAATAAATCCAAAGGTCTCCATTTTCTATTAAAAAAAATACAGCATCCCCCAGAAAGGTCACTGACAGAACAATTAGGGGAGGAAATAAATGGTCCAGCCAACAGCTTGCAAACCGGATGAAAAGTCACTGGATTCCCCAGTGGCAGGAGGATGAGACAACTCAATACAAGGAAAGCGACAGGCCAAGGCAAGGCTGATGCTGCAACCGATTTGGGGCCACTGGTACTTCAGTTCAGCTCTCCAAGCCCTTCTTTAGTGTAGCCCAAGTGCTATGTGTTATCGATCCAGAAACATGAAAGGCACATGGTCTCTGCTCTTGGGAAGCTCACAGGCTGGAAACAAATCACAACACAGTGTAAGTGGTGCCAGTGGTGAGCAGAACAGGGGCACCCCACTCGGGGAGGAGGGGCAGGGAAGCTTCCCAGGAGGATGAGCCCAGGAGGTGGTATGCTCCACAAACACCTTAACCAGGAACTCCTCTCTCTGCTCTCTGGGCCCTAGGAAAAACGGCTGAGCAACCTGGTTGCTTTTCTAAGGGCACAACGTGTCTCACACTGTTGTCAGGAAGAGGAGCCGGCACCAAGAAGCAGATCAATTACCAGATTCCATAGGATTACCAACCCTCCCTGGGCGTTTTCCACGGGTGGGCACTGTATACCAGGCACTATGCTAGGCAGTTCACACATTGTATTTCATGTGAAACATCATAACCACACTATGAGGTGGGCACCCGTATAATCCTCATTGTACAGTAAGGAAATGGAGGCACAGAGAGGTGAAGAAGCTTGTTCAAAGTCACTCCGTGGCTAAGTGGAGGAGTGTGGACTTGAACCCAGGCCACCAGTCTCCGAGCTTCCATTCTTAATTACATCGATGAGCAGGAAACAGATCAACTAATGCTCAGCCTTTAGATCTGAACTTCTCTCTCCTTTTTTGGGTCAGGCTTCTATCAAATCTAACAGTACTGGGGGCCAGCATCACTCTTGACTGATGGGCAACCTCCAGATTTGACACATTATGGACTGAAAACACCCCGAAAGTGAAGCCCTGGGTCTTTTAAAAAAATATCAGTCCCCAACCTCCTTAAGTCTATAAGCATGAATTCTCTATGGAAAATATCCATTGACTAAAGGATACAAACAGATGGTTGTGCTAATAACCAGTTATTAATATACAGCCATCCTTGCATTGGTAGAGAAAAAATTTGACCCTCCCCCCAGGATAACAGCACCAAGGAGTTTCAGAAAGAATGTCGTGAGGGCTTAAGATACCCCTACCCTATTGAATGCTTTTCAACAGTCTTTTGTCTATTTAGAAGTAGATGGCCTCTGAATTATTAATCCGGTGAGGCGAATAATTATATCCCACTGTAACCTGGCAGGGAGTGTCATCTTGTCATGACAGCTGCTGCTCCAGGCTCCTCTGCTGTACAGAAAATTGAAGAAGAATCCCCTAAATTCAATTTCAACTTGGTTAAGCATGTTGGGCCAAATCACAAAACTGAAAGGGTGCGTGTTTAATTTAGTTTCTTTTTCTCTGCACACTGTGTTAGTAAGGAAGATCACAGTGCTCTAGGCTCTAACTGCAAAATACATCATCATTATCGGGACAGAAAAGAGGATGGGAGACACAGATCTCTAGGGGATGAGCAGGAAAGACAATGCAAGGTTTGAAGAAATGCTGTGAGGCCCCAGTACATTGGAAAATTCCCCCCGAAGGATAGAAACAGCCCCTTTTCTCTCTCTAGCTCTATGCAGGGGTTGCTAAGCAGGGCTTTATCAGACCCATGAACCCTTGGAAACAGAGCACAAAAACACATTCATATGTAACAATTATCCAGAGGGAAAGCCTACAATATCCACCAGCATTCCAAATCCTTATAAGGTCACCCCATATGAATCTGTTATCTGCAAACCATGCTTAGTGTAACACTCTTTGGTTTGGCCCCTTCTGTGAACATGAAGAGACCCACCCAAACGTTCCCTCCCTGGTCCAAGACCAGCTGCTCTCTCTTCCTGCTGCTTGGCTCCCTTTTCTCCTGCAGCTCAGGCTTACCTGCCCTTTTCCCTTGTAGTAAGGATGTTTTTCCACTTCTCACTTGCCAAGTCACATCCCACCCATCAGTCCAACCCCCAGCTCATAGAATCCTGTCTACAGAGGAACATCCTCTTGTTGCTAGAAACCGATACTTCAATTCCCTCTAATCAGCACAAGGAACAACCATCTAAATCACTCTTCTCCCCTCCCTAATCCCCTGAAGATCTCTGCTAATTCATCCATATCACAGAATATATCCCCTTGGTGCCCTATAATTTCCATCACACGGACCCCGACATCATTGGATCCTTATAAACAAAGTCAATAATGGGATGAACACTATACAAACACAAAGGGTTATAATAATCAATCATTACAATTAAGTGAACACTTCCTACATGTGAGCCACTCTTAAGGGTTTTTACATTTATTATTTCATTTAGTCCTTGCAAATCATCCACTAATTCATTGAGCAAACATTTATTAAGTATCTCCTATGTGCCAGATACTGTCCTAGGTGCAGAGAGTATAGCCCTGAATTAAAATGGAAAAAAGTCTCTCTCTACAAGTTTAGATGTTAGTGGTTATAGGCAGACAATAAATCATTCAATAAGTAAAATATTTAGCATGCCAGATGGGGGTAAGTACTAAGGAGGAAAATGCAAGTTGAGTGATGGAATGTGAAGTCCTGGAAAAAGGCCTCCCTGATTAGAGGAACTGAGAGGGTAAGGAACAGAGGCACTGCCCGCCCCCCTTGGAGAGGAGCAGAAAAAGGCGGCGGGGGTAAGGGCCATGGAGGGGACAAGGTGATGTGTCTCAGGGAAGGCAAGAACAATGTGGTTGCAGCAAAGGGGTTTCTGTACTATCTCCAACTCACATCCAGGGAAAGAGAGATGCGCTGAATGGTGACCACCCAGAAAAATATGTTCAACATCCTTACCCCCAGAACCTGTCACGGAGCTTGTTTGACAAAAAAAGGATCTTTCCAGATGCATTTAAGGATCTCAAGATGAGATCGTGCTGGATTATCCTGGGGCCTAACTCCAATGGCAACCTTCCTTATAAGGGACAGGAGAGGAGTGGGCCAAGGAGATGATGTAGGCAGAGAAGGAGGACCATAGCCTTAGCTACAAGGAATGCCAGCAGCCACCAAGGCTGGAAGGATTCTCTCTAGAGCCTTCAGAGGGAGTGCGGCCCTACAGACACCTTGATTTCAGACTTCCACATTCCAGAACTGAGAGAGAGTACATTTCTGCCCCTTTAGACCAGGCAGTTAGTGGTATGGTGTCACAGCAGCCCCAGAAAACTGATACAAAGAGGTTAAAAAGTTACAGAGCTCTTTGGGTGGGTGAGGTGGGATCTGAATCCTGGCCAGTGCACATCAGGGTGCCCTTAGGCTGCCTATGGTCTCTGGTACACACCAGTGAATATACTGGCTCTTATGACCACAGGCCACACACTTCATTACTTAAGGGCCTCTAGCAGTAAGCATGGCCTGGGCCTGGGCATGGGCCCCTGGCTGTGCCTGGCCCACCCCTAGACCTAGCCAAACCTTTCTTGAAATATGGGCTGCCAGGTAGAGCTTCTCCCATTGTAAGGGCAGGATCTTCTGGCTTGTTTTTATTATTTGCCCTCCGAAGACAGCGCGTGAGTCAGGCTTCAGGTATCACCATAGTATCACTGTGACTGGGCCTGAGAGGAAGTTTTCTGAGGCTCTACTTCCCCGGGAGTCCTGTGTGAGTGGAAATAGGCATGCTCTCATCTATTAGAGAAACAGTGCTTTCTTATATCTCTGCCAATTTTCACTGAGCAGCAAAGTTAGGTTGTGGACATCCTGGGCGAATGGAGGCAGGCCTGAGTCGATATGAGCAATTAACCCCTAAATATTTAATAGATGCTGTGACTGTTCCCCCTTCCTGGGAAACAAACTCTGGCCAGTCCTCTGCAAACAAACAGGTCGGATGAAGAAGAAGCAAGGCACACAGATATTCATGCCCCAGACCACTTCTGCTCCAAGACCCCAGGAAACCCTCAGGACAGAGGTCTGGGATGATGACGCAGCCCAGTGAAGAGCCTTTTGTGACAGTGCCCCCTCCCCAGTGTTTACAAATGACAAAGCAAACGGGACAGACAACACAGCCTTCCCAGAGCCTGAAGTGCTGACTCAGAGCAACTGATGGAATTTGCTGTTGCCCTGTCACTGCCCGCAGTGTGCACATGTGCTGTGTAGAGCCGGGCGCCAAAGCGCCCGGTGCAGACAAAGTCCTCAGGCCTCTGCTTCAGTCAAGCTCTCCCTGATCTAACCACCCGCATCCTTCTCTCTGTCCCGTGACCCACGTCCCCTCAGAGCGGACTTATCCAGCAGGCACAATGGGCACAGTGCCCAGGGCTTACCATACTTTTAAGGATCCACAAACATGTTTCATTTCTTTTAAAGTCCAAACAAAAAATGAACTTTGAGGCTGAAAAAAGTTTCCATATACTATATTAACACATTTATCTTTATGCCATTGCAGCCATAAAATACATATTTCAATATATATTAAAATATATGTATTACCAATATATATTTTAATGCATATTAAATTTATTAAATATATAGTAAATGTTTATTAAATATACAGACATTAATATACAGTAAGCATTTATAAATATGTACAGTGAATATACTAAAATATATGTATCAAGAAGCCTATGAAGGTCCCCATCTGGACCTGATCCTCACGTGTATCTATTCCCACAAGGACAGGTAAGAACCACAGCATCTCACAGATGCACAGGGCTGGAAATGGTCCTTGGGCCAAGACTCACGCCCAAGGCAAGACTCTCCCCTCAGCAGACTCCCTGGCCCACGGCTCTTCTCATTCCGGGCATGCTCCCCTGATCTCTCTAACCAGACGTGTGTCCCTCAAGCAGAACGAGACAGCGCAGGAATGCAGAAGCAACAATGGTGCCAAGCAGGCAGGGCTGTGACAGGCCCCCAGAGAGATAAGCAGAGTGCTACGGGAGTTCACAGGTGGGGCTGTCCATTCCACCTGGGGGGCTAAGGGGCTCTTCCACGAGGAGGATTGCTTCCTGCCTCTTCCAAAACGTGCCCCCCCAGCCACGTGGCTGGCATTCTTCAAGTGAGCCAAGCCACAGAAGCTTGTTAAGAACCTCTAATCCACTTACCTCCAGAGTGAGCTCTCAGTCACGCTCCCCAGGTTGAAGTCATACAGCTTCGTCAGGATAAGTATAACCTGTGATGGGGATGGGGAGGAGGGCAGAGAAGAGGAACAAAAGGGGAGGAAAAAAAAGCAAGCTTACTTTAGTTTGTGTAACAATATACAGTGCATCTCAAATCACCCAGAGGAGGGTTTAGTATTTATCCGTTGAGTGGAGGGGTATTATAGGATCAAGCAAGGGAAAACAATTATTAATTTAATGCATTCCTGTAACTGGTAGCATTTATTTTAATCCTGACGATGCTTTGCATTTGAAGTAAAACATGCCAACAGGAATTAACTGGGTATCGACAGTGGTTTCTCTACATCTGTCCTCCTTCAAGGTGAGGTGCTGGCCGGCTGGCTCTGATCACTCGTACAGCCACCCAGGGATCAGACGATGGGCTTGCTTTTGATCTGGAGATGACTCTGACTTACAGACTTGGACCCAATGGTAAGAAGCAACCGAGCCTAATTCTCTCCATCTACAGATGGGTTCAAAGAGATTCAGTGTTTCCATTACTAGCGCCTCAGCAGCCACATCTACTTGAATGGCAGTCAGGCCCAGTCCCCAACATCCCCTGATGCCATCTGCCATCTACCATTTGGCATCTGTCCTCATCAAGGAGTAAGAAGCAGGTCATTGGACTCCACTGGACCCCGGGACCACTTTCCTGACATCAGCTGAAATTCAGAAACCCAAAAGGAAGCTGTACATGAAAGAGAGCTGGAGCTTTCTCTAATAGAGTTAGCAGTTTCCTGAAATGGTCTTGGGCCGGTCTGGTCCTCGGCCCTTTAAACTTCTCCAGCTGGGGACCTGGATCTCAGACGTTTCCCTGCCTGCCCACTGTGTGCCTGGACAGTGGCTTAGGCACAACTCCGAATCACAAGGATGCCAAGTGCATGCACCTGAATCGATTTTAATCAAAACACAGGTGCCTAATATACAGTGCCTGCCTGCACACGTGATAATCCAGTTACACATAATTGTGTTTATCTAAATTTAATGCACAACTCATTTCACTTTTTTCAGTTCCTTCCCATTCCACGATTTAACTTCCTCCAGTTCATTTGCACAGCAGCCATTAAACTCTTTCCAAGATAATGAATTTCTGCTACCAAGATGGGACTTTCCCATTCTAGGTATCTATTTAAGATTAAAGAAAAATAATCAGCCATTATATTGAACATTTTTATGGCATCTCACTGACAACAGAACACTCACTTTGAGATTTACTAACATCCAACACCCCATGAGGTCTGTCCGCACCATTTCCATTACTTTTATGTAAACTAAGAAAAAATTAGAGGCAAGGATGTGACCCATTATAGGTCAGAGAGAGTCCATGGCAAAGTTGGTTTGGGATGTTCAACTTCTCTGCAGGGCCACAATGGAAGGGCTCTTCCCAAGCGTGCATTCTTTGATGGAGAGTGGTGAATGGGCAAGAAACATCCAAGCCAAGAAAAATATCAATGACATGGCTATTTGCACAACAGTAAAATCTACCAAGCTACCTGTCCTATTGACATAGCACAACAGTAAGAGTGTATATCCATTGCAGAGAACTGCTCCCCACAGCCACTCAGTGGTTCTTGCCTCTCCCATTCATGGAGTTTTCCTCATTCGTTAAATTCAGGGGCTGATGAAAACAAGGGACTTATCCCCACCTTCCCCAACCAAATGCCTAGGAATGCACCAATAATCCTGTTTGCTGGATAACCCGCACAACAGACTTCACCTCCCCTTTCTTTTATCCTCTCTCATCTACAAAGTTGTTCCCACAGTCACTATGTAAAAAACAGGGGTTGGCTATGCGCTGGCCATCCCAAATTCTGGAAAAACAAACTCAAAACTATGCTTTTCTAGAAATAGGTCAGAACACCCATCCAGAGCTCTGCAGGAGCAAATTAGGTCATTTCATTTTCTCCCAATATCAAGCCTTCAGGGACATCAAAAAACCTCCAAAAAGTGCAAAGTCCACACAGAGAGAAGGAAGACGTGTAGGGGGTAAGAGTTCCACTTAACCAATAGAGAGCTTCTAACAAACAACTGGGTCTGGAAAGCCCTGGAAAGAGCCCAGAGCTGTTCTCATTCTATCAGTGTCCTGGTTCCCTCTGCCTCAGGATGAACTTGACTCCTTAGCCTGGTATGTAACACACTACACACACACATATGCACTACCCACACACACGTACTACACACACTCCTCCAACCACTTTTCCCCAGTTCTCAAGACGCTGTCTTCTGCTTTAGCAATCCAAGTTTCTCAAGGCTCTGCAAATAAGCCAAACCTGTTCTCACACCTCTGCTTGCTTTCTTCCATGCTATGTTGTATCAGCTGTGCCTCAGCCTTTTATTACCACCTGCACCTGCCTGCCTGTTGTTCAAGAAACAACTTGAAGCCCACCTTCTCTAGGCAGCCTCCTAGGACCATAGCAGCCATCAGAGTTATCCCTCTTCTCAAGTCCTATCACACTTAAAATGGAATTACATAACTTGGCACTTAGTCAAACACTATCCTGTTACCTTCTGGATGTCACAGGATTTGCGTTCCCAGCTAGATTGAGGCGGGGTTCGTATTTTGTACTTCTGTCTCCCTAACAGGCAAGCTCAACATGTCAAAGGTTCCTAAAAATAATCATTTTGAGTCAATAGAAGATAATGGTGTTTTGGTGATGAATCATAGTCTTCAGATGGGAATGGTATTAATCTAGTCTCTTTCCCTCACTGTACAGATGGGGAAACTGATGCACAGAGAAAGGAAGGGACTGGTTAAAGTCTCAATAATGTGTGACCTTGACCAAGTGCCCAGGGCACTGTTCTTCCATGCCATGAGTACAGCTGGAGCTAACAGTCACCAGAAAGCCTTTTAAATGCAGATTCTAAGGTCCCACTCCCAGCAGGTTTGACTTGGTGGGTCCTGAGTGGGGCCCGGAAATCTTCCTGTGGTAACTGGAGAACTACACTTGGGAAAGACTCCATCCCACTATGATTCCTCTCCCAACACTGTTGCTGCAGTGACACCGCCCTTGCACCGTGCTGAGATCCTAACCTAGAAAAGCATCCCGTCCTTTAAATGTAGCTGAACTTCAGAAAGCATGCAGAGAGAGACGTATGAGGAAAATGCCTCCGCAAAATCACCCCTGCATTTCCCAGAGGAAAAGGGTGAATTAGGGGCTGGAAGCTTCCACTCCCCTGGTGTCAGCACAGAAGGGCAGTAATAGAGCGATGAAGAGATGATAATGTAACCTTTAGCCTTGAGATACTCTGTGCCAAGCAAACAAAACCAAGAGGGAAACAAGGCCTGCCCATCCCTGGCTTCTCTCACCACTCAGAGCCTTCCGAAGGCCACCAGAGAGGAGGGAATTAGGGAAGAAAACTGAAAGCAGATGCAATAAAGCCACTAAGCCCCAGACCACGAGGCAAGGACTCAGATCAGAAAGAGAAGATGCAAGTGTGCCTCAGGAATCACCAGCGGATGGGACGTGGGGTGCGGGAAGGCTAAAGGGCTAATCCTGGATCCACAGCAAAGCCTGACTTGACTCGTCTTCAGAAGACGCCCCCAGATGAGGGCTGGCAGTCAAATTCAGCAAAGGAAAAGCAGAGAGTAACGTTAGTTGAACCCTTACCAGGCAATAAACACTACATGGAGTGCTTCTCAATCCTCACAACAAATTCTTGAGACTAAGCAAGTATAATATAATATCCCCATTTTATAGATGAGAAAACTGAATCCCAAGTGCTAAGCTAATTGTACCCCCACCCCAGGCACACAACTAGCAGGAGACAGAACCAACGCTTCTACCCCTGGCTATATGACACACTGTGCTCACTCTGCTCTAATGTGATGCTACTCCAGGCAGCAAGTGTTTATGTGAGCCAGTTGTGTGCAAGACAAGAAGCAGGCACACAGAGAGGAGAAAAGCACACCCTGGCCCTCAAGGAGTTGCACATTCTCTCCTGAAGTTCACAGATACTTACTGGGCTCCTCTTAGGTGAATTGGGAAGGCACCAGCTAAACTCTGGGACTCAGGGAGATATCCAGAGTTCAAGGCCCAAGGATGAAGGGAACTTTTGTTTTCTTTGTTCTTGGAGAAGGAAATAGGAAACAGAGTTATGGAAGGAGAAAAGACCCAGACAAACTGCTGAGAGACCCAGGTTGGCTGAGAGACAAACTGCTGAGAGACCCCCAGGCAGCAGGATTGCTGCCTAAAATGTGAAAATACATTGTAATAATTCATGAGTAAATAGCATTTCTCTCTTAATATAAGCTATATACGTACACACACACACACACACACACACAGTATAAAGAGAAATCTGCAGACATGTATGTGTGTGTATATACAAACATAGTTAGAAAGACCTATGGAGAGAGAAATGTGTAAACACACACACACACACACACACACACACACACGAACACACACACACCCTTAAATTGGTATCTGACATCTCTGGAATTATACTGTGGTCATTTATCTCTTATAGCTTCTATCACATTGGGTCAGTATGACTTTTCCGTATGTCTGACTAGTCTGTTAGATTATGGCCTCTTTGAGGTTAGAAATCAGGTCTCATTCAATTCTGCATCCTCAATGCACAGCACATCACCTGACACTTGGCAGGCACTACAAGTGAATTATGGATGCAGAACAATAAAAGAAGAGATGAGATGATAAATGTATTTGAGAGGTACAGATAATGTGCTATAGGAGTTGAAAAGAAGAAGCAATTAAGTCCATAGAGTGTGATCAGAAAGGTCTCCATGAAGGAAAGATTACATGAACTGGGACTTAAAGTATGCTAAGAATATGCATAAACTAAAATGGAGCTCATTCACTTTTTTTCTTTTTTTTAATTGAACTGAGATCGATAGAAAAAAAGGAGGGTAGGGGAGGAAGTCATTCCAGTAACAAGAAAAGGTATGGAGGTAGAGTGGCACGGGCCATTAGGGGCAAGAGCATTCATGTGTTGAATGCAATGTCATGTGTACATGAGCCACTCAGAGACATAGGCCATGTCAAGTTGGGAAAGAAGGCACAAAGGACAATGGGATCATGCAGGAAAGACACAGGAAGCCCAACCTATGGCCAACTATGGGTAGATAAAAAGTTTTATGAGTGAAGAGGGCTATAACAAGGAGGGACCATATTTACCAAGAGACTTATTATGTGTCTATATGTAATGTATACATAAATATCTAATAAGTAATATATCAGAGGACTAATTATAACAGGAGACATATATAATGCATACATTATATAATAAATAATTCATATATTAAGAGACTATATTAAAATAAGGGACTTATATAGTAAGTGACAATAAAGGGCAGGACTAGCCTCTTACGAAATCAGTTGCTGCTGTCTTTGTTGACCATCCACCACCAATTTTCTTGGCCCCAGGCATCTAGTATCTTCTAATGCCCCCAGATGTCCAAGCCATCCCTGTGCCTGCTCTTTACACACACTCAGAGCCAGTAACTAGTGTCTTTATTTCACACGTCCCCTCTTCTCTTTCATTCATCTGTTCTTGACTTATGTTATGCACAGCATAAGCTTCTTGGTGAAGTGATCAAAAGAGAAATGGTGGCTGACCTCATGAAAGGGATAGTCCTCCTCAACCTGCTGCCTCCAGGATTATGCATTTGAACTAAGGAGTCCAAGTCTCTGGCAGAGTTAGGGAAAGTGATATGTGAGGACAAGGGAGCTTTCTATCCTCTTCCTACCCACTTCCTATGTGAGAGGAGGTAACCACAATGCAGAACTGCAAAGAAGTCTCCATCGCTATCCCACCTGAGAACCCTTCTAAATGTGCCTGTCTCTAGACTCACTTACCCATTGGATCCAGCCGTCTGCCTCCTGGACAGGGCTTGCATGGCAGCATGGAAATAACGGAACACTTGCAACCAGAGGGCTGCCTCAAAACCCAGTCTCACCATATGCTACTGTGTGAGCCTGAGCAACTTATTTATGTTTTCAGAATCTGCTCCAATTTCCTTAAATGGGGATAATGATACACTTGCCCCTGCCAACCTCACAGGGTTGCTGATTCAAATCAAATAAGGAAAGCTGACCTGCTTTATAAACTGTACTAGGGAAATGGGCGTTATTAGTATGATAATTATTCTTCAGGAGATAAGGGTTCCAAATGATTTTCATTTGGTCGGGGGCTGGGGGAGGGTTATTCAGATTCTAGAATTTATGCTAAGCTCCTCCTAACAAACTCATCCATTCTCAACCCCAACTTCAGTACAGGAGGCTGCAGATCAGAGTCAGTGCATTCACCTGGCTCCCCCCACTCAGCTTCGGAAAGAAGGCAGGAACCCCGGGGGGATTCCTGTCCTCTGAAAGGATAATGCATAATCTGCAAATTCATAAATCACTGCGACGCTCTCGCCCGTGAGCACATTCAGTGAAGGGAGGGCCTTTCATGCCTGTAAAATTTTACTCTGAAGGAAAATTAATTTAGTTCATTAAACCTTCCTGAAATCTTGGTGCCTTTAAATCCACGGGGTCCTCTGCGCATCCCACTCACAGGCTACCGTTTCATTCCTGCCCCTACTTGATAGTTCTTTGTTTCCAGCCAGTTGGAATAAGAACCGCAGCTTTCTTTACCAGAAATGGTTGATAACTGTCACACGACAAAGACGCTACCCCTCTGGGACAGCCTATAAGGCTGCATTTTCCAGTTCCAGCAGAGTCTGAATCCCAGGGTCCTTCTCACACCTCAGGGAGATCCCCTCACCAAGGAACAGAAACTGAACATTTACAACCCAAAGCCCAACAGATCCCCAATACAAGGATGTCTGGGCACCAACTGGGCGTCTTGAACTGTGGTAGGTGTGTGCCAAATTCAGAGTGACACGAACAGTGCTCCCTGCCTGCTATGATTTTACAATCTAGTTAAGAGGACAAGGAAATAGTACAAACTATAGCAACTTGTCATGTACAATGCACAGATTTTCACCAAGCTTTTATCCCCTTTCCTGCTTTTTATAAGGGCATCTCATCAACTCTGTGGCTCACGACTGAACCTTAGCATGATCCTTGATTCCTTCCTCGTCCCACACAAATCAAGGCAAACACGGAGTCTTTGAAATACACTATAGTCCACTGTATCACACAATTACAGGTTCTCATAATTTTTTTCATTCATTAACTACAAATATGTATGGAACGCTTCCTGTTTGCCAAGTAATCTGGATTCAGCACTGAAAATAATGCAGCAGTTTCTTTGCCCTCATGAAGCTGACATTCTGGCAGGGAAGATAAATAAGTAAGTAAGTAAGTAAGTAAGTAAGTAAGTAAGTAAGTAAGTAAATGACATAGTTAGATGATGATGAGTGCTATGGGGGCGGGGGTGGAATTAACGAAAAGGAGACGATGAAGGAGCCCAGGTACATCTTCTATGAAAAATGGACACTCCTGCAAAACCCTGAATGAGGTGAGATGAAGTCATGGGGTTATCTGGGTAAGCAACATTATAGGCAGAGGAGCAGTGAATACAAAGATCCTGAGGCAGGAGTGTCCCTGGCATATTCAAGGGAGAGCAAGGAGACCAATGAAGCTGGTGTGGAAAGTAGGGGGAGATGAAGTCGGGGAGATATTCGGAGACTCAGATCTTGCTGGAACTTGTGAACCATTGTAAGGACTCCAGTGAGATGTGGAGTGAGTGAGTGAGATGGGGAGCTGCTGAGGATTTTAATAGAGAAGTTTACTTTTAACAGGATCACTCTGGCTGCTGTGTTGAGAAAGGCAGTAAGGGCACAAAAGTGAATTAGGATCCGTTGTAATCATCCAGGTGAAACATGGTATGTGTTATAGCAGAGCAACAGCAGTGCACAGGAAAAGGGACATGATGTTTATGTATTTTGAAGGTAGTGTCAGGCAAACTGGATATGGAGTGTGAATGAAAGAGAACAGTTGAGGATGACCCTCAGAGTTCAGGACTAAGCAACTGGAGGCAGAGTTGCTGGTTTATGAGATGAAGACTACAGATGAAGGAGGTATGGAGGAAAAATTAGAAATTAGCTTTGAACATGAAGTTGGAGATACCTAAGAGAATTCAAATGAACAAGTCCAATAGTGAGCTGGATAAATGAGTCTGGAGTTGAGGGAAGAGAATCTAGGACAGAAATATCCATTTGGGAATTGTCTCTAATTAGATGGTATTTAAAGACACAAGACTAGATTAGATCACCAAGAGACAGAGTGTGAAGATGGAGTAAAGATATGAGGATTGAGAGCTGAGGTGTTCCAGCATCTAGAGGTCAGGGGAGTGAGAAAGTCCTCTCAAAATTGCCACAGTGGATATGTATGTCCTGTGTGAATGCTCACCAAATGGTATTTACTACAAGGAAGAACCTCAGTAATCAAATGAACAAGATGGCCTTCGGTTGAGGCCAGTAAGCCCAATTCCCCAGAGCCCCCCCAGTTTGCTCTGGGGGGTCCTCTGTGGTCACTGCTATGACAGAGATGGAGACTTTGCCTAGGCTTCACATGGACTTCCTTTCACCAAGGCTGTTGTGCATATTATCACTGCTACATTCCCGACCTGCCAACATCAGAAACCAATGTTGAGCCTCACTATGGCACCTGGTGACAGTTTGATCACATTGCACCACCGCACCCCACCCCTGCCCCCATCACATACAGGGAGCAATTTCTTCTCATTGTGATTGCTTTCCCTACCTGCAGTGCTTATGCTAGAGTCAAAATCTTTCCATTTCAGAACCCCTTATTCACTGTCATGGTATCCCACACAACATTACTTCCAACAAAGAAACTCATTTCACAGCAAATGAAGTGCAGTAATGGGCATATCCATGGAATTCACTGGTCTTACCACAAACATAATCACCCAGAAGCAGCTGGCCTGATACAATGGTTGAATGGATTTTCAAAGATTCAATGACAACACTAGCTGGGAGTCAACACTGTGAGGTTGTGGCACTGTCTTCCATAAAGTGCATTTGACCAACAAATGGTCAAAATACAATGGTCTGAGAATCAAGGGGCAAAAGAGGTAGTGGTCCTCTCATTATTGTCCCCAATAAGCCATTTCACAGTATCTGCTTCATGTCCCCATACATTTTGGCTCTGTTGAGAGAGAACTCTTGGTTCCTAAAGAGGGAATTAAAAAAAAAAAAAAAGACAAAACTCTTGTTCTGTTGAACTGGAAGCAGAAACTAATACCCAGCTATTTTGAGCTTCTCACACTATCACTGAACCTACAGGAAAAGAAGGAGTTATTTATGAATTGGGGATGGAAATGGATGCTCACAGTAGCCAGAGAGAGGGGTTGTGCTGTCTGTTTACTCCAAGTTCTCTTTCCTGTCTATGTATTGCAGGTAATCAGGACCCTGAGAATTGTATTTCTAAGACTCTCATGTTATCTGCCTTCCAGTCTGACCCAATGCAGGAGGCAGTATGCCCGTAGGGACCAGTAGGGACCAGTAGGAAAGAAAAAAGCTACTCTTCCCACTCGTATTTTGAAGTCACAAAACAACAGCAGCAACAGAGCTGACGGGAACAACAGCAGTGACAGTGGACCTCAGTGACAGGAAGCACAGACTTCTGGGTCCCCTGCATGCGAAACCCAGCACACACAGTAGGAATCTAGGTAGGAGAGATCCTCAGCCTCTTGCACTGTTTCTTCTCCTCCTATGCAGAGGCCTGAAAAGGTTTCTATAGTTACCAATCTTTGGGCAACTTTGCCTTTTCTCTTCCTCACTCCTCCAGCCTTGTAAACAATTCCTGCATTCAATTCCTGTCTTCTCTTAGAAATACTAGAGTCAGAGACCCTCACTGACATAGAAGAGTCTGTGAGATCATAGGAAACCCAGGAAAGCATGTGTGCTGGAAGCCAAGTAAAGAAAGTGCTTCAAAGAGGAGGAGGGATCAGCTGTGTGAAATGCTGCTGACAGTTCATGTACAAGGAAGATTAAGAACAGACCAATGGATTTAGCTAATGGATGACTACAGAGGCCTTCAAAATAACTAGTTTACTTAATTTCTTATCTTCACCCCTCTTCTACCATTACACCAGAATGACCCTTCTACAGCACAGGCCAAATCCCATTACGTACTGCCAAAAAATCTCTCCTGGCTTCATACTGTCTTTAAAATCAAATCCAAATTTCTCAACATGGCATGAAAGGTCTTTCTCAACTTGGCCCCTCTAGACATTTTAACCCTCTTCTAGAGCCACTTTCCCAAATGATATCTAAATTCTAGACACACTGGAATACCTATTTCTTCCCTGTTCCAGGATCCCACACTTTTTCAAAAGCTCCCTCCTCTCCTTGAAAGTCCTTCCCCCATTTTCCACCTGCTGATCTCCTCCTCATTCCTCAAGGCCCAGCTCAAACGTCATCAACACTCTGATGTCTCACTTGTCCTCTGAGACAAAATGGATTCTCTTTTAATCCATGTTCCCCTAACTTGTTGCACATACATCCAATTATGCTATTCACCAGATTATATTATAATTATCTACTTGCATATGCATATCCACCATTAGGCTATGTGTACCTTCAAGATAGAGACCCTGCTTTTCTCATTATACTATAAGAGTATTTTATGCTCTTCCTTGACATGGTGCCTATAACCAACAGAAATACACACATTCTTGAATAGAAAGTGTTGCCATAGGTGTTCAAAGGAGGAGAAGATGAGTCTGGACTGGGGTAATCAAGGTTCTCAGAAAGGATGAGAGCTATAAGTGAAGATCTTAAGAGATGGGAGGAAAATGGAAATTTCCAGCCCTCTTCTTCTGGAGTATTTTGTAAACTCCTTCAAATGTGTCTTTTCCTTAGATAAACTAGTCTGCTAATTCTCTCCAGAAGTGAGAACCCAAGGTGGTTTAGGAGAGAACTTCATGAATTTCCATGAGAGGGTAAGAGAAAGGGGACACAAGGGCAAGAAGGGAAGACAGTGAAAACAATCTTCTAAATATGACCATATTAAGTATTAGAGGGTTGTTATTCTCTAGATACTTCTAGAAAAGACAAAGGTATATCCCTATATCTGATGGGATGTAGGTTAATGAAAACACTAGATCTATAGACAAAAGCATGACCTGATCAAGTAGAGTAGCTTAGACCAGAACTGAACAAATACAGAAAAAGCAGAGGTGGGACACTAATATATACTGAGCACCTACTAAGTGTCTAGCACCATGTTTGGTGCTTTATGTGCATTACACATATAATGGAAATAACCACAGTGAAAAGCAGATATCATTATCCCCACTGTCCAAATGAGGAAACTGTCCAGTCAGGGCCCAACACAGGTTTATCTATTCCTTCTTGATCCAAGCAAGGGATATGAGATACAAAAATTAATAAGCATTAGTCATCCCTATTTAAAGCAGAGCTATTGTTAAGAAAGTACTGTGCAGAATTTGGTTGCTGAATAAGGTAAGAGACAGATGTAGGAAATGGAAATACAGTATTGTTGAAACAAGGAGCTTATGAAAAATGGCTCTTGAATAGTAGGGGGTTGTTCTGGCTTTGTATAACGAGCCATTAAAAATTAATTAAAAATCCATTCACTCTCATTCCCTAAGGGACTTTGAAAATGAGAGAGAGTCATCTCTTGGAAATGATTTAGGTAGCTTGCAGCCCCCTAACAGGGGTGGGGCCAAATGACCCCAGAATTCCCTGCCAGTGTCTATATCCCATGATGATAGCTCACCAGAACTAGAGTTAATTAGCTCAAGGTATACCAGTAACTAGGAGTCTGAGTTCATATCTTCCTATGTGCCCATAACACGTTCCATCCAACCACCACCAGCACCCCCTGAGGAGGAGGCTGAGGGCAGGAACAGACGTGAGCAGACGAAAGATGAAAAGCTGGCTCCAAAGCCACTGGAGTGAAGCTTTCAGAGATAATCACCAACGTTAAGGAAAATATAAGCAATCTATTTCCTTGGGAAAGGAAAAAAAGCTCTAAACCAGATAGTCTTAGTGTGGAATCTATGCTCTGCCACTTACTCTCTGTGTGACCTTAGACAAGAAGCTGATCCTATGAAGCCTAAGTTTCCTCATCTGGAAAACTAAACCAATTTCATTTCTTTCATTGGATTGTTGTGAGGATTAGATGAAAGTTGTCTTCTGTCAGGTGCACAGGAAGCCCTCAGCATATATCAGGTCCCTTCCACCCTGGTTTGTCTCTGAGCAAACCAGGTCATTTGCCACCAGAGTAGAAAAATGCCATGTCCCAAGAGGGAGCATGTCACTTCTTTAGTGATGACAACTTGAAGCTAACAAAATAAAGAGCAACCTCGCCAGGCCTCTCACTTATGTAGAGATGAAAGCTCAGAGATTCCCTGAGTGCTGGTGCTCACTTTATGTGGACATGCATTGACAGCCTCAGCAATGGAAAGATCACAGGTCCATCAAGTCCATTTTGCCTGGTGTGTGATCCTATCCACTTGTCTCTTTCATTTCACCTGCAGGCACACACATTCCCCTTCCTTCTACCACTCCTGTCAGGGGCATCATTCCCTCTTGGGTCTCAGGAGCTGAAAGAGCTGGCAGCCAAACAATTTTAGCTGCTGACCCCAGTGGATTTTCTGGGGATCAGCAATTCCCCAGATTGGAAGTAGCTACCAGCCCAAGGTGCTTCCAATGAGACCAAGAGCAGAGACTTGACTAGATTGTAAGATGACCTCATGGCAAATCCAAGAGCTGTCTTATTTGTTACTGTATCTTCAGCACCTGGGACAGTACCCAGACACCCCCACCCCAAGATCTCACATACACAAAGGAGGAGAAAAATGATCTATCACCCAATCCATGATCTGTCATTTATCACAACTTGTCTCCTATCCAACCCTACAAATTGGGCTCTGCACTGTGCTAAATATCATTTAAAAAAGGAGAAACATGAGACACAAAGTATCTGACCTAAGGCACTTTCAGTGTGAGAAGAGAGGTAAATATCTATACAACTACCTTTGGTGAAAATTGAAATTGGTCTGACACGAGGCTGCTCATATTATACCTAATGTTTCACGTGAGTCTTGCAGTAACTATGAAAGATAGACATATAACAGTAATCAGTGATTCCCAAACTGGGATGAAGTAGAGAATTACCTTTGTGAAAATTTGAGCTGGCTTATTTTACCAGGTGAAGAAAGCAAATGACTTTTTTGGCTATGGAGGCATTACAAGAAAACACAAGGAGGCTAGACTCATCAGTCATGTTTCAGGACCAGAGGTGGTCTGATTACGCTAGAGTCAGGTGCATGGAGAAAGAGATGAAGTCCCAGACTGGAGTTTGATAACGATGGTTTTAAACATCAGGTATGTTTGTGGAAGGTTCAAAACATCACTACAAGTAGGGAGATAAAGTAACCAAAGTCACAACAACAGAGAGCAAGTAACACCCTCCAAAAAAACACCTCCTGACGGGCCAGGCCCTGGACAGTGTATGACTCCTCTTTAATACAGTAGTGCTCATAGGTGCAGGGCTCATAACAAGCTTTTAAAATACACAAGGGGCAGAAAACTAGCCAAAATGACAAAACAGAATTCTCAAAAGAAATTCGAGGAAGAAATGGCAGCTAAAGAATTTATCAAAACAAATATAAACAATATAACTGAACAAGAATTTAGAATAATAGTCATAAGATTAATCGCTGGGCTTGAAAAAAGCATAGAAGACTGCAGAGAATCTATTGCTGTAGAGATCAAGGAACTAAAAAATAGTAATGATAAATTTGAAAAAATGCTATCAATGAGGTGCAAAATAAAACAGAGGCGGTCACAGAGAAGACTGAAGAGGCAGAAGGGAGAGGCAGAAATAGAAGATAAAATTATGGAAAAATAGTAAGCTGAGAAAAAGATTTTAAAAAATTCTGGATCATGAGGGGATAATTAAAGAACTAAATGATTCAATGAAATGGAACAATATCCATATGATAGGAGTTCCAGAAGAAGAAGAAGAGATAGAAAAAGACCAAAGGTGTACTTGAACAAGTCACACAGCTGAGAACTTCCCCAAGCTGGGGAAGGAAACAAACACTGAAATCCAGGAGGCACAGAGAACTCCCTTCAGACATAACTTGAATCAATCTTCTGCATGACTTATCATAGTGAAACTGGCAAAATACAAAGATAAAGAAAGAATTCTGAAAGCCCCTAGGGATAAATGGGCCTTAACATACAAAGGTAGACACATAAGGGTAGTATCAGACCTATCTACTAAAACTTGGCAGGCCAGAGGAGTGGCAGGAAATTTTCAATGTGATGAACAGGAAAAATATGTGGCCAATAATCCTTTATCCAGCAAGCCTGTCATTCAGAATAGAAGGAGAGATAAAGGCTTTCCCAAACAAACAAAAACTGAAGGAATTCATCACCAATAAACCAGCCCTACAAGAGATCCTAGGGGTATTCTGTGAGTGAAATGTTGCAACGACCACAAAGGACCAGAGACATCACTACAAGCATGAAACCTACACATAACACAATGACTCTAAACCCATATCTTTCAATAATAACACTGAATGTAAATGGACTAAATGCTCCAATCAAAATACACAGGGTATCAGAATGGATAAAAAAAAAAAAAAAAGACCCATCTATCTGCTATCTATGAGACCCATTTAGACCTGAGGACACCTTCAGATTGAAAGTGAGGGGATGGAAAATGATCTATCATGCTACTGGAAGTCAAAAGAAAGCTGGAGTAACCATACTTATATCAGAAAGACTAGATTTTAAACTAAAGGCTGGTAACAAGAGATGAATAAGGGCATTATATAATAATTACAGCATCTATCCATCAAGAAGAGCTAACAATTATAAATGTCTATGCACCAAATTCAGAAGCACCCAAATATATAAAACAATCACAATCATAAGCAATCTTATTGGTAAGAATGTGGTAATTACAGAGGACTTTAATACTCCACTTACAACAATGAACATATCATCCAGAAAGAAAATCAATACATAAACAATGGCCCTGAATGATACACTGGACTAGATGGAGTTGACAGATATAGTTAGATCTTTTCATCCTAAAGCAGCAGAATATACATTCTTTTCAAGTGTACATGGAACATTCTCCAAGACAGATCATATACTGGGTCACAACACAGCCCTTCATAAGTATAAAAGAACTGAGATCATACCATGCACGCTTTGAGACCACAATGCTATGAAACTTGAAATCAACCAAAGGAAAAAGTCTGGAAAACCTCCAAAAGCATGGAGGTTAAAGAACATCCTACTAAAGAATGAATGGGTCAGCCAGGCAATTAAAGAAGAAATTTAAAAATATGTGGAAACAAATGAAAATGAAAACACAACAATCCAAACCCTTTGGGATGCAGCAAAGGCAGTCCTAAGGGGAAAACACATTGCAATCCAGGCCTATCTCAAGAAACGAGGGGCGCCTGGGTGGCGCAGTCGGTTAAGCGTCCGACTTCAGCCAGGTCACGATCTCGCGGTCCGTGAGTTCGAGCCCCGCGTCAGGCTCTGGGCTGATGGCTCGGAGCCTGGAGCCTGTTTCGGATTCTGTGTCTCCCTCTCTCTCTGCCCCTCCCCCGTTCATGCTCTGTCTCTCTCTGTCCCAAAAATAAATAAACGTTGAAAAAAAAAAAAAACAACAACAACAAAAAAAAGAATCTGTCCCCTGATAGACTGCCCTGTTTTCCCCCTTCTTTAAAAAAAAAAAAAAAAAAAAAAGAAACGAGAAAAATCCCAAATACAAAATCTAACGGCACACCTAAAGGAAACAGAAGTAGAACAGCAAAGAAACCCCAAACACAGCATAAGAAGAGAAATAATAAAGATCAGAGCAGAAATAAACAATATAGAATCTAAAAAAAAACCAGAAGAACAGATCAATGAAATTAAGAGTTGGTTTTTTGAAAAAATAAACAAAATCGATAAAGCTCTAGCCAGGCTTCTCAAAAAGAAAAGAGAGAGGACCCAAATTGATAAAATCACAAATGAAAATGGATTTATTACAACCAATCCCTCAGAAATACAAGCAATTATCAGAAAATACAATGCAAAACTATATGCCAACAAACTGGACAACCTGGAAGAAATGGACAAATTTCTAAACACCCACATACTAACCAAAATTCAAATGAAAAGAAATAGAAAACTTGAACAGACCCATAAATAGTAAAAAAAATGAATCAGTTATCAAAAATCGTCCAACAAATAGGAGTCCTGGGCCATATGGCTTCCCTGGGGAATTCTACCAGACATTTAAAGTAGAGTTAATACCTATCCTTCTCAAGCTGTTCCAAAAAATAGAAATGGAAGGAAAACTTCCAGACTCATTCTATGAAGCCAGCATTACTTTGATTCCCAAACCAGTCAGAGACTCCACAAAAAAAAGGAGAACTACAGGCCAATATCCCTGACGAACATGGATGCAAAAATTCTCAACAAGATACTAGCATATTGAATTCAATAACATATAAAAAGAATTATTCACCATGATCAAGTGGGATTCATCCCTGGGCTGCAGGGCTGGTTCAATATTCACAAATCAATCAATGTGATACATCACATTAATAAAAGAAAGGATAAGAACCATATGATCCTGTCGATTGATGCAGAAAAGGCATTTGACAAAATTCAGCAACCTTTCTTAATAAAAACCCTCGAGAGAGTTGGGATAGAAGGAACATACCTTACTATCATAAGAGCCATATATTAAAAGCCCACAGCTAATATAATCCTCAATGGGGAAAAACTGAGAGCTCTCCCCCTGAGATCAGGAACACGACAGGGATGTCCACTCTCACCACTGTTGTTTATCATAGTGTTGGAAGTCCTAGCATCAGCAATCAGAAAACAAAATGAAATAAAAGGCATCCAAATTTGCAAAGAAGTCAAACTTTCACTTTTCACAGACAACATGACACTCCACATGGAAAACCCAAAAGACTCCCCCAAAAGACTGCTAGAACTGATACATGAATTCAGCAAAGTTGCAGGATACAAAATCTATGTACGGAAATTGGTTTTATTTTTATATACCAATAATGAAGCAACAGAAAGAGAAATAAGGAAACTGATCCCATTTACAATTGCACCAAGAACCATAAAATACCTAGGAATAAACCTAACCAAAGATGTAAAAGATCTGTATGCTGAAAACTATAGAAAACTTATGAAGGAAATTGAAGAAGACACAAAGAAATGGAAAAACATCCCATTCTCAAGGATTGGAAGAATAAATATTGTTAAAATGTCAATACTACCCAAAGCAATCTACACATTCAATGCAATCCTAATCAAAATTGCACCAGCATTGTTCTCAAAGCTAGACAAACAATCCTAAAATTTTTATGGAACCTCAAAAGACCCTGAATAGCCAAAGTAATATTGAAGAAGAAAAACAAGGCAGGACTCATCACAATCACAGACTTTAGCCTCTACTACAAAGCTATAATCATCAAGACAGTATGGTATTGGCACAAAAACAGACACATACACCAATGGAATAGAATACAAAACCCAGAATTGGACCCACAAATGTATGGCCAACTAATCTTTCACAAAGCAGGAAAGAGTATCCAATGGGAAAAAGACAGTCTCTTTAGCAAATGGGTGCTGGGAGAACTGGACAGCAACACGCAGAAGAATGAAACTGGACCACATTCTTACACCATACACAAAAATAAACTCAAAATGGACAAAAGACCTAAATGTGAGACAGGAAACCATCAAAACCCTAGAGGAGAAAGCAGGCAACAACCTCTTTGACCTCAGCTGCAGCAATTTCTTACTCGACACATCTCCAAAGGCAAGGGAATTAAAAGCAAAAATGAACTATTGGGACCTCATCAAGATAAAAATCTTCTGCACAGCAAAGGAAACAATCAACAAAACTAAAAGGCAACTGACAGAATGGGAAAAGATATTTGCAAATGACATATCAGATAAAGGGTTAGTATCTAAAATCTATAAAGAACTCACCAAACTCCGCACCCAAAAAACAAATAATCCAGTGAAGAAATGGGCAGAAGACATGAATAGACACTTTTCCAAAGAAGACATCCAGATGGCCAACAGACACACGAAACGATGCTCAGCATCACTTATCATCAGGGAAATACAAATCAAAGCCACACTGAGATACCACCTCACACTGGTCAGAGTGGCTAAAATGAACAAATCAGGAAACTATAGATGCTGGCAAGGATGTGGAGAAATAGGAACCTTCTTGCACTATTGGTGGGAATGCAAACTGGTACAGCTGCTCTGAAAAACAGTGTGGAGGTTCCTCAAAAAAATAAAAAAGAACTACCCTATGACCCAGCAATAGCACTGCTAGGAATTAATCCAAGGGATACAGGAGTGCTTATGCATAGGGGCACAGGTACCCCAATGTTTATAGAGGTGCTTTCAACAATAGCCAAATTATGGAAAGAACCTAAATGTCCATCAAATGATGAATGGATAAAGAAGATGTGGTTTATATATATAATGGAATACTACTTGGCAAAGAGAAAGAATAAAATCCTGCCATTTGCAGCAATTTGGATGGAACTGGAAGGTATTATGCTAAGTGAAATAAGTCAGTCAGAGAAAGAAAGGTGCCATATGTTTTCACTCTTATGTGGATCCTGAGAAACTTAACAGAAGACCATGGGGGAAGGGAAGGGGGAAAAAAAGCAGTTACAAACAGAGAGGGTGGGAGGCAAACCATAAGAGTCTCTTAAATACAGAGAACAAACTGAGGATTGATGGGGGTGGGGGAGAGGGGAAAGTGGGTGATGGGCACTGAGGAGGGCACTGGTTGGGATGAGCACTGGGTGTTGCATGTAAGCCAATTTGACAATAAATTATATTAAAAAATAAAATAAAAATGTAGAGCTAAAAAAACACCATGTATGTAAATTTCCTATTGTTTCAGTAGGGAAAGATCACCACAAATGGAGTGGCTTAAAGCAATACAACTATATTATCTTACAATTTTGGAAAACAGAAGTCCAAAATAGGTTTCAGTAGCTAAAATCAAGCTGCCAGTAGGCTGTGTTTCTACATCCTTTCTTGGGCTCCAGGGGAGAAACCATTTTCTTGCCTTTCCCAACTTCTAGATGCTGCACCCATTCCTTTCTTGTGGTTCCATTCCACACTCAAAGCCACAAATGGCTAATCAACACTCTTTCTCACACTGTATCAGTCTCCTACTCTTCTGCCTTCCTCTTCCCCATTTAAGGATCCTCTGATTACACCGGGTCCAGCCAGATAACCCAAGATAATCTCTTCATCTTCAGCTCAAATGATTACAACCTTATTTCCATTTACTATCTTAATTCCCCTGCATCTTATAACCTAACATATTCAAAGGTTGCAGGCATTAATTGTGGACATCTTTGGGAGGCCACTATTATGCCTACCATGTCAGGTTAAGGAGATTCTACTCTACTCAGTAAATAGCACAGAGATGTCTAAGTGCTTGAGGTGAATGATTTGTTCGCACTTATGTTTTGGAAACAAAACTGTCCAGAGTATGAAGGATAAATCAGTGAAGATGAAAAACAAGGAGGCTAGTGAGGATATTGCAATAATCCAAATTTAAGAGACTAAAGATCTAAACTGAGATAATGATAATTGGAAAGAAAAGGAGAAAAAAATCTATGAAAATTGTTGCTAAAAATTGCAAATGATGCATAATAGAAAAGAAAGGAGTCAAAGATGCCTCAGAGATTTCTAGGAAGTTAGTGGGTTTCATTATAATTCGAAGGCCTGCACTTGAATCCAGCTCCAACACTTACAGGAGGAGCATCTTGTATGTTTGCATAATCTAACACTCATTTCATGCCCCAGCTTGGTTAGATGGGATTCCAGCCTAACTCCCTGAATCTATGCATTCTCCCTTTCTTTGGAAACATGTTCATGGCTAAAGCTCTCCCTCTTTCCCCTCTTGCTCTTGTTCATATACCTAAGAGATGGATGGGCATATTTGTTATTACCTGCCCAACTGCCTGAACTTCTAAGGATTTCCCTCCCTAGGTTAATATGCTTAGCCTCACCCACATATCTGGTCACCTCTTGAGCACATTCACAAACCACTTGCCTGGATCTCACTTGCAGATTGCCCAGATTTCCATGTTCTTTCTGAGTTGGCCTTGTTCTAGATCTTGATCCAGAATAACTGAGAATTGGGCCATAGAAGCCATATCTCAGGACATAACAGATGAAGGGCTGTCCTATTCATGTGGTAGGAGGTGGGGAGGGGATGTAGATTTTAATCTGTTCAAACTCTTGGACAAGCACTTAGTCAAAACCCCAGAGGTCTGTCCCATATATTCTAGCAAAAGGACCATCCTTTCAAGCAAGCCAGTGCTCATAAATCCCAGACATTAGAGGTACAAATATTTAGTGTGTAATCAGGGCCATGCCATACCTAGAGAAGAATTGCTCCCCTCTGGTCTTCTGCAGTGGCCAGCATTCCCCTAGCAACCAAATCAGTGTCCACACTAGAAAGTTACCTAGATTGCCTAAAATAACACAAGCCTAGACTTTGTCTCCATATGACTCCTCGGAAAGGAGCAGAACCTCCAGCGGCTGATGGTGGATGATTTAAGAACCCTCTCTCATGTAGCCTAGGACATAATAACAAAGAACACATAATTTATTTGTATTGATTCACCAGCACACATTTGATCATATCTCCTTGTCCTTTCTTTTGCTAAGAATCCATGGCCACAGTCCTGAGAAATTTATCTTTTGCAGAATATCTCTGTAAAAAATAAGTTCCTCACATATCTTAGGTACAGACAAAGAGTACAGCCAAGGAGACTTGCCAAGGAAAAGGGGAAAGGGGGTCGGCAGCCCTTCTTGTATACTGACTCTCATCTAAACAATCTCCCTCCATGATATGAAGCAGAAAAGTGTGCATGGGAATCAGGTTTGGGGCAGGGACTGTCAGATACAAAAACAGAAAGTGGAGACAGATCAGATTCCTGCTCTAGAGAAACAAGGAGCACAGAAGAGCTGGTCGGAGTCTGAGTCAAAGAGAAGGAATAAAAGTGAGGAACAGAAACAAGTTTGGACCTCACGATAGATTGAGTTGGCATAAAAATGCCCAGGTGTTCAGCTGTTTCCGTTTAACCTTGAATGACTGACTTGCTTGTACTGAGCATCTACTGTGCATTTGGCTCTGCTCCAGAAGCCAGAGTAGGTTAGACATAGTTTCTTCTCTCCAGAAATTCTCAATCTAATGAGGGGAGGGGAAATAGATAAGTAAACAAATACATAATGTGATTCCTGCACTAACAAGGGTACTGAACTGCACTAACTCAAGGACTCTGGTGATGCTTATAATTCCATGGTGTAGAGGCTCCCCCCACTCCAAATCAGAACACAAAACAGTAGGGAAAATCAAAAGAAACGGCTTTGCATTTTGACAAGCCTGATCAACTTTGGTCAGCACAGGGAACTTTAGACCTGATGTTGAATTTGATCACGTAGAAAGGAGCCATTTGTTTTGAACCCGCTGTATTCCTTGGTGTCCCACAGAGATGTGGCAGTAACGGGGCCCCACCATTAGTTGCCCTTGGCACTAAGAAGATTGGTCTAGAAGACCTCAAAAGGAACATAAACCCTCCCCTCTGTCACATGTTCTCCTCTCCCTGTTTCTCTCTGCCTGCCAGAATCTTCCCACCCACTCTTCAAGTATCAACTCAAGCCCGCCACCCCCAGCAAGATCATCCATTACCCTCATCCACATACATCTCTCCATCTGTGGCCAACTTATTTCTCACTGTCTCCCATGTCACATGCTTATCATCTTACAAATTGGACCATGATACTCCTTCCATTGAGTGGTGGAGTTCACATCCCTCCTTTTGAAAGTGGACAGATCTTTGTTATGGCCCAGACCAATGGCACAGAGGGGAAATGGTATTAAGTGACTTCAAAGGCGACACTGTGTGCCCTTAGAATGGCCACTCTCAGGGTCCAAATGCCATGTGTGAGGAAGTAAAAAACCAGCCCACAACAGGATAGACCACAGACAGGGGCCACAGAGTTTCAGCCCATTGCCCAGTTGAGGAGCCAGCTGAGAATGACAGTCAGTCACCAGACATGAGGGAATACATACCCTCCAATAAGGCCACTGAGTCAGTCTCAGCTTTGATTCATTCAGCTGAGGCACCAGACATGGCATACCTCATGCCCTATCAAAATCCTTGACCCACAAAATGTATGTACATAATAAAATGTTGTTCTTTTGCATCACTAAGTTTCAGGGTGGTTCGTTACATTGAAAAGGTACCTAGAACACCATTCAAAAAACACATGCAGCATTTAAGGCAGACAGCATTAGGCACATGGAATAATTTTTAATGATTTGATTCATAAAGACCTAATCTCCATACCTAGAATGTATACCCCTTGAGAGAACACATTAGAACCTAGCAGGCGTATTCCTACAGGTATACTATATACCACATGCCCTGAAGAGTATTCATCAAGGAACCCCTCAGACCTATCCCTTCCTTGAGGAATGCAACATCTCAAAGAGAGCACAATCATCCCCTTAGTTGTCCAGGTCAAACATCCAGGAATCCTCCTATATGCAGCACATGCAACCCCACCCTACTCTTCTGTCTCTGATGTTCACATCTCACCCTTCTATGTAGCCCCACCCCTCCTCCCCAAGTTCAAACTGTCATCCTCTCTCATGAGCACTTCTGCGACTGCCTCCTTCTGGTATCCCCACCTCTAGTTGCACAAGCCTCTGGTTCTGCAAAGTGCCATGCTACCTTCCCAACACCCAAATATGATCAGGTCATTCTCAAAATCCTCCCTGACTCCCTACTGCCTACAGGGGACAACCTAAAGTAACTGACAAGGCACAAGGGCTTTGTCAACCTGGTCCTGGCCTAGGTCTCTATGTCTCTATCCATATTTCCTGCCACCTTGGGTTCTATTTTCTGGGTCACTCATCTGAACCAAAGAATGGAGAAGATGATTTGAGTGACTTTTTTCGATTCTCCTCACAACAGTACATAACCAAAGCATTCAGGATTAATTTATTCATTCTCATATTCTCTGTTTCTGTCCTGTCTCTTGGCTTAATTATATTGCAGAACCCTCTCTAGAGTCTAGAACTGTGCTTTCCAATACCATATCCATTAGCTACACATGCCTATTTAAATTTAAATAATGAAAATTAAGTAAATAAATAAAATTAAGTAAATAAAAATTAATAATTCAGTTCCTCAGTCACACGAGTCACATTCAAGCACTCAGCAGTCACATGTGGCTAGTGGCTAATAAACGGGACACAGAAGATCATAGAACACTCCCATCACTGCACAAAGTTCTGTCGAATAGTGATGATCTAGATATTCTCAACTAAGTGTTGTCCTAGAAATACAGTTCCCTATTTTCTCACCTAAAATGCAGACTTAAAAAAAATTTTATGATTTATTTATTTTGAAAGAGAGAGAGCAAGGGAGGGATTGGTGGGGGCGTGGAACTCAAGCAGGTTCCACATTGCCAGTGCAGAGCCTGATGTGGAGCTTGAACCCACCAACCATGAGATCATGGCCTGAGCCAAAATCAAGAGTTTGATGTTTAACCAAGCCACCCAGGCATCCCTAAAATGCAGACTTTAAATACCCATTATTGTGTAGTGGAGAGCTAGCTTCGCCATGTCTCTCCATGCCCTCTCCTTCTGGGAACAATATCCCTTTGGGGAACCAGTTTCTCCCCATGATGAGTCATATGGTTCAGGTGGCATGGGCCATGGTACTGAGTGTATCCTCAGCTTGAAGAGCTGGCTCTATTTATCCCAAGTCAGTCTTCCACCCCAGCCCTATGGTATAGTGATTGATTCCAAGAAAAACATGTTACCAAACTGGAGCCAATAATATCCAAGACGAGTCTTGCTGGGACTTTTGCGAAATAGAAGCATCCCCTTCCTTCCTCAAGAAACATCAGAAGAGACTTTTGTCTTCTAAATAATATGGAATGAAGGTATGAGTTCTAGAATACTATGACCATTTTGCTGTCTTGCAAGGAAAGCCTGACATTGCTGGGGGAAAAGAAAGTGAAACCTGAGGATGTGGCCAACACTGCATAAGCCAGAGTAGAAATACTACAGGAATGTAAGTACTGATGTTATCATTTGAGCTGCTGTATCAAACCTGACCTGAAGCTGTTAACCTCTAGTATTTTATGTCAAATCAGCCAATAAATCCTTTTTGTCTCAGTTCATCCATATTCTAATTACACCTGAAATACTCTAGCCATCCTTTGAGCCTCAGGTCAAAGTTACCTCCTCCACAAGGCCTACCCTGTCTTTTCCAGACAGACTATTATTCCTTCTTTTATATGACCCTTGCTACACCCTAGCATTATAACAACTTCTTACTGAATTGTGATGTTAACATTTTATCTTCTTACTACACTGTGAGATATTTGAGAGTGAGTTTCGAGCCTCTTGATCTTTCTGAAAAATAAGGAAATACACAAACATAACCCTACCTGATCCATAATAGATGCTTCCAAGCATCTGTTAATAAGTGAATATCTACAGGATAAATGGTAGCCAACTGACAAATTTCAGTTCACAACAGTAATGGTAGTAGGACTACAAGTCAACATCTATATCCACTACTTCATTTAACCCTTACAGCAATCCTATGAAATGTGACCACCATTATTCCCCTCCCCCACTTTTTTAAAACAGGATCAACCAGAGTCTTGAAAAGATTATGTAACTAAACAAAGTCCCATGACACATAAATGACAGCACTTGACATATTCTAACGAAAAAATATGACTGTTCCCTCCCAAGGTTTCATATCCTACCTCCCTCCTTGTTATTAATGTTTATTCATTTTGAGAGAGGAAGAGACAGAGACAGAGAGAGCACGAGGAGGGGCAGAGAGAGGGAGACGGAGACGGAGACGGAGACGGAGACGGAGACGGAGACGGAGACGGAGAGGGAGAGGGAGAGGGAGAGGGAGAGGGAGAGGGAGAGGGAGAGGGAGAGGGAGAGGGATTGAGAGGGAGAGGGATTGAGAGGGAGAGAGAGAGAGAGACAGAGAGAATGCCAAGCAGGCCCCACACTATCAGCACAGAGCCTGCCATGGGGCTCAATCAGAAACCCTGAGATCATGACCTGAGCCAAAATCAAGAGTCAGATGTTTAACCAACTGAGCTGCCCAGGGCCTCCCTCCACCTCCCTCCTGATTAAGGGGGTCAACGAACTCAGCAACTTTGGCACCACAGAAATTATCATGCCAGCTTGGTGTATACTAGAACCTCTGCTGGCTAAGCCTCTCTCTCAAGGCTAAGTTCAAAATCAACCAAACAAAATCTTCAAGATGGAACCACAAACTCAATCTCAAGCCAACCGTTTACTCTAAGCTCAGAGGTTAAAGAAGACCTGGGGGACTGCAGGTCGGGCACGAAGGCTGCATGAGCGACGTCAGCTCTCTGGAAGCAAGGACAGGGCACTTCTTTTTTTTTTTCTTTTTTTTCAATATATGAAATTTATTGTCAAATTGGTTTCCATACAACACCCAGTGCTCATGCCAAAAGGTGCCCTCCTCAATACCCATCACCCACCCTCTCCTCCCTCCCACCCCCCCATCAACCCTCAGTTTGTTCTCAGTTTTTAAGAGTCTCTTATGCTTTGGCTCTCTCCCACTCTAACCTCTTTTTTTTTCCTTCCCCTCCCCCATGGGTTTCTGTTAAGTTTCTCAGGATCCACATAAGAGTGAAAACATATGGTATCTGTCTTTCTCTGTATGGCTTATTTCACTTAGCATCACACTCTCCATTTCCATCCACGTTGCTACAAAAGGCCATATTTCATTCTTTCTCATTGCCACGTAGTATTCCATTGTGTATATAAACCACAATTTCTTTATCCATTCATCAGTTGATGGACATTTAGACTCTTTCCATAATTTGGCTATTGTTGAGAGTGCTGCTATAAACATTGGGGTACAAGTGCCCCTATGCATCAGTTACTCCTGTATCCCTTGGGTAAATTCCTACCAGTGCTATTGCTGGGCCATAGGGTAGGTCTATTTTTAATTTTCTGAGGAACCTCCACACAATTTTCCTCCAAACTGGCTGCACCAATTTGCATTCCCACCAACAGTGCAAGAGGGTTCTCGTTTCTCCACATCCTCTCCAGCATCTATAGTCTCCTGATTTGTTCATTTTGGACACTTTGACTGGCGTGAGGTGATATCTGAGTGTGGTTTTGATTTGTATTTCCCAGATGAGGAGCGACGTTGAGCATCTTTTCATGTGCCTGTTGGCCATCCGGATGTCTTCTTTAGAGAAGTGTCTATTCATGTTTTCTGCCCATTTCTTCATTGGGTTATTTGTTTTTTGGGTGTGGAGTTTGGTAAGCTCTTTATAGATTTTGGATACTAGCCCTTTGTCCGATATGTCATTTGCAAATATCTTTTCCCATTCCGTTGGTTACCTTTTAGTTTTGTTGGTTGTTTCCTTTGCTGTGCAGAAGCTTTTTAGCTTCATAAGGTCCCAGTAATTCATTTTTGCTTTTAATTCCCTTGCCTTTGGGGATGTGTCGAGTAAGAGATTGCTATGGCTGAGGTCAGAGAGGTCTTTTGCTGCTTTCTCCTCTAGGGTTTTGATGGTTTCCTGTCTCACATTCAGGTCCTTTATCCATTTTGAGTTTGAGGACAGGGCACTTCTATGGTTCCCTCCCACCTCTCTGCTCTCCCGACCCCCAGGCTCCACCTCCACATCTTGGGTCACACTCCACCTTCAGTTTCTGCTTCCAGGCCACCTACCTCACAGTGCTCAGATGGCAGGCTCTAGTTTTTCTCCTAAACTTGGAACTTTGATTCAAAAGAGCAGGTTTTGGGTCACAGGTGATCCAGGGAAAGGGAAGGAACACACACCTGTCTCCTACCATCCAGGACACTGAGGGGTTTAGGTGGACAGTACGGGACTTCAAAGCCCAGAATCACAGGAAAGGGATCATTCAATCAGCCAGCATGTGCCCAATACCTAAAATGTGCCAAGGGATTCTCAGGTATTGTGGGCACATGAGGGAAAGACGGGGCACCTACTGAGACAGGTTAGTGGGTGGGAGGCTGTGAGTGGGAGATTACAGTGGAGGGGGAGAGTCAGAGAGAGAAAGTGAGATGGAGATACAGTTTATATATAGCATGTGTGTTTTTCCACATAAACACAACATACGCGTCCAAAAGGTGAGAACCTCTTTCAGTGTGGGTCGTGGACCAGAGGAATCAGACCCGCTTAAGGAACTTATTTTAAAAAATGCAGATTCTGTTTTCTACCCCTCATGCACTGAGATCTGTGCCCAGAGGTGTCACCCCTTCCATAACTGTACTGGGGCCACCGGCTGCTCAGGGCTCTGTTCCTAAGCAGACCTGAGTCATCTGCAAGAACCTCCAGAGGAGGCCAGATGGCACAACGCCTCTTGGAAAGCCAGATTTATTTCCAGACCTCCAGTGACTCAAGATAATCAAGAGCTACATGAGCAGCCCCTCCAGTAGTTATTGTCTGGGGGAAGGTGACGGGGGGGGGGGGGAGGGGGGCACAAGAAACACAGGAGCAGGGCCAAGGGCAGCCACATAGCATCTGCTAATGGCTCCCAAGTGTTGACTCCCAGCCACCCCAGCACAAGAAGAACGAACCCCCACTTTAAGGGCCTTTTGCATTGAGATCTATGGCTCAGCAGGGGCCCAGCTTCTTTTCCACTTATGAGCATCACTCAAATCTTCCAGTAGCCTCTACGGAACCCAGCCCTGAGCAGCATGAGTGCGACATGAAAAAAACCCCACCCAAGGGTGGGACACATCCTGCCAGATACCCAATACGGCACAGTGCAGGCACTGGGGCCTACAAGCCACCTCCAGTAGTACATGCCTGTGCTGCAAGGTGGCCCCACCTCATGGAGCCCATCTCCTCCAGACAGCAGTGCCTGCATAGGAGAGCGCCCACTGGATGCTGAGGACAATGGGCCTCCTGGCACATAGGAGGTTCTCAACAAACCTCTGTTGGCTGGACGCATGCAAGAGCAAAGCAACCCTGAGCTCCCGGTGTATATACCAGTGGATACAGTAATCCCCTAAAGACTAAGTGTTATAGTAGTTAAAGCCCAAATCCTGAAAGCAGACAGCCCTGGGTTCACATTCCAGCACCGCCACTTCTGTGTGGCCCCCAGAGCCTCCCCGTCTCCCTCCACACAGGCACATCGACCTCATAGGCCTGCGGTGAGGAACAAAGAGGAAAACCGTGAATCAACTCAGTGTCTGGCACACAGAAAGAAACTGGGCAATGGTAGCTGGTATGTAGAATGAGCTCCAGAAGGTTCCATTTCTCTTACAAGGTAGAGGCGAGAAGGATGAGAGGTGAGTGGCAGGAGGTGGGAAGTGGAGAGAGACCACTCTAAGTAGTACCAATCTGATGCAAACCGGGTTCGGTTTTCCCCAGCATCCCACTGTGAAAGCTCAAGCTCACAGAGCCAAGAAACCTCCAAAGGTCACACAGTGCAGAGCTGGGATTCAAGTCCAGCCGGTCCTCAAAGCCTTGCTCTTTCCTTAACAAAAGTTGATGTGTAAAAGCCTCTGGTGGGTCTGGAAGGTGACTGAGCAGAAGCCAATCCCTTCCTGGCCCTGTGGGCACAGCTAAGGATGCACTGAGCTCACAAACTGCCTGCACACAGGAGGACCCGGGATGGATATTATTAGTGTATAGTGTGGAGATGGGCCGGGAGGGAAAGGATAAATACAAGAAAAACAATTAGCAAACTGATGTAGCTCAGTTCTGTTTTTCCTCATACTGGAAAGGATAACCATCTGGGTGTAAGACCCAAGGCTGTGCTTGAAGGCACCAGAGCAAGGATATCTGGAAGCAAAAGACAGTAGTTCATACACAAAGAAATGCAGAGAAAACCAAAGCAGGACACCTGCCTAGCAGCCCACGTTCAACAGAAAACAGAAAAGCAAATTAACTCATTTCTGAAATGCATCTGAATTAGTGAAAATTAATTCTAAAGTTATGAAGTATGCAGATACCCCAAAGAAACCAGGATCCTCTATCCTGTATGCTGGCCCAGGCCTGCCAGGGAACATTCTAGCAGAATGACAAAGCTATTTATGCCCATTACCCTGCTAATTCCACTTTCGGTAATATACTTTTATATCCCAAAGAAATCACTCAAAAGTAAAAAAGAAAAAAGCTATTTGTATGGAAATGTTCATAACACTGCCATCCCTCACAGGGGGGAAAAAAAAACAATTAAACAACCTAAATACCCCACAGCACAGACATATTCAAGCAATCAATAGCATATTCTATGATGGATTCCACATTGTTACTACAAATTGAGAACTGAAACTACATGCCTGTATTAATACAGGGGGAAAATGTAGAAACATACCTAAGTTACAAACTAGAGCAAAAGAATGCTGTGCTTATTATAGCTACGTATAAATATGTATATCCACTTGATAACCCTGTGTTTGGTATTAATGAGATTATATTCTACAAAGTTAGATACATAATGAAAAACGATTTTTGTTTTATGTATTGACTTAGCCTAAAGTCTACCTTTAAAAAATGCGTGTCTATTTAATATGTAATTGTGGAAATGCAAATATACACCCCTGTATAGATGGTCATAAATGACAATCAGGATGGAATACTATTTTTAAATGATCTGGGATCATGATGAATCTACATTGTATACCAACTTCAAATCTTTATTTGTTTATATTTAAATGTTTCCAAGAACATTATATTACAGGATGCCCAGTGGCTGACTTCCACATTGTTCTTCACTACGGTGGTTAGCCGTTATTTACCGCTGAGGTTAAGCTGACGTATCAGCGATCGCCATGCACATACATTCTTCTGTTAAAACTGTTTGTCTGTCCTGCCTCTTCCTTTTAGACTGCCAGCTTTTTGAAAAGCGGGATTGTGTCTTCCCTCTTCTTCCAAGTGCCTCCACAGAGAGCATCTTTGAACTGATTCACAGACTGGGGCTCCATTAGGATTTAATGATGAAGGTTAAGAGAAAAGGCAGGATAATTATCAACTATATTTATAAGATAGAATAATGCTGAAAGACTTACAAATCGGAGCTAGGTACAAATAATTAACTTGCTATGTTTTATTTTGGCAAAGGTCTTGAAACAAATAAAATATTCTCCATGTTCATTCATTGATAAGCCATATCTAGTATGTGTTAGTGATACAAAGATAAATTAGACCTGGTCCTGCCCTTCCTACAGAGTATTTCACATTTAGTGAGTTAGACACATGAACATACAATAGCAACATAAAGAGAGCGACTCTGATGGACATCAGCGCAAAGTGCTGTCAGTAAGGAGAAAAGGCTGTCTCGGCAGGCTTCCAGGAGGAGGATTACTAGCTGAGCTGAATCCTAAGAGGATGAATAAGGTGTAGCCATAAGGAGACTGCAGTCGGTGAAGGGCTAGGAAGGGGGCAGAATTCCAGGCGAAGGGAACAAAACCTACAAAGGCAGAGGTATGATGAGCGGGAACAGCCAGCAGATCTCAAACACAGGATCTGAGTTAGGGACAGCTGAGGCTGGGTCAACATAAAAGCCTGGATTTTGAGAAGGGTCTCACTCCATTATTTTGGGTGGTGTGTGTCCTTAGACTAAGAGCAGGGGAGGAAGATGGGAGGGAAGAAATATACAAAAGGCCAGCGTCACATGTCACTGCAGGTCAGGAGAGACAGCAGAAAGCATCTGAACACCGTGTCCAACATTAAAAGGAAAGCTGATTTCGCTTCCTCAACATGTCTTGACCCTCAAAACACCACCTCTCGGGCTGCACTGAGTGACAAGCAACTTGGAAGCTATTCAAACGAGGGATATTCTAGCAGAACGTTACGTGATTAAGAGAGAACACATACCAATTTCTATTTGGTAAATGCAAAGTTACTCTGGAACGGGGTGAGAAAAATTACACATTTTCCTAAACTATTCTTAGAACCCCCCCAAAAAAGTGACTCCCCCAGATATACTTTATCAATAAAAGATTTTTTTCCTACTTTAAGAAACAGGTTTTAGAATGTCAAAATGTGGACAATGATAAAATACCCTCTTTCTCTTTTCCTCCACAAACCCATGAAAACTTTGTTGTCCTGCTTACAAATTTTGTTTCATGGAAGAAATGGAGTATTTTCCTTTAACATATTTTTTTGCCAGCCCAGAGGAATGTTCTCATGTGGGGCCATCACTGCCACCCACCCCTGAAGAGAGACCAAGGGGTACAGGAAGGACCAACCCAATGTGCCCAACCTTGAAGAAAGGAAAGCCTTCGGGCTCCAAGGACGTGTGATATACTCTCACCCAGTCACACTCGAAATGAGCTGATATAGCCACAGAAATGCAAGGTCTCAGGTTCAGTCATTCGACAAATATTAATGAAGCCTCTTCTATGTTCCAGCTCCTGAGCCAGGTACACACACACACACACACACACACACACACGCACACACACACACACATATATATATATTAGTGCATAAAATAAGCTGTCCCTGCTCTCAGGAAGTATTAAATCTATAGTAAAGATGAGACTTTTAAACTAGACAAAGAAATGAATGTATAACTACAAATTGCAAAGAAATTTTCTGAATTAACGAATAGCAAAAGGGATTATCTGTCACATCCAGAGATCAGAAATGCCCTTTCTAAACAGTGAATGGATCATGAGAAGTAGCTGGCCACTTAAAGAATAGCAGAAGGGAAGCCACAGCCCTCACAAGAAACAGTAGTGGTGAAGGCCCTCAGGCTGAAAAGACTTTGGCACACTTAACAAACAAAAAGTCAGAGAGGCTGGAGGGTGGCAGATCAGCAGGAGATGAAGCTGGGAAGGGAGTGAAGCACGCAGGGGCCTTGTAGGACATGGAAAAAGAAAACTATCCTGAGGGTAATTTCGGAGCTAAAGGTCGCATTGCCGGTGTCCTGGAGTTGGAGGTGGGGGCAAGCCACGGCACTAGGGAAAATAAAGAGGTGGGTTCTTCCTTCCACTGCTTACAAAAAAAAAAAAAAAAGACTTAAAATTTAGATTCCCACTACCTAACTATAACACCCCCATCAACAGGGGTGTTCATACAGTTTTTTCCACTGTTCTGACTAAATTGATAAGAGAATTTCCATAGCAAACAAAATCCTGGAATAACCAAGGATGTGCCTAACTAGGTGGGGACCGATCTCGGGCTAGGATGCGCCACCGTCCCCCACTAACACGTGTCTGTGGACGGCTCTCCAAGAGAGATCCGAGTCTCCCCTAGCCCTCATCTAACCCTCGAGGGTGCTACTGCCAGATTCATCTTTCCTGATGCACCTGTCTCGGCAGACGACTTCCTTGTTCTCACAATATCAGTCACTTCCCTACCTACTAAGGCCTGTGGCCCTCAGCCTAGAATGCAAGCCCCGCTGATGTCTGGCTGCCCCATCACCTCCCCGCGCAACTCCCCTAAATGAACCTCTGCTCTCCACTGAATCCACTTCTGACCCCCTTCCAGTTCTCTTTCTTCCCTGTTCCATGTTAGGCTCATCCTAAACCCCAGCTCCTCCCTAGGGACCCAGTGACTAGGACAGACAGTTCAGATCTAGGTGGAATTCGTGACTGTGCCACTTTCAGCTGGGTGACTTTGGACCAGTCACTTAACCTCTGCGATAAGCCTCGGTTTCTTCCTCTGTGAACCAAGTAGGAGGCCCCTGCCTTCCAGGCAATTGTGAGGAAGAAACAAGGCAAAGCACTATTCTTCCTTTTTGTCTCCTATCAAACCCCCTGGCTTCTCAGAAGCCAGCCACAGCTGCCCCAGGCCGACTCTTTCCTCTTCCATGCACACCTGCTACAGCAACTACCCTGTCCCGCTCGTGATGGTTTGCAGGTCTGAATCTCAGAAGCTGCGGCCTCTGAAAGCACGCACTCTGGCTTTCCATCTTCCTATTCCCAGGAAATGAGCAAAGAAAGGAATGCGTCAAACACCTGTCCCGGTCCCTGGCACACAAAATGTGCCAAGAAATGTTTTCCCTTCTATGGCATTTTAATATGTCATCCTGTGTTGGAATTGTGGTGCGCGTGTCTTCTCCTCCTCACTGCCTTTCAAGTTCCTTGGAGCTATGGACATGTCTTAGTCATTTTTTAAATTTATTTTTTAAATGTATATATAGTAAAACTTACTTTGGCGTACAGTTTTTTGAGTTTTGACAAATGCATGAAGTTGGGTGACTATCCATTTTAGACATTTTTAGTTCTCTCTACATACTTTATCTCTCTATAAATGTTTGATGAACAAATGAGTGAAAAACTGAAGGAAGGAAACAATAAACAAACAAATACTTGCCGGCAAGTTTCCACAATGTCCACCTTAGAGAGTTCTTGAGTCAAAGGAAGTTCAGAGGATGAGACAGTAACCGTTCTGTCACCTTTCTACAAAGCCATTTCTCAGTATCTCTCCACAACCTTTAAAACTTGCATGTACCCTCTGTCCCTGCGCAGCAAATTCTAAGACAATGTCTGGACAAAACAATCAGATGCCCGCAATGATTTAGGTGCCAGGAAGGACACAAGAGCATAATTTATAACAGCAAACTACCAGAAACAACATAAATGCCAACAATCAAGGGAAGGTCAATTAAGCTGTGGTACTTCCATAAGATGGATTAAAATCGTAATCTCACATTCTTATTTTGTAATATTGAATATAAGGTATAATCACGCAATGTCAAGGGTAAAATACAATCCATAAAACACTATACATAATACTAACAAATGTTTTTTAAAAACACATCATATGGATATACGCATATTCTGTATAAAGACAATGTTAAACACAAAAATTTAATATAACTTTTATATTATTACAAAATAAATGTTCATGTGTGTTGACATAATCCTCAGTGCATGACAGTGGAATTTTTATTTTCTTCATTACAAGTTTCCATATTTTCTAATTTCTTATGATAGATACTCCTATTTCTTTTATAGTCAGAAATGCTATAAAAATAGAATTGAAGGGCCTTTATCTCTGCTTTAAAAATCTCATAACCTTTATTTCATCTCTAGATGATTCAGTGGTGGCTAAATTTTAACATTCAAGATGTGGCATATGGCTCTGCTTAAATGAGAGCATGCTTTCTGTCTGAAGCATGTTCAGAAATAACCCATCCCACTGGTGGGTGACACATTTCCTGCACACCTACAGGAAGCAGACCCTTCTCCAGGGGGCCGGGGCTGCCACCTTGGTGACATTGAGGGAGTGTCAGATAAAGGACACTGGGTAGGGTCTGGGATGTGCAGAGTGGCCTCGCCTTCACCACTAACAGGTACATGACTTCCCTCAGCCTAAGTGCCAAGCCTCTGATGCATCCCCTTCTGTATCCCCAGCAACTAGCAGAGGGCCAACCCACACAGCAGACAACCACAAGATGCTTATTAAACGAGTATGGGTAAGACATGAGTAAGAGCTGGGAGGTGGAAGGCAGAAGACGTACTCTAGAAGCACAGAGGGGCCTTGTTCTCTTGGGTGGCCGACCGCCTGCACCCACAGCCCTGGCTGTCATACCTCCCGGTACCTGCATTTCAAGTTGTGACCTGCAGCTTCTCTCATCAAGAGCCAGAAACCGTTATCCCACCCTTTGAATCTGAGTTGGTGTTGACTCGTTTTCCTCCAAAGAATATGGCAGAAGCAATGGTGCCCCAGTTCTGGGCCTAGGCTCCCAGAGATGCCGTGTTTCCACTTGCTTTTTAAGAGCCCTACCCAGCCTCCAGGAGCACAATCTGAGGTTAGTCTGCTGGAAGGAGAGACACGCGGCCGGCCACCCCCCAGTAGCCCCGCCACCGGCTGATGTGTGAGGGAGAGCAGGTGCATGAGGAAGACCGGCCAAGACCAGAACAACTGACCAGCTGGGCCCAGCCCGAATTGCTGACTCACACAGTTCTAAGCCAATTTAATGTGTTTTTTTAAGCCACTGAGTCATGGGAGATGTGTGACAAATGGACCTTTATTTCAGCTTTTAAATTTTCATTTATAGATCTTAAAGGTATCTAAAACCCAGCACACTTAAAATGGAACTCTTGTTCTCCCTCCCAGAACCTCCAGTAGTCTGTGAATGACAGGATTATCCTTCCCACTGCATGTGACAAAAAATTAGAAATCATCCTCAAATCCTCCCTTGTCTTCTCCTACATGTTTCTATATCCAATGCATCAAGTTCTGTTGACTTTTCCACCTAAATATTTCCCAAATCCATTTACTTCTCAGTCTTTATCACCAACACTTCTCTAAGTTACCATCAACCCATTTCTGCTGTGTGACCTTTAACAGGTTACTTTACTTCTCTGAGTTTCCATTTCCTTGACTATAAAATAGAGACAATACCAGTACCTACTTCACAGAATTGTTATTTACATTAATGACATGATGCGTCTGAAGTGCTCAGTAGAAAATATGGTACAGAGTAAGCATTCAGCAAATGTTAGTTTGTTTTCCTTAATAATAACAGCACACGATGCCAATTTATAAAGGGTGCCAGTCTTCCCATATGCCAACAGTTCCTACTCTCTCACTTACCTGAAGACAATGCAAACCACCTTCACCCATGCCCCTCTCCCTCTCTTGCCTCCAGGCCTTTACATATGTTTTTTTCCTCCATTTGGAATGTCCTTCCCAGCCATCCATTACAGATGAACTCCTATCCATCCTTCAAAACACAAGTCATATCTTTACCTCCAAACTTCCACCTCTCCCTGAGGCCCCTCCATACGGAACTAATAACTCCCCTAATCAGTCCCTCCTTTACCCTATTCATATTGCATGCATGCTTCCACTGATTTGCACATTATTGTAACTTATTTATTTATATCCATCTCAGTTTTACTGTTAGCTACTTGAAGGCAGAAGCCATGTCCTTACATCCCCAGCATGTAAAATCGTGCCAAGTACCCAGCATATGCTAAGTAAATGCTTGGTGAATGACTAAATAAATGAAGATCCACCTTTATGTCCTCCATCAACTCATAAAAGTAGAACGTACCCTGAATCAATGGAACCAACTTTGTCTAGAAGCTCTGGGAATCTTCGTTCTGTCAGTGCTAAAGTAACTGGCACCCATGTGGAAAATATTTGCTGTCACTCCCCCACCCAGATCCCAAATTCTAGTTCAAAGCCAAGTGCCTGTCTCCCCGCCAGGGCAGCCCACAGCTTTACTGCAAATGTTTCCCTCAGCTCTCCTCTGTGCATAACCTTAGCTATATTATTTACTACCGTGAACACCATAATATGTATTTAAATATGCTGTAAAGGTCAGACAACTGAGCCATACCCCTTCCCGGGAATCCATTTCACACCATGGCAGAATCAGGCCTCCCAGCACTCACTCAAACCCAGATTTGAAGGTAAATTATGAAGGCTTTTTTTTTTTCTGGTGTGAGGACGACCTCATCATGCATCATATTCTATGGAATAATAGCGATAAATCCATCTGTTACAAGCTGGGAGAACAGCAAGTGTTGGAAGCCACAGAATGATTTTAACTTCTGGGCTGTCACCCTCATATTCACAAAGTTCAGCTATAAAAACCAAACTCAGGTTAAAAAAAAAAAATAAGGAGAAGAGAGATGGAGAAAGCACTTGGGAGGAGACAAACTGCCTCCCCGCCCCCCTCCCCCCCCCCCGCATCAGCAGGAGATGCTCCCAACAGTGGATTCTTAAACTTTTACAAGGCCACTCATGTCCCCTTCTGGTCTAGGTATCTCTTCATTTGTCCTCGCATTGAGCCTTCAGTGCAGTTCTCCTTAATTTAGAGGCTCAAAGAGCTCTTACAGAAGATGATGAAATGATAGATCCTCTCTCCACAGAAGCATACACTTAACACACAATTTTCCACTCAATCTCAGGGTATTCGTGGATCCCCTAAAGCCTCTCCATGGATCAAGAAACCAAAAAAAAAACCCAATTTGTTCTACAGTATCCCTCAGCTAAGACTGAAAATATAAACGGTGGTAGGCTGATGCCTCCAAAAACAAAATAGAGCCCTCTCTGCCCCACCCCCAACCACACACACAACCTGTACAGGGAACTTAGTGAAGAGATTTTAGAATGAGAGAGTTTCTTAAGATGAATATTCAGATTGTGTGTCAACTAAACTTCAGTTAAAAATTTAAAAGTTTGTAATAAGAGCAACAGTCCAGAAGTGTCTGTAAATGTAGCCTGGGGGTGCACATCCTAGGATGTTTTCCCGGGAGCACTCAGAATGCAGGAAGAGTTGGGTTGCAGGCTCTGTGGAACCTGGCTCTGCCCCTAAAGCCCAGGGACCCAGGGAGTTTCCCAGAGTTTGTCATAAACTGAAGTAGAAGGGTCTCAACAGCTCAGAGCAAACCCTACCCTGGCATACATCCCTTAGTTCTCTTCCATATGCTTTCATTATAAAAACCATAGAACACCAGAGACAATTCTGGGAAGAAAAAAAAATACATAATCACATTAGCCTCTTATAACTGTTCCCATATTTAAGATTCCTTTCTGACTGGATGAAATGTAGACCTTTGTAAAGATCTGTGATCAAGGACATATGCCCTTTTGAGCTATCTTTTTGTTTTCACCTAACCTATCATAAATGTATTCTCATTTTTCCTTAAAGACTTCATAATGATCATTACTGCTATCATGGGATGTACCTTATTATGTTTCCTTTTTGGTTTAAATGTGATTGTTTTCATGCCCCTAGCATCTTTTCATTTGAGGGCAAGTTCTTAGGATAAATTCCAAGATGTGGTATTACTTAATCAAAAGCCATGCTCAATGCTATAGCTTTGGGTACAACCTGTCATGCTGCTTTCCAAAATAGTTGTTCTGATTTGAAATGCCACCAGAATGATTATTCCAACTGAAGAGAGCTCAAGGGCTTCATCATTAGTCACAATCAAATGTTGTGCTGCTGTTCTTGGAGGGCATTAGCCATACTCCTACTGGGTCACCTGTAACTATGCTCCCTATCTCTCTATGCCTAGACTTAACCTCTGGGCACACAGAAAATCAACTCAGAGGATTCCAACCTAGAATGGTGGAATGGCCTGGACTTAGTCATAAATATTCTGTTTAGAATCCTAGCTCTACTCCTCTTCTATTCAAGAGTACAAAACTAAAGCACAAAGATCACAGTTTATAGCCACCCCCACCCCATGATTCAAACAGAACAGGTGCTCATTAGATTGGGGTGGACTGTATTAGAAAACTAAATGACTCCCATGCAGCACCTAAGATTTGGCTAAGGGTGACAACTCATGATTTGTCTTCCCTTATTTATATGCTTATCTAAACCCTACTTGTTTGAAAGAATTAATGAAACTTTGGAGTGTCTAGAGTTGAAGCCTTCCTAAGGCACAGGAAGCTCATACCTACCAGCCAGTCCACCTCTGGTAGAAATCAAGTAAGTTGCCCAATTCATATGAAGTGGCATCTATTCTGGTTTCTCGAATGATACCAGTTTTCCAAATCTTATCCTATCTCAATGAGGAGCTTTGTTAACTTCTGAATATTGAATATAACTGCATTAGGATCCCACTTCCACAATGCAGCCAAGTTCATGGAAAGGAACCACAACTAAGCTTCAGTTGGTGGATTTTGCTGCTAATTATGTGACAATGGTAGAGCCATTTCATCTGTTTTACCCTCTGTATCTGTACCTGGATTATTGACTTAATCACGCCCACCTTGCCTATTTCCAGGGCTATAAGAATAGACGAAAGGTGTAAAGGTGGAAATGAGGCACCTTTACAAAAGTACCAGGTATGATAAAGAAGGAAACTAATATTTACTTTGTGCCCCTCCCATGAAGTAAGGACCATTAAATAAACTTTTAATAACCTATTTCATCCTCTCTACAGTCCATATAAGCAAGATTTTATGTAGATGAAAGGAGAGCCTGGACGACCTAAGTCCAAATCCTGATTCTGCCACCTAGTAGTTGTGCTGACTCGGACCAACTTCCTTAACCTTTGATTATCACCTGTCTCCTCAACCTTAAAATAGGAATGATTAAAATTCCTACTCTCAGGTGCTTGTTAGAATCAAAAGAGATGCTCCATAAGATAGCTCCATGAGAACTATAAAGCACTAAACAATAGAATGTTTTATACCCCAATATGGTTATTACATAACTGGAGCTAAATGGGAAATGTATACCCACCAACCTGGGAACTGACATCCAAGAACTATTCCTCAGGGTTGATCTGGGTCCCAGCATTGTGTGGTTAAGTGATGACAGAATGGCTCTTTCCCTGGGGTTTAGGAAACAGTGAAAGATCTCTGTGACAGCTGTAAATTTAGTCAAAGACAGAGACCTTGAGCCCTGGAGGAGGGCCCTCCAAGAAAGAGCTAGAGGAGAAAACGATCAAGAACAAAATATTGCCTTTCATGAGAATTCAGAAGCAATAATGGGGTCACTCACCTGCAGTAAGAGCCTGAGTGTGTTAAATGAGCCTGGGAACTCACGCAGGAGCATTAAATGCATTCCTTATAAACAGCAACCCAGAGATACCCAGAAAGGGAGAAAGGTGATAAGGTAGAAGGAAAAAAAAAGTGCCAGTGATGGGTAATATAGAGGATTATAGAAAGTGCTTACAGCAGTGGTTTTTAAAAATATTTTACACATTCTTTCTTTAAAGGAAATCAATGTGGAAATCCAATGCATATAACAAGTAAAATCAAGGTGAGCTAGTTGAGGAAAGGTCTGGAGCCTGAATGCTCAGCCCTACAGCCCCTCCATCCCCCAAAGGCAGCCTCACTGAGGAAAGTGAGGCACTATGGGATCTGACAGTAGAATCAGAAGGCCACCAACTCAAAAAGGGATTGGATCTGTGACAAAGACAACCAACTCTATTACCCACTTCTCTCTCTTCCTTTGAGAGCTGAAACCCCTGGTAGAGATTTCATTTCAAAGCCTCCCTTGCAGCTAGAAGTGACCTTGAGATGACTCAGCTCTTGCCAGTAGAATGTGAGTGAAAGTGGTGTGTGCAGCTTCTGCATCACTTCCTTCAAAAGAAATGGACTGTTCCCTTTCTCGCTCACTACAGGCATGGATAAGACAATGGCTAGCTTCAACCATGTGAAAAGGACAAAGTTAGAGGCTAATAGGGCAACAAAATGGAAGGGGCCTGGGCCTCTAGGATGAGATTGTGGAGCAGAGCCACCTCCCCTCCCTGGGCCACCCACCTACACCAGACATGGGAGAGAAAGAAATCTCCATCCTGTTCAAGCCTCGGCACCATGAGTGTCACTGTTACAGATCCCCTGTGACCTAGCTAATGACGTATGTAGGAAGAAAAGAGAAAAAGTAGGGGGAAACCCTCAATTCAGTGCCTCCTACACTACCTCCAAATCTTCTCTGAGCCCATGACTTGGCCCCGATGCCAGAATGATGACCTCTTTCATGACCAGAAGTTGTTCATAGCTTTGAATGGAAACAGATTCTGTGTATGCTTCATTTCTTAGGAAAAGTGATTCTGTAGATGCTCCATAGTTCCCAAATGGATCCTGGAACTACACTATGGCAGCACAGAGTTCCTTCCCTTTCTTTTCTTTTGCTACATCTGGGCTTCAGACTTGGAGCTGGGATGTCACAGTTCTACACATTCTCCACTTCCCAGCACTGCTGCCTCCAGGATATTCCCAGAATGAGCCTGTTGCTTTCTGGGGGAAACCTCAGCCTAGTATCTTGTTCTTTAAATCCCAAAGAGGTCTATCAGCTTCAGGCTGAAAAGTACTATCTCAATGCCAAGAACTATTACAAAATGTTGAAAAACAATTTTGTATAAACCCCATAAATCCTAATGGTGTTGCAAGTGCTACTGAGTTTCTATTCTCTTCTATTCTCCCATCTTAGATGATTCAATTGTTAAATATAGCCAGAATAAGGAGGGTTTTGGTCCTCCTTTCCCATCACCTGACAGGCTCACTTTCTCTTGGCTTCACAGATCCAGTATCGTGAAACCACTGTTAAATACTAGATCATTACTGAAAATGATGATGTTGAGGTGTACAAAAGAAACTAAATGCCTTGGAATATAAAAGCTATTCTAATCACCACATCTAATTACCAAGAAGAATGACTCACCAAAATATTTAAAATGTCTTAAAATATAATAAAGTGAAAAGAAAGAATGTGAGCAATTGCTTAGTGAGCTGGCAATGGAAGTAGATCTCAGAGAATACAAATCCCATTTTAGCATCAAAGAAGCCAGGATCTTTCAAAATCATTGTAAGTTCTATTCTTATCCATGTTTAAACTTAAGACCTTCAGAAGTGAAACTTTCGAATTTTAAACAGGATCTTCTGAAGCTTGCCCTTGCCATATACTACAATGACACTGTGAGCTTTTACATATCTGTAAATTTATGTACAGTTCCGGTCTTAGAACTAAATGTATGCCTCAATGCTTTAGTTTCTCTTTTCAGGCTCTGCTTCCAAACATATATACCCAGATGAAAGTCCTAAGTTGTAAAAATTATGTTCACAGCAGATTCGTATCTTACCCTCAAAGATTCCATTTGCACTATGCACAATACATAATTCATTTATTCACACACTCACTGTGTTTACAGCAGCATGAGTGGCAGGCACAAAAGAGACATTAGCACAGACTGAGCCTATCGCAGGGCTGGACCTTTTACAGGAGTATTTTTCACCATCAAAAAAATAGCCACAGGTAGGCATTTTTATTTCCATTTTACAAATGAGGAAATTATGGTCTGAAAAGGTTAAAGAATTTTTCCAAGGTCAAATTCAAAGATCTGTCTGGCTATAGAGCCTGTCCAATCCCCCACACTATTTCTCTCCAGGGGAGACAGGAAAGTCAAAAACAAATAATAAAAGCTATGATGCCTTAACCTAGTAGCCCTAAGCTTCAAATGAGACAGGTCCTTTTAATTTCCCCCTGCTTACAGATGAGGAAGCATGGGTATGGATAGATTAAGTGACTTCTCCAGGTGACACCAACTATAAGTGGTAAGAATAGGATTTGAACCCAGGGCCATCTGGCTATATGCCCCTTACCACTCTATTAAAAGAAGTGAAAATCCATGGATTGAAAATGAGCAATACAATAGTCACCAATTTCTACAAATTTAGGATAAGGAAGAATCAGTCCCGGCTAGCTGAATCAGGGAATACTTCATAGCACAGGTGCTTTCTGAAACTAGTAGCTTAAGGGGGGGGGGGGGGGTAATCTCAACATCAGAGTAACCAGGAGTAGAAGGAAATTGATATGCACAGGGTTTTTCAGTGACTGACTTAGTATAACCCAAAAGCCCATGGTTTACATTCACTCTTGGTGTTGTGACAGGTGCATAATGATGTGTACGCACCATTACAGTATCAGACAGCATCTTTCCACTGCCCTAAGCATCCCTTGTGTTCTACCTATTCCCTTCTCCACTAACCCCTGGTGAACACTGATCTTTTTCCTGTCTCCATTAGTTTTGCCTTTTCTGGAAATGCCATAGAGCTGAAATCATACAGTGTATATAGCTGCTTCAGATTGGATTCTTTTACTTAATAATATGCATTTGAGGTTCCTCCATATATTTTCACAGCCTGGTAGCTCATTTCTTTTTAACACCAAATACTATTCCATTGTATGGATGTACCACTGTTTATTTTTCCATTCACCTACTGAAGGACATTTTGGTTGCTTCCGAGTTGTGGCAATTATGAACAAAGCTGCTATAAACATCCATATGCAGGTTTTTGTGTGGACATATGTTTTCAACTCATTTGGTTAAATACCAAATTTTGCTAAATCGGATGGTGAGATTACATTTAGTTTTCTAAGAAACTGGCACGCCGTCTTTCAAAGTGGCGGCACCATTTTGCATTCCCAGCAGCAGTGAACGGGAGTTCCTGTTGCTTCCCACCTTCGTCAGCATTTGGTGTTGTCAGCGTTTTGGATTTGCACCATTCTAATAGGTGTGTTATCATAGCAGAGTTGCATTTTTTAAAAGAGCTTCCCTGTGATTCTCCTGCAGATGGCTCGAGGTTGAGAAATTTTAGGAAACTTAAAGAAAAAGGCTTTACCACCAGCTTGCAGTCTCTCATGTGAGGGTTGAGGATCAGGGCTGATTCTCAACTGGTGCTCACTTGGTACAGACTTGTCAGTTAAATACTGACACAGTCCTAGGCCCATTAGTAAAAAGCTGTTACTGAAAGCCCTCTCTGTGTCCCACTACCACCCACATAGCCCCAGACCCACTGCTTAGACTTACCAGCGTGTTTCGCATCCTGTACCCAAGGAGCTAAGGCTTGGCCCTGAGAAGACCTCTGGAACTGTGCTCCAGCTACAGCCAGGGTCCTTCCGGACTAGTCAGAGCCAGACCTTTCCTGGCTATTAAATATTTTAAATATCACCCATGGGTTTATACTATGAGATTATGTACTGCTTCCCAAACTTTCCTGATGACTGTATACACCTGCTGGGCTTGTTAGATAATCGGGCCCCACCCTCAGAATCACTGATTCAGTAGATCTGGGCTGGGGCCCAGAAACATGTATACGTGTGGTTTTTCCTTTTTCTTTTGTTCAAACATTCAAGGTGTTGGGTTTTTGGTTGTTGCTGTTGTTGTTTTCCAATCCCCCAGGGTTTTTTTTTTTTTAATGTTTATTTATTTTTGAGAGAGATAGAGACAGAGTACAAGTGGGGGGGGGGAGAGAGAGAGAGAGAGAGCGAGCGAGCGAATACCCAAAGAAGCTCCAGGCTCCCCTGAGCTGTCAGCACTAAGCCCAACACAGGGCTCAAACTCAAGAACTTTGAGTTCATGACCTGAGCTGAAGTCAAATACTTAACCCACTGGGCGCCCCAGGGTGATTCTTATCTTTGGGAGAGTTTTGCAATTAAAAACAAGAGAGTGGGAAGAACTATTTCCACCCAGGCTAGAAAAATTCTTCTAAGAAAAAGCCAGGTAAGTCCCAATAACATGGATTTGGGATGTTGAGACATAGGTGAGAGATGTGAAATTCAAATCTTAGTCCTACCTTGCCAGCTCTGTGACTTGGGGCAATTGACTTAACCTGTATGAAACTACGTTTGCTGTAAAGATTAGGTAAAATAAATGTATGTGGTGCATAGGAGTTAGACATACAATTTCAGCCAACATTTTAAGATTTTAAGTACCCAGCATACTTGTGGACTGTCTCTCATTAAATATATATATATATCAGCCCTGGGGCACCTGGGTGGGCTCAGTTGGCTGAATCAGCTCAGGTCATGATCTTGCAGTTTGTGAGTTGAACCCCACATCGGGCTCACTGCTGTCAGCCTGTCAGTCCAGAGCCCACTTCAGATCCTCTGTCCCCCTCTCTCTGCCCCTGCCCTGCTTGCACTCTCTCAAAAAATAAATAAATGTTTAAAAATAAAAATAAGTAAATAAATAAAATATATCAGCCTTGATTCAGACTCAAGGTTTTGCTACCTTTTTCAGAGCAGCAAAATTGGCCAAGGTTGGCCTAGCAAACAGTATGGTGCCGTCAAGCCAATGTCAAATGGGGCTCCTTTAATCTTATTTATTTGGTAGACATCCAGCCTACGTCAATGTTTGCTTTAAAACATGCATTTAGTAGGAAAAAAAACCTTTGGCTCCATCTTGAGTTAGAAAACATTTAACTCAAGCACTGTCATTAGTCACTAAAAGTTTCATTTTGCAGCCCTCTTTACCTATGCTATTTTTCTATTTTTGCAGCAGCAAATATTCTTGGCCCAGCTTCGTAACTTGTTCTAAACTGAGTAGAAAAAAAAAAAAGGAGGGGGAATGCCTTCTTTCAAAGAATTTCACCCGCCTAAAGACAGAATGATTCCTGGGAATCCCAGCCCAGCCCAAGTCATTAGGGATGAATGCCACCTTGTCATAAGTGCTAGGCTGCAAAGAGTAGAGAAATGGGCAGATAATGAAATTACTGAACACTCAAAGTGTCAGGGACTGACAGGCTGGGGCCATCCATCACCAATTATATGAGGCATTAACATGCTGCTTTCCTATCCAGGGACAAAGACAGCAACAAGAATAGTAAATAGTCTGGAGTGGGTCTGTGCAAGAAAGCAATAATTTAATGACCTGACAACCAGCCAATACCCTGAAATTGTGGCCTTCCTCTGCCCCAGAACTTGTTTTACACCCAGCACCTGATCCTTGAATGATACAAAATGTCAATGTTCCCTAAACTTCAATCTTTGCTGCACTACCTTCTTTGCAAGCTGCTTCTGTGAAACAGCTGTACTAAATGCAGTGTATTTCTTAAATTGGCTCTTCTTTTTACTAAAATTAATTGATTTTGAAAGAAAACTTGGTATTACTACCAAAATGGAAAATCTACATCACCTGCCATAAATGCAGAGGGATCATGAAAATAATAGCAAAGCAAGGAAAACAAGGCCATTAAAGTCTTAATACTGTCCCCTGCTGTGGGCTCTGAGACAGAAGCCACCTGTATTTTGTCAAAATGGGAGATTATCAAGTGTTAGAAAGGTATTAAAGATACACTAGCCCCAAACGGAGATTCTCCCTTGATGTTCTAAAGGGATCAAAAGCAAACTGAAAAGAATTAAGTATCTCACCAAATGAGCCAATACTACTCACAGCCACATCCATGCTTGAGATGAACTGCCACAAGTCCCAATGCTTCGGAAAATACTACGAAGAGTTCTGGCTACAGAAGGTATGGCACTGACAGGCTTTTCACAAATACAGAACAAGCTATGAACATCCAAATGTGAGAAAACAACAATGCTCTTCCCAGCCAAAAGGTAGATAACTTATGGAATCCCCCCTCAAGGCTATTCTTATGAAATATCTTAGTTTGTTATCCCTTCTATCTTTGGATCCAACCAAGAAGGTTCAGCCAAAGCCACACCACCACCCAGGATGTTCTCAGTCTGAAGCAGGGCATGGAGGCCTGACTGGTGGCCTGGCCATTGGCACATAACTCACATTATGGAGAAAGCTAAAGCTGGTAACTAGAGCCTTTAATCAGGAAGGCAGGATCACAATGGTGTCGTGGTGGCCGGTAGGACTTAGAACTGGTCCAAGATGAAGGAATGAAATTAGCTTGTACCAAAATCTAAGCAGAACCAGGGACAGCTCCTTGTGGTCCCAAGAATTGATTACAGAACATAACTGGAGCTCTTCAGTTCCCAGCAGAATTGGTCTTTTCTGGCCACCACCAAGACTTTTTATATACATACACACACACATACACATATATGTGTTCTATTGGACACCTTACATGTGTTATCAGTAGGACAGCTACTGGCCCTTAGGGAGCATTTTGAAAATTTAGGGCAACAAGGCAATCAATACTGGATTTAGTGGGCAGAGGCAGGAATGCTGATCATTCTATATTGTGTTGTACCATGGAAAGTCACTTCACATCTCACACAGCTTGAAACAGTCACCAGACATTCTTTTATTTTTTTAATGTTTATTTATTTTTGAGAGAGACGGGGTGGGGGGTGGCAGAAAGAGATAGAAACACAGAACCCAAAGCAGGCTCCAGGCTCTGAGCTGTCAGCACAGAGCCCAGTGTAGAGCCCAAACCCATGGACCATGAGATCATGACCTGAGCTGAAGTCAGACATTTAACCAACTGAGCCACCCAGGTGCCCCACCAGACATTCTTATAGAGAAGAATCTATTTGTCATTAACCACACCTAGAACCTAAACTCATTCTACATATAAGCAGAAAGTCTTTTTTGCATAGCATCAATCGACTGAATTTTTAAGCACATAACTACCATGTAGATTATAAGACTGACTTTTGTAAAGGATCTTACAAAAAAGTATTCACCATTTAAAAAAAATCACATAATAAATGGCAATACCATTTGTAGTGTTTGTATTGCCAACACACACCTGTATCAGTCTGCTTTTGTAGCTGCCTCTCAGTGATTCTATGTATGGAAGCAAGCATCCAATGACTTCATTATAACTCTAGTGTAGTCGTACCCGAGCATTTATTGAAATACATGCTATTTTGTTATAAATTACTCTCCATTTATTTCTTCTTTATATTAGAGTCAGAGCATTATGTTGATTTTAATTATGTGTGTAGGCAGGTTACATTATCTCTGAATTTCATTTCAGTACAGTAAAGTGAGTGTTTCAAAATATTTGTTGTAAAAATGGGAAGCGGGTCTGAAATGCCTGAAAATACCGTTCTCAGAGATCAGCCCCATGGTGGTTTGTCTTCCTAGTCTCTGTAACCCCAACCCCCACCGAGTCCATGGAGGGCCTTCCGTAGGGCAGGGAAACACAGGCTCCTCATCCTCTCCAAGCTCCATGTGGGTGTTAGGCTGTGAAATCCAGAGGCACGGGGTGTTTAGCCAAGGACTTCAACTCCAATGTGGTCCCTGCTGCCTCCACAGCAACCTACTTGTTTTGGCAACAAAACTTGTAAGAAGGGGAGTAGGCAGGTATTGCCTATTGAAGTAACTTTCCAAATCCCCTCTTCAACTATATGCTAGATAATAATCTCTCTCTCTCCCCTCTCTCTCTCCTGTGTGCGCATGCACACACACACACACACACACACACACACACACACACACACACACTATCTACCTTGAAATCCTTCCTTGATCTTTTGTTTAAATCCTTCCAGTAGAGGTTCATTTGGTTCATTTCCCCTAGATTCCTGTAGCTTTTTTCCCTCAAGGCTCCCAAGATGCCCCACCCCCTACCATAGCATCTGTTCTGAGCCCCAGAGCCCCCTTTATCACTGTTTATCTTTCCCACCTACAGCAGCCATCTGGCTCCTAGCACTTTGGCCTCATGATAGAAAATGTCCCAACCATCAACCCTTGAAGGAAAACAGGTGCACAGGAGAAGACCCCATACTCCCGAAGGCTGATAAGCAGTATACGTATGACATTTTCCAAACCAAAAACCTGGACACAAAATCTGATGAAAATATGGGCTTGGAGTCTGACCCAGAACAAAGTGTTGGAAATCATGACTGTCCCAGAAATTCAGGGATGAATAATCCAGACAGGGTGATCTTAGAACTCTTCTGAGGTAGCTGCCAAGAATAGCAGCAGCTGCATATTCCTTTTCTCTGGCCTGGAAACTGAGGCAAAAGGTCCAGTCCTGACCCTCTCCTAACACTCTGCCAGCATCTTCTCCACCTCTGCCATTGCTGTCCTGTCTCACTCTACCCCTTAAATTTTGGTCATTGCCAGTGTTCCACTGTCAGCTCCCTTCTCTCTCTACATTCCACTCCTAGGAAATTTAATCCACTCTGACAGTTCCATTACCACCTAAGTGCCAGTGGATCCAAACCTTCCTAATCCCATCCTGACCTCCCTCCTGATCTTTAGTCCTATAAATCCAACGACCTCCTAGAAAAATCCAACCTTTGAACTTCCAGTACTTAAACAATAATATGTCAAAATCATACACATTCTCCTCCCCTCCCTCCCCTGCTAAGTTAAATCCCTGCTCCTGTCTGTATTCCTGTCTCAGTTAATGGTCATCACTGCCTTCCCAGCACCCACAACAGAAACCTGAAGGCCATATTATTGACCTAACTGTTCCCCAAACGCATGGCTGAGTACTAAGAACTCTATCTTTGCAATGATAGCATGTTATCACATCCTCCGTTCCCAGGGCATCAGTCCAGATTTTCATCATCCTTCACCCGGAATATCGTAATACCAAGGACCTTCACTGATTTCTCTTCCTCCTCAGAGCCTCCCACCCATCTCCCAACCCCTTAGCAGTATGATCCTATTAAAGCATATAGTCAAATCTGACACTTAGCTCCACACCAAGCTTTCAGCATGACCCACGGTACAGAATTCTGGTTCCTCAACACAGCCCTCCATTATTGTTTCCTTTCAATCAGGAAGGACTAGAAGCATTTGAATCAGGCAGACCTGAGGTTGAATTATAGGTTCACAGATTTCTGACTGTGTGACCTTGGACAAGAACAAGAGTGCAGACTCATTATTTTAATTACCCTAATTGTAGAGTCTGTATTTATCGTACATAGAGTTCAACTTCCTATTCAGCCACTTTAGGTAAAAAAATGCATCCACAGGAGATGGGGTTATGTTATCTGACATTCAAAATAACTCACTTCTGAAGTGGTAAAAATCTCTTCTTTTATCAAAAATGGAGATAATAATGATGCTTTTCCATTTTATTTCAAGGATTAAAAAGAGAAAAAATATATGCATGCACATATACAAATACATTTATATATAATTATATATACATATTACATATATACACATACACATGTATATATAATTATATACATATTGCACACACATATACATATGTGTACATATAATTATAGATACATATTATGTATGTACACATACATTTATATACACATATACATATGCATTTCTATCTATACACATACTATATATGTATCTTTATATATAATTATATATACACATATACATATACATTTTATGTGTGTGCATATTTGTATATGTATATATATCCCAGCACCAATTCCAAGGTTCCTCTCCTCCTTTGCCCAACCATAGTAAAACTCCTTATTAAGAGATAAACTTGGGAAATAAATGACCCAAAAATCACTCAGTCTCAAAGTAGGGACACAGCTGTTGTGAAAGACCCAAGGAAATCCCACAGTCGACCTGAGGCTACAAGAACAACAACAACAAAAAGGATAACACACAACCTACAAAAATGTGGGACTTTTGACAGGTAGGGCGTGTAAGTCACAGTCATTCGAAGTTTCATGAAGGCGGCTGCTTCTAAGTCTTCTTTAGAAGGAAATGATAACTGTGAAGAACTGTAGCCACCTTGATACCAAGGATACTTAGAAATTCACTTTCTAAAGCAGGAAATGTTGCAAAGACCATAAGGATAAATGTTCCCTGCATTTCTTCTCTCCACCAGGAACAGCACAAATGTTGTAAGCAACCCACAGGGAATAAAACACTCACTGCCTTCAAGGACCAGATTGGTCTTACAAAGTTGTTAACATGTTTAACTGGTGAAGCAAAGCAGAATGGAACATGGTCAAAAAGAGGAAACAACCACGTGCCACAGGAGGATGAGGCTCGAAGTGGCATCAAAGCCACACCTGATAAACAGGTGGCAGCCAGCAGGGTCAGTGTGCAAGTGCCATCGTGCATTCTCCATCTTCTTCCTGCCGAGACCTGTTGCCACATACCTCTAACGGGATAGGTCTGTGATGTTTTAGGATAACTCTGACTTTCTTGGGCCCTGTATTTTGAATTCAGACCAGAACTATCCCCAAAACATAAGCTTCTCTTTGCAGGGAATGTAGACACTGGTCCAGGTTTCTCTCTACATTTATGCCTCTAACCTATTCTCCTTCCTTCTTTCTGATTTGATTCCAAAGCAGAAATATAACAACTCTACAGAAGATTATAATCACCGGCTTTGTTATGAAAAGGTGTAGAAAATATAAATATCTTCTCTGATCACAGCCACCTAAAGAGTACCAATTTGGAGAGCTCCAATTTCCCCAGAGTTGCAGAGAACTCTAGATGATCCACAGCACATAACAGAATAACAGAGGAGCTCCTCTGCTTATGAATGAGAGAAGGGCTAAAGGAGACACCCCGGCCTGAGATCCTGTGTGTCTGCTGCTGCCCTAGCTCCCGACCACACCAGAGCCACACAAACGCCCTTGCAAGCCTTCCTATGTCACCAAAGCACAGCAGCCAGAATGCAAAATCTGAGATTCCAGGGCTCCCATGCTCCAAGTTAAGGGCCAAAGAGGCAGCTTTAGAGTCAGTCCTTGAGGAGCCTGGATTTCAGATGAATGCAGTGCCTTATTCCACCAAAATCCAACTCAAAAAAATGTTCATGAAATGGCCACTCCACATACCATGTATCACCACTGGGTTGCCACTGGGCTAGGCACCCTTCCTGAGTGGTTTAAGACCCTTAAGCACCACTGAGCCTCTTTTAAGTCATCTGTTAAATGGAGCCAATATCTTAACCCACATAAAGGCAGGGAGCTGAATCAGACGGATTCTGGAGTTATCGCCCAGCTCCAACTTGCCTGCATAGCAACCAGGAAAAGGGAAAGCTGTTTTCCAAGTTTGACAATGGACTGTTGTATGCCAAGCTTGGATAGATATATATTTGTTTGTAGGGCTCTAAGTCCATATTGCCTCTAGGACTCTATAAACACCTGCAAAGTGACCAATGAAAGAGGAAGGTGTCTGCATTACTGACCTCACTAGTCTCTGAGCTCAGGGTCTGCTGCCTCAAGGCAAGCCCTCCTATCCATCAAAGTCTCCTCCTCACTTCAGGAAGTCCTGTTTTAGCCTTTCTCAGACACACCCACTACTCCACTGGCCTTGCTTCGAATAGCTCATGCATATCGGTTTTTAGATCTCAGTGTGTCCTGCGAGTTTTATTCCCAGCTGTGGGGGCTAGGGCTACTGCCAGACTCTCCCAGTCCTATCTTTCATCTATCAGACAGCTGGCCAGGAGAATGATGCTGTTTGTAGACTATACAACAGAGCAAGAACAGAGTTGCCTGAGTGTCCATCTTTATGCAAACCAGAAGTGCCATCTTCTGAAGATCAAGGAACCATGGACTTCAATTTCCTCATTTCCTTCAAACAGGGAACAGAGGTCCAAGTTTGGTTCATTCAGGAGAGATCACACATGCATCATGCAAAGAACCCTATTGATTCTGCTAAAGGCAACTGGGATTAATGCTAAGACCACATTGTGTTCATCTAAGTATCCCCTTCTAGCACAGAGAGAAATATATATAAGCAATCAGCAAAATAGCTGCTAAATTGGCAACCATCAAGTTATAATCTCTGCCTTCAAAGTACATATACATTTGTAGAAAAACAAAACGGACACAAGTAACCATCCAAAAAGGTAGAAAGTCAGCACTGAGAGAGATGAGCAATGAAAACAGGTTAAGTTCTAAAAGGGAAAGCTGTTTTCATCTGGAACCTCAGGGAAAGCTTCAGGGAGGAGGTGGCCACTAGACAGGTAAAGAGACAGGTAAAGGCAACAGTGAGGGGACCTTCCAAGGGTAATCAGTCCACCTGGGGATTCCAACTCAAGGCCATAGATTTTTCTCTCCCACTATCTTAAAAAAACAACCTCTGTCCCTTTTTCCTTTCCTTTTCTCTGGCCTCCTTGCCAATGTGGTTTATTTTTTGTTCCCCCTTCACTTACTTCCCCAGCCACTGCAAACTCCTACCGGGAAGTGGTTTGTTAATGTTCTTCCCTTCTTTTTGTCAGCCCCAAGTTAATGGGCTTCTGGCTAAATACTTGAATTTATGCACCCTACATTGTCTTTCCAGCACGATTTCCAGTAATTTATGGGAGCCGCTGTCTGCTGCATTGTGTTATTTAGTACTGTGGATGGCTTTCGAATATAGTCTGCACAGTGGTGCTTCGGTGGAGGACAGAAGCAGTGTTATATGGCAACTGGATAGGCTCTCACTCTCCTCTTCTGGGGAAGAAACTCCTGTTTGGGCGAGTTACCGAGGAGAGTTATGGCAGTGTTGGCACAGAATCCCCTGAGTCATGCCAACCCCATTAAGAAGAGACAGGATGAGGGAGAAAGTCCTGAATTATCCAACAAAGTTAGGCACTGGGATAGCCAAGACCCCTGTGAGCCAGAGAAAGCCAGACAGAAGAACCATCACCCCAAAAGTCACACAGCCATATATTTTTTTTATGGTGGTGGCAGCAGAGGGCTCGGAGAGGGACCGACCAAGTGTTCACCTCCACATACAGCTACGCATTCAAAGGGCAACCATTTACCTCTTAATCCTGATCAAGTTGTTGTTCTGAATTCACAGTGTGCTAAGAATGATACCACTCATTTATTTAATTTTCTCAGCAAATCTGTTCTGGTTTCTACCTTTCCAAGCAGTGAGATATATCCTGGGAAGAGAGCCTCCCAGGTGCAACACTATAACCCAATAACACCCTGCAAGACCCAGGTTTTCGAAGAAAAGCCCGAGGCAAGATGTGTTAGCCTATGCTCTGTGTGAAATGAACAAGTCCTCACCCTCCAAGAACCTGATGTGCAAGAGAAAAGAGAAGATGCATTTTTCAATAACTTGGGGCAGAATGCATGGAAATGCAAAGAATCAGGCTGGCTCTAAGCTATCTGGTCACCCTTCCCCCCATTCACTCTCAACATTGACACCCAGGAGGATGTTTTCGGACAACCAAGGCTGCTATCAAACGTGCAGACCTGGGCATTACTGAAGGAGGAAGATGGGACATGAGAGAAAGTTCAATAAAGAGACTGCAGAACCCCCCAGACCTTGAACAAGATACAACCTACAGATTGTTTTCAAGATGAATTTAATGTTTTTCCCAAGTGGGGCATGCCACTCTGGTTGCCAGAACCCTGACCACTTTTACTTCCTCCTTTACTTGGCCATTTCAAACACTTACGTTACCTCTCTGATCCCTGGGATTCACAGGAAATCCCAAGAGCCCCAAGAAACAGACTGTCCATTGCCAACCTTGCTGAAGAATAACAAGACATTGGCAGAAAAGGCAGGGCGCCTGGGTGGTGGAAACAATGATGTCACTAGGAGGGATGTTTGAGCCTCTAATAGATGGCACGTAACAAATCGGTGTGGTATAAATGCAATTTATGTGGGCCATAATGTACTCAATTCATCCCCATAAATGAAGGTAAAATCGTACCTCACCTGACAGATTCTAGTTCCTACTTATCATTAGCCATGATAAATCCCACACAATAATGGGAGTTCCTGGAGACAACTTTTCATTTCTGGGTAGCTTCGGTTAGTCACATTCAAACCACAGTTTGCTCATCCTTCCAAAAGCAAACCTTGCTAGGCATTATTAGATTTCAAATTCATTTTTTAGCCTTAAGTGATTTTTGAGAAAGTAATACAAGCACATAGAAAAAAAAAATCTAGAAGCACGAAAGGTCTTCTACAAAAAAAAAAAAAAAAAAAAAAAAAAACCTTTCCCGTCTCTTGTGTCCCTCAGTCAAGTCCTTCTCTAGTAGCAAATAGTGTTACATATTTCTTGTGAGTCCTCCCAGAGATCTCCAACATAGACATATTTATAGATCACCCATACTTTTATACAAATAGAAGCACACTATGTATACTGCATTGCACTTTGTTTTTCTCATTTCACATTATACCATGGAGATCAGTCCTTTCCCATGGAAATAAATCCTCATCACTCCTTTTAACAGCTGCATTGTATTCTATTTTCTGGATGGACCATAATTAATTTCACCAGTTCCCAGCTGATGGGTATTACGGTTACTGTTTCAGGCTTCTGTTCCCACAATGCAGCAATAAGTGGTCCTTTGGCTCCATTTTCATTTTCTTTCAGTGCAGCCACTGCCTGATTCAATTTCCCCACCTTCTTCACCTAGATTCAGGAGCCCATCCTGAGAGACAGAACAAACGTCTCTGCAGAGCTGTGGTTCTCAGCAAAATGAAATAAAATAAAATCCTGCCTCCATTGGCCCATCTGGAGGGCACTGCTGTGAGCAGAGTCTGTAAGCATAATAAATCTCTCCTGACGCCAGAGCCGGGAGGGGGCTGCCCAGGCCGAAGCGATGGGCTTCTTAGTTGGAGATGTCGACAGGCTATATTGAAAGCTGAGAACGGAGCCATATAAATCTGTAATTGCAACCCCATTCTCACGACAGAGAACTGCCTGCTTGTAGTTGCTTTTCATTACCTGCTTACAACTGTAATTTCTGTGTGGTCTTTTTCCTTTCCTATGCTGCAGTTTTCTGGGGATTCAGAACTGGGGAGTGGTGCTAGGCATTTCTAAAAAGAGAACAGAAGGTACCAATTACAGAAAAGTGATTTCTTCTTTTGAATCCAACTGCTACGAACTTCATTGTCCCTCTTCAGGTGAGAACATCACAACCTGATGCAAGCATAAATTGGTTTGGGAAAAAGAAATCCCATCTGCCCATCCTGCCCAGGAGCATCCACTGGTGAGGCTGGATCATTCAAAGTCCTCGCCAGCTCAAACAAACAGACCAACTTGTCCTCCTCCCAAGGCTGCCGAAAGTATGTGTCCTAGCCAGAAGCGAGGAATCTAGTTGTTTTATTGGATTCTTTACAATTCATTACGAAGCCCAAACAATGGAGACCAGAGACAACCGCAGCATTAACATGATTCATTCCAAAGGTGTTCCTCATTCTGCAAAGTTCTTTCTCTACAGAGACTCCCACATCAGTAAGCTCTGCCAAAAAGGATACTGTGATCAGAAAAGTCAGCCTTATTCCCTGTCATGCTACAGGAGCTGTGGAGGCTATGGACCATAACTGGTAAGACAAGTCCTAAAACCCCAACGTGGAGACTCTGTGTCCTCTGTTCTTGCCCATAACAACCAGGTAAAGCTACAAAAATGGCCCCAGCTCTGCAGAGGGCACTGAAAAGGGGAAATGGGCAGTGCTTCATTGGAACACTGGAAAGTTCTGGTTGACTTCTTAGTGTTTCTCAGGCCAAGCCTGAGTCCAGGGATAAGTGCCAGGCACCAGAGCAGATCCTGCTTGATGTTACACAATTCTTCAATCCCAGCAGGTGGCTCTTAGACTAGGGGAGCCGTGCGCATTGAATGGAAGCCCCGGTCTCATATGGCTTGCTCTCACCCAGCTCACACTCTGCTTCTGAACTTGAGGCCACTCCTCTCGGCTTCTGCCTTCAAGTTTCAATTTTCTTTTCTTTTCTTTTCTTTTTTTTTTTTTTTTTTTTTTGGCTCTCTTTCAATTCCTGTATCTTTTATTATTGAGGGAAAGAAGATCGTTTTTTCACCGTCTTTGACTCTCCAGTACTTCCTACTATACTTAACATACAGGAACTAAAAAACATGTGCTGAACGAATGAGTGAATGAGCTAAAATACAAGCAGTTATTAACTTGCTGGGGTAATTTTGATTCCCCAAGACCAGCAGCTCTTTGGGGTCCGGAACTGAGGTGGCTCCTTCCCTGTCCTCCCCAATGATAATGCTCGATGTAGAGCCACAAAGCAGCCGCAGTCTCCAAGAAGTATCCCTTAAATTAGGCATGTCAAATTCTGAGTTCACAAACACAAAAGTAAATGCACCACCTCAAATCACGTGCAAAATTGTGTGAGTGCATCTGTATGCACTTTTCTGCAAGAAGATCCTTTACTTCCTTCAGACTCTCAAAGGGATCCATGGCCTCCCAAGAGCTCTATGTTCACAGACTTAGAGAATCAGAAAATCTGAGACCTGGAATGGTCTCTTCTGCCCTCCCTGATGCCAAGTGGGACTGAGTGGGGCGGGGACGCTGCAGGTGTGAGTTCTGCTGACTAACAAGCATCATTGCTCTGCTTTATGGGAACAGATAAATCACCAGGATTTAAAGAATCCCAGTCCCCGGAACGCTCTTGTGCTTGACAGCAGGCACATTTTTTCCACCAAGTCAACATCTCCAGAAGGAGCAGCCAAGCCCTGTCAAAGAAAAAAAGAAAAGAGGCTTGGAGAAAGATTAAAGAAATAAATAAAGCACGATCTGCAAGCTGGGAAAACAGGCTTGCCCTACAGTGGTGCTAAACTGCTTGATTCTGAGAAGGAAGGAAAAGAACGAGGTGATGCACCTTGTCAGTCCTGATCCCAGATGCCCTGCTGTCAGTCCCACCCACATAGGGGGATTCGGGGCAACTGGGTGCTGCCTCTGAGCCTGAAGGAACAGACACTCTGCTCTGAATTTGTGTGCAGGGAAACACCACCTGCAGGCATCTCCTTCAGCACTGTTCAGAAAATACTCAGAAAAGGCCTGACTTGGCAGGGACTGGCCCCACATTTAAACAGACCCTGCCCCTGCCTGTCTCCAGAACAGGATTTCTCTACCCCAGCATTACTGACATTTGGAGCCAGATAATTCTCTGTTGTGGGTGGCTATCTGATGCATTTAGGAAACGTAGCAGCATCCTTTAAATAAAGCAGCCTTTATTCACCATCTGCCAGGACCACTCCCTGTCCCACACCAAGTTGTGACAACCAAAAATGTCTCCGGGCTTTGTCAAGTGTCCCCTAGAGAGCAAAACTTCCCCCTGAGAACGAGTGCAGTAGGATCTGCCAACTGTGTCTAAGGGAACACCAGTACTTAGGGATGCTAAAAGTTGTTACTTAGGGGAAAACAGGATACTGTCAATAGTTTGGGAAACACTGTATTAAACAAAGATAAACAGGACTCTTCCCTGACAGATTTCTCAGAGTCTGAAATAGATCAGGGTGCGCTATGAATCTCTAAGAGGTAAACATAATACCCAGCATTCCCCCCAAAGGCACTTGGCTGCACAGTCCTTTTATCTCAGTGCATTTAGGATTAGTATTCCGAGGGATTGACTTCTGGAAACACTTCTGTAAGGCAAAACTGGAAACATACCTGTGAGGCAAATACACCCGGAGGAAGGGATGGAAGAAGCTGATGGGTGCCAGGAGCAGCCTCCAGACACACAACTGCCCACAATACGATTTATCTTAAAACCCCAGACTTCATCATTAGAGATTCATTTTTTCAGAACAGATTTAGACTTTCTGTCTTCAAAAGTCCCAAATATTTTGGAAGATATTTTGGAAGATATTAAAACTTCATCATCAGCTAACACTTCATAACTAGGGTAAAGTTATCAGAGAATTTCTCCCACAGTGACAGCTGACCAGGTCTGACAGTCTATGGAGAATGGGAAACCACACAGGCTGGAAAGAAAGTAACAGAGGAAAGAGAGCACCAAAAGAAATCTCTCCCAATTTCTTGCTCTGGCCAGGGCTGCCCCTGAGGTAATACTCACATTCACAGCCTGCATGTACAGACTTTAGAAAGGTTGGAGATAGTAGGAAGGCGGTCTTGTAAGAGGGGTTAGAATTGTTCTGTGTAAAATGGATTTAAAATAGTAGTATTCTACTAAAAAGACTTCCTTGTGATTTCCACAGATTTCAAAGATCATAAAACATTAGAACTGAAAAGGACCCTGAATTATCCAGCCCTGTTCTTTTTTAAACTTGTTTATCCAGAGTCTATGAGAGTCATTTACTCAAAACCCAATACATAAAACACAAAATCATAGTCTCATTTAGTATCGGCTGGAGTCCCACTCAACACTTAGCCCCCACTTCAACCTCCTTTGAAGAACCTTCCAGAAAGCCCAAGCTTCTCAGAGCAAACATGCGAAACACAGTCCCCACATTCCACAGGCAGGGGAATCTGAGACCCAGACAGATGATGTGACTTGCCTGGGACCCCACACCTTCTCAGTAAGAATCAGGAGAAGAACCTAGGGCAGTGCCTAACTCTTAGCCCAGTACTCTCCTCGTCTTACCACATGTTGACTAAATATCAGAAAAAGGGTGCTAACCCTACAGAATGAGTTGCCTTGGAGTGGAGTGATCTCCTCATTTCTGCAGGTATCCAAGAACAGGCTGGTGGTCATTAGAAGATCTGGTGACCGCAATGATGAGTGACCTAGACACCTGTACAGTCTCTTCTCGAAGGCTCACTAACACTGCTGCATCCTGCCTGACCGTAGCCACAGGATGCTCAGGGAAGCCCACTCTGCTGAAGCGACACAGCCCCAGATAAAGGATAACCACTGCCCATTCTCTCTGGTCCCCAAGCCCCTGCCTTGTCCTAATGGAAGCAGGCGAGCCGAAATGAACCGCGGGTGCGGCGTGAGTGAGCGATGGTAGACGACCGGGTGACACATCCCTAAAGCCAAGTCAACAATTCGAGGCTCAGTGTGCATCAGGCAGAAATATGACAGCGACTGTCAGTCACAGGAAATGTCGTAAGGGGGGTTTAAAATAATAAAGCTGCCTCAGAACTGGTAATACAAATGATCCATGAGCAAGATGGCAGATTCCACGCTGGATTACTGAGCTGCGGGAGGGAAGTTCAGCCCAGGCATGCCTGTGAGGGTGTTCGTGGGTGTGCGTGCAGGCCACGACACGCAGGCACCCCGGTCAACTTGCAAAAACAAAACCAGCAGCGTGTCTCTTTTGTCTGAAGGAGACCCCCCTGTGCAAATGATGGCAGAGGAAGTGGGTGGACCCAGAAGATCCAGGGAAGACGAGCAGGAAGATCTGCCCTGACCCCGAAGACCAGCACAAACTACCAATGCCCAAACCGGACCTGAAGGTCAGCGGGAGGAACTGGGGGCACCGGATGGACCCTACCCATCCTTTGCAGTTGCCTCTCTGGGACGTAGGAAAGGGTACCTGATATTTGGCAATTAGCAAGGAACAGTGACACAGCCAAATGTTCTTTGTGGTTATAGCTTCTTATTACTATTATTTGTTCACTCTGTGTGTTTGTCTTCTTTTTTTCTTGGGGTGTGTGCGTGTGTGTGTGTGTGTGTGTGTGTGTGCGTGAGTTTTGTGTCTTTTCTCCTAACAGAAGCTAGTGGGCTACTCAAAGCCATGTCCTCCAACAAGTCCCCCCAGAACACACCCACCCCTACCTCATGCACTCCTGCTCTGTGACTCTCAGAGGTGGCTGATGGGAAAGGACTTGGAAACGTAAAACGCTGTGATCCACATACCACATACAAACCCACAACATTCAGTGGGGTGGGCAGCTGTGGTGCAGTGGGAGGAGTCCTGGCCCCGGTGTCACAAGGGGCCCAAACCCCAGCTCTTCCACTTAGTAGCTGTGTGGTATAAGCAAGATACTTAACACCCCTGGGCTTCCACTAACTTCCAGCTGACTGTTGTGAAGATCCCATGACCTGCGAAGGGGAGTGTGAGCTACAGAACATTCTGCAGATGTTGGATGTCAGTATTACTGCTGCACAGAGTTTTCTACTACCTGTAATCTCCAGTGATACTCATTTTCTGTACAAAAAACCATCCACGTTGGTACAATAGTGCTCTCCATTTATTACTACTAGGAGCAGTACGTACAGCTAATAAAGCTACATAACGTATCTCATAACAATTATATTGCTCTCTGATACTAGAGGATGATATTTTGTCTGGCAACAGTACTAATAAAAATATTCTGTAGCAACTGCCTTATGTTGTTATTCTCTCCCCAAGAAGACAGTGAGCTCCTGAGGAGGGATCTTATCTGACACTTGCGTGTCCCCTGTAAGATGAGGATCATCTGACAGACACTCAGCAAACGTGTGCTTGACAAAAGACCCAACTAACTCCTGGTGGATGCCACCTGACTGACCCCCTGCAAAAGGAATTGGTTTGACAGCCTCGGTTCAGCACATTCCAGCAGAGTCCTCATCTCCCATCCCACCCGGAGACCCAGTTTCAAACCCCATTATCCCAAAACAGGAACATTTGCTTTTGGATCAGAAGGCCCTCCAGATCCAAACAGGGACAAGAACCAGCACTGGCCTTCCCATCAAACCACACAGTCCATCTGGAAATAACAGCAGCTACCCACTGACACTACGCTGACACTAGATGGCATGGGCTCCTATGTCATTAAGGTTTGGGCAAAGCACAGCACCGACGGGTTCAGGGGAAGGGGTGAGAGAGCTGAGGGTCATGTCCCAGGTTATTAATACTTTCCCGCTCCACCTCTTCCTTGTCACCTTGTCATCTCAGGGTGACCTCCACAAGTCACAGCACGAGACAACATTTATTACTGTCATTACAGGGATCACATGGGCATGCGTGCTCACAGATGCCCCTGGATGTGAGAGGTGCTGGTCCCCTTGCAAGTGCGGTTCAGTTTCTCGAGCCAAAAACACTTCCGCTATCAAATTGCACCCAGCTCTTTTTGCTCTGCCTCTTTACTCAGGGCAACCCCTCACAGTCCTCCACAACCCAGCCAGTTCTTTGCACCACCTCACCCCCATCCCACCACCCACCCACCCACCCCTTCCCACAAGCAAAACAGCAATGTGCTTAAGGTTAATACGCCTGCCAAGCCTCCCTCTGACGAATGACAGGTTAATGATGCAATATCTCCCTAAATAATTCCTACTTCTAATAAGCGTGTTAGTCAGCACCTACACCGCCCTCATCAACTGGCTCAGGGTAGTGCAGGGTGAGGCTAAGAGAAGAGACCTTTGTACGTGGAAAAGAAGGGGGATGCAGAGGGGCCTCCCCTGCCATCCTCCCTAATCAGAGTCACCCGAGAGCCAAAGGCTGTTCTGGAATCTGTCAACCAGCAGCAGGGGCCACTGTGCCACGTAAGACGGGAGAGGGCAGAAGACCAGACTGAAGGGCCAGCACCAACGGAGTAGGCTGATCACATGGCAAGAGAGAAGTCATTCCCAAGATCCCAAAATGCCTTTACAAGACATCAGCCACACGCTGCAGGAGCAGGCAGTGTCCCAACACCCTTGGGGGAGCTACCTTGGTTTAACAGTACCACTTACGAGGGTCCTGACTCTCAACTTCTCTCAGATGTTTTCATTTGCTCCTTGATGCAAATTCTCCCAACTTTTTCAGCTCTGGGTGTGGGTGTGTGGGTGTGTGTGTATCCTCTCACTGCTTAGACAACAGATATCTGGCCACTCCCCCCACCCCCTTCTATCACTCAGAATTTCTGGATATGAGACCTCAGTAAGTATATTAACGTCTGATGGCTTCTCTAACCAATGACCACTTGGTGGTTAACTTGGTGGCTTAAAAACAACACAAATTTATTTTCTTACAGTTCTGAAAGTCAGAGGTCCAAAATGGGTCTTACGGAGCTAAGGTCAAGGTGTCAGCAGGAGCATGCTCCTTCTGGAGGGTCTAGGAGAGAATCCGAGTCCTTGCCTACTTGACTTTCTGGAGGTTGGTGGCATTCTGTAGTTGGTGACCCCTTCCTCAAATCACTCCAACCTCTGGCCTCCACTGTCCCATCTCCTACTTCCTCCCTGTTAAAAGGACCCCTGTGATGATGTCAGGTTCATCTGGATAATCCAGGATAATCTCCCCATTTCAAGACCCTGAACTAAATCACATCTGTAGAGTCCCTTATGCCATGTAGGATAACCTAAACATGTTCCAGAAATTAGGATGTGGACATCTTGGGGGGCCATTATTCACCCCACCACAGTCAGAGAACTAAACTGTGCCCCAGCTATAAAACAAGGTCACTGTGAGCTAAGTGGAAAGGATACTGTGAAAGCACTTCACAGGGCCCCTGGCATACAAGTGGTTAATGACCGGTAGCTCTCCTTACTACCAAACACAGGTATGAACATCTATTGTTGCCCAGGAGCTCTGAAGCAGGTTATCTCACTGTCCGCTCGCTGCAAACCATGAGATGGATGTGGCCGTCCCTCTTTGGAGGATGAGAAAATACAGGCCCAGAGAATACGTCCCAGGTCACACAAGTTGACAAAGGGCAAAGCTGAAGTTCAAGTCCAGATTTAACTGAATGGGCCAATAACAAATGTTCAGCCAGCACTGTGACCTAACCCATTATTTTACCAAAACAGGCTCCGTGTTAGAATCACCTTTGGAGCCAAGTCGCAATATAGATTCCTGGGCCCACCACTTGGGATCCTGATTCCATATATAGGGAGTGGGGTCTGGAAATACAGCTGACCCCTGACCAATGTGGGGGTGCCCAATGCCCCATGCAGTCAAAAATCCGCATCTAACTTCTGACTCCCCCAAAGCTAATAGCCCTCTGTAAACTGGAAGCCTTACCAATAACATAGTTGATTAGCACAGATCTTGTGTGCTACATGTATTATATACTATATTCTTACAACAGAGTAAGCTAGAGAAAAGAAAAAGTTATTAAAGAAATCGTAAGGAAGGGGCATCTGGGTGGCTTGGTTGGTTAAGTGTCCGACTTCAGCTCAGGTCATGATCTCACAGTCTGTGGGTTCGAGCCCCATGTCAGGCTCTGTGCTGATAGCTCATAGCCTAGAGCCTGCTTCAGATTTTGTATTTCCCTGTCTCTCTGTCCCTCCTCTGCTTGTGCTCTCTCTCTCTCAAAAGTAAATAAATAAACATTAAATTTTTTTCAGGAAATCATAAGGAAAAGTAAATAGGTTTATTTATAGCACTATACTGTATTTATCAAAATAAAAAAAAAAGTGGACCCACACAGTTCAAACCTGTGTTGTTCATCCATCAACTCATGTTTTGTAACAAGCTAAACGTGTTCATTCAGATGCTTGGGCAAATTTGTAAAACAGGAGCCCCCTAAATAATAACTTTATCCTCTCTGCAGTCACACTCAACTCTCATCTCTTTGAAACACACACACACACACACACACACACACACACACACACACACACTCACACACACACACATTCACACACACACACACAAAATCAGATAGGCAGTTTCTCAACAGCAGCACTATCAACATTTGGGGCCTGATGACCCTTCCTTGTGAGGGGCTCTCCTGCGCAGCACAGGATATGTAACAGCCTCCTTGGTCTCCACCCTCTATAGATGTCAAGAGCACCCTCCCCACCTCCAGCTGTGACAAAAGGTTCCAGATATTGCTGGAGGCAAAACTGCCCCTGGTTGAAAACCACTGAGATAGGGGATCAGAAAGACCAGGTCATAAAAGCAAAGTCACTGCCCGAGAGACATCCAGTCTCCGGTCAGTTCGTACCTGTCCCTGAACAAGCGGGAAGGCGGCAGCGGGAAGGGCATGTGGAATCCAGAGCGCAGCCTGGGAATCGAGAGCACAGGGTTCTCGTCCCACCTGCCCGCCCTGCAGCTCAGCACGTAACTGAGGAGCCACCCCTTGAGGGCAGCCTCAGACTCTCCCGCATCCCATCACTTGCACTTGGCAGACGTGAGAAGCTGCTGAATTTCCTTCGTCTGCGTCTCAGTTTCCCCATTCGCAAAACGAACAAGTTGAGCAACAATCTGTCTAGGGTCACGTCTGTGTTCTGAGTTCCCCAAAGGGGAGCCCATTCTCAGCCAGCACCTCCGAACTGTGAGCAGGTGGGGCCAGAGGGAAGCCCCTCGTGGGGCTGCCAGAGGAGGGCACGGCCGCAGACATCTGCAAGGCCACGGTTCCACGGCGGCCTGGGTGTGTGCGGTGAGCCGGACGTCTCTGTTTCCCAACACTCCCATTTCTCTCCCTCAGTCCATGAGCACTCTATCTCTCCCTATAGGTTTTTCTTTATTTCTGTCTCTCTGTTGTCATATAACAAAGAGGAACTCTGCAGGGCTTCCTAAGGCTTTTTTTCTTTCTTTTTTCTCCCCCCACTGCCGAATAAGCCCAGGTACTTTTATTTTGATTAAAGCTGATACCTTCAGTGAAGACAGTACAGAAAAGTTCTCTGAGTCCTGAGATATAAGATTATTACAATTTTGCCTAACCCGGGTTCTGGGAGAGGGATGAGCTGATACGACGATCTTAGGTAAAGACCCAAGAACATGCTGGTTCTCAGAGGCAGGCCTGCTGTGTGTTTGCATTCTGGACTGCCCTTTATGAAAAGATAAAAAAGACAACCTTCCTTGCAAACTATATTTGACGTAATTATTTGGCAAGGGTGTCTTACACGGAACAGGCACTTAATTCCATTTCAAATTAATCTTGTTTCACTAGCAGAGTGTGACCTGAGAAAGAAAATGTTTTAAAAAGCCAACAACACAAATACCCAAATATTAAGCATAAATGTCTTGTCCCGTTTTCAAAAGGCAGATGCAATTGACTTTCAGATGAGGGCTTCACGCCAACTCTTAACTACCCTTGCTACGCCTGGCAACACTCAAGCGGGCCTAGCAGACAGAACTCAAATCAGACCTAAGAATTCCCCAGCCCTGGGGAGTGTCAGAGAACTCCACAGAGTGTGAGGGCTCCATGGCCTGCAGAAGATCTGAGTAAGAAGAGCAGACCTAGAAAACCTCCCTGGCTGCTACGGGCTCCCACGAACCCCTTCTTCACATGCCTTGGTGCAACCACACGCCCTCACATCCAGGTAGACTCCTGTTTTGCACCCTCCTCCCCTGGCCCCCAACTCTGTCCCAACATTCTGAGCACCTATAATACTCTGCTGAGCACACTTGTTTATGTACCTATCTCCCAGTCAGACTGGAATCTTCCAGAGACAAATACTAGGTTTGCTTACTCCAAGATCCTTAGCACTTGGCACCAACAAGCGTTCAATATCTGCTTATTTAATGCAAGAAAAAGGAAAAGAGGGCAGGAGGGGAAGGGTTACACGATCATGCACTTGCCAGGGTCAGAAGCACCGAGTTCGCTCTGCCTCCAGCTTCTGGCTGTTCAAGCGAGCACACCTCGTCCCCAAGCTAAGTAAGAATTCTTGGCTTCGGGGCTGTGTCTTTTAATCTGTAGAATCCCATCCTGCCCCCATGGTATTAGTCCAGCGCTGGAAAAACATAAATGCCAATGCCCTTCTGTCTGGAAGACAGTGGCACCAAGAGGGAGGCAGTCTAAATGCCATGCCCAAGGCCAAGGCAGCACTGAAGTCTGTCATTCTGTCTTTACAGAACTGATCCCAGCTGCACTGGGTTTGTATCTCCTCATTGCAACCAGGAGCACAGTGACCACTGGCTTGCTAGGTCATGACTCTACAGCTGAACATCTCTGTGACCGCGAGCATGGCATTCCCGCCTCAAGTGCTGATGGATGCCTCATCACAGACTGATGGTGTCTGTCTGCCTGAAGTTCAGTGGGAGCCTCGCAGAATCCCCTGACTTCCTTGTATCATTGTACTCCGAACACCTAATCAAGGCCTTGCACCTGACAGGGAAAGAAGGAACATATATCAAGCAGTTCCATGCCTCACGCATTGTGCTATGTACTCTAGACACATTCTCACATTTATTTTCAGGGAGGAAAGGGCTCTTGCTATCCCCATTTTACAGACGGAAACACTGAGACTCAGAGAGTTCAAGGCCACAGCTAACAAATAGCAAATCACAGATCAAATCCCAAGCTTTCAGCCCTAAATCCTATGTTGTTTCCAGGGCACCATACTTCATCCCCAGCGTTGACACTCAATAAATGCTGGTTGAGTTCAACTGAATGCCCGGAACACTCTACAACTGAATACACGCACACACCAGGCTCCTCATAGCTTACTGCTGCTTGTTAAAATTATTCTTGGCTAACAAGAAATAATTAGAGTCTCTGGAGTACAGTCCACTAGAAATATGTCCTTGGGAATTAGAACATAAAACAAGACTAAATGGGAATGTCTCTGCTGGTTGGCGAAGTCCGTAAAATCATACACTCTCCATGCCGAGAGGGATGCTGAAGATCATGTAGTTCACGTCCGTGCTTCCCGGAGAGGTTAAATAAAGCACAGATGGGCAATGACTTGCTCAAGGTCGCACATCAAGTTGCAGCCGTGACAGGACCAGAATCTATGATGGTCCCTCCTTGTTTCTTCTGTGTTCTGGGATCCCACTTCTGAATGTCCCAGTTGTTATTTCTCCCTGCCCACAGCCCTCTGAACCAAGCCTCGCCGATGGACGGCTGGCCAAATCTCTCTTTCTTGTCAGGTAACTGGGACTCGTGGCCACAGACAGAAGCTGCCACATCATCTCGGCATGTAATCACCCACAAAAGCCATTTCCCACCTCATTGGCTCTCACTGCCAGAAATATTGTCCTTAAGTAATCAATACACAGCAGCCCTCATCCTCCAACCCCACGAGGAACAACACTGTCTTCCCTTTTCCTGGGGAAACAGTGAAATCAGCACAGGCTGCAGAAACAGAGGGGGAGTTTGCTCAGCCTCTGAAGCGTGGGGGTTAACAATGCAGCCTCGCAAAATCGAGTCATAAATTTCAGGGACCCTCTGAGCGTGAGGAGAGTCTCCTTCCTGCTGTCAGGGGAAGGGCCGGGAAGGTCCATTCAGCCCAAAGTAAAGGCTGACCTCCCATTGATGCTGTGAGCACAGGGGTAGGAAGAGGGGTAGCAGAGGGGCTGCGGGCCACTGTAAGGGAACAGAACAGTTATTCCCGGAGTTTGGGCTTTACAGGGAGGCACAGTTCCCACTTTCTCCCAAGAAGGATGAGAAATGGCTTGCGAAATTAAACACGACATAGAATATTTGATACGGTAAAACTTAAAACTATACTCGAAAAACAATTCAAAAGGAGCAGAGAATAGGCATTTCCAGTTCTTGAGGACACTCAGATAATTGAGAGATGGAGGAAATGAGCTCAGTCTGGTTTGTGTGACCTGAACTGAGCCCTGTAGTTTGTACAGCTTTTCTCGCTTATTCCTCAAATCTGTCTTAATATCCTCATTTGAAAAACGAGGAACCTGAGAATCGGAAAGGCTAAAGACCCTGACCGGCAACACACAGCCAGTATCTGGCTCCCAATTCTGTGCTCCTTCTCCCGGCCTCTGCCTCCTGCTCTGTAGACCCAGCACTGTGTCAGCTGGCAGCAACGTGCTGGTAAATGTTTAAACACCAGCTCGCTGAAAGAGAAGATAAAAGAGGCCTGATTTATAGCATTCGCCAATTTCCATAGTGTAAATATTGTCATCATGGCCAATTTCAAGCAACTCATGTGCATTACCCGGTTCAAAAAATTCCTCGAAATGGATCAGTTGGTTCTCAAAGTCACAAGGCATCAGCACACCACTGCTGGGGAGGAATAGAAGGTTTCTCAACACACTGCCTACCTGCCAGGAGCTCATAGCCTGATGATGCACTGCAAGAGAATGGCATGCTGGGATGAAGGGCCATGGCTCAGTCACCCTGAGGGGTCTGACCCCCTGCCAACCACTTCTCCAGCCTCCTGACCTGCTCCGGAAGCCTCAGGACTCACATCTATGCTGTTCCACTGCTGAGATACCTATTCCTTCATTTCTCATCCTAAACATCGCTTCTTTAGGGAAGTCTTCTCTGCGGTTAAGTCTCTCTGTAAGACACTCCTGCGACACCAAGATTGAGACTGCAACAGTTCAGTATTATGTGATGTGTCCATTCTCCATCCGGGGATCCCAGGAACCCAAACATTTACACATGGGAGCTCCCAATTTCTCATGTGAGCTATACTTATTAGTTAAACACATCCCCATGGAATCTGAAGAACGGAAAACCTTGGAATTGGAAGAGAGGTCATCTAACACACCTTCTCAAACTTGAAGGTGCACAGAATCCTGAGATAGTGCTAAATGCAAATTCCAATTCAGTAGATCAGATGTGGGGCCAAAGAGTCTGCATTTCTATCAAGCTCCCAGGTGGCGCTGATGCTGCTGATGTTTGGACCACACGGTGAGTAGCAAAGATCTCACAGATCAGCACTGTCCAGTACAGTACCCACCAGCCACCTGTGGTTACTAAGCACTTGGATCATGGCCAATCGCAAGTCAAATGGGCTGTGAGTATAAAATCTGTACCAGATCTCAAAGGCTTAGTAGAAAAAGAAGAATGCAAACTACCACATTCATCATTTTTAGGTACTGAAATGACAATATTTTGAATATATTCGGTTAAATAAATAAATCATGAAAAATAATTTCATGGGTTTTTCTTTTGTACTTTTTAAAATATGGTCATGAGACAATTTTAAATTTCATATGGATCTCATGTTGTATTTCTGTTGGACAGCACTGTCATAGAACTTCCCATGAAATACCGTAAGCCCCACAAAAGTAGCATCCTCAGAGTCCCATGGAACAGCACTGTACCTTCATAGTAGGGAGTCCCTGCTCCTCTCATATACAATGAGGACGCTTTATCTGGCTCCTGCACCTTATGAACTTCCAACAAAAGCTACAGTTTACAGGGTTTCCCAAATTAATTTGGCCTCTCTATAGCAGCACCATGTCCCAGACTCACTTTTCAGGCAAATTCCCATGTCCCATCCCAAGCTTGCCAAATTGGGAGTTTCTGGGGGTGGGGGTCCAGGAATCTAATTTTTTTTTTTTTTATAATCAGATGATTCTGATGATGTTATCTTGGAAACACTCGAGCGTATTCTTTGCTGCTTGAATACCGCTAGTGACAAGGAGTTCATTACCTTGTGAAGCAGACTGTTTCACTACTGGGCAGCACTGTTGTAACAGCTATTATCCACTGGTGAAATTATATCACCATCATCATTACCCTAAATGGGACCCAGAAGAAGAGTCATTTGACCAAAGGTTATAACTTATAAGATCAAGTCAGGACGTAGGGCTCCCCAAGCCAAATCCTTCGTTTTATAGCTAAGGAGCTAAGACACACAGAAGGGCAGGCCCTACTCAAGGTCACACAAGCATACAGAGGTAGACATCAGACTCCAAGTCAGTGCTCACCCCTGACGGTCCTGCCTCAGACCTTGGCAGCAAAATACCCCTCCAGCTCTGCCCAGCCATCTTAGATCGCCCAGGGGCCTGGTGCCAACTCATAGTGGGCATCCATTAGCTCTAAGAAGTCATCTTGAAGACCCCCCTCCACCTCTAACTACCAGAATGAGACCCTGGTAACACCTCACAGCCTCCTGCATCCGATGCTGAATCTTGCACAGGGGCCCCCCGTTCCCAAAAGGCATCTCACCTACCTGGGCACATTCCCCTGAGCTAGGACGGAAGCTGGCCTCCCTCCAAGGGGTAGAAATGTCCACTGGGCATGCCAAATACCTCACTAGATACTTACGTTCTAAAACTGTTTCCAGAAATGCAAACAGCCAGCAGCACCGCTGTGGGCACAGTGCGTGGGGCAGCCTCCAGACCCAACCTCTGTGAACTGGCTTCACCCTGGCTTTGCCTCTAGCCATAAGCTAACAGAAGCCCAACACCCAGCAACCTAGAAGCCCCCTGGGGGGTGCACTAGTTCTCCCTCTCTGCGTTCTCCCTGGGGAGTTGTGAGGAGCCCACGGTCTGTGATTCCCTCACATACAGATCCGCTTCCTTAGGTATAAATAAATTGGTGGTTCTCTGACCCTCTCTTCTATAGATCATAGAAACAGGAGAGGCAGAGGGTTTGGAAGACAGAGGGCCAGGAGAAGAGACACAGCAGCAGGGAAGGAACAGAGTGAAGCCTGATGTCACTACTGTGCAGAGAGGGCACTCAAGGGTGCAGCTACCCTCTCCAGCCATTTGGATTCCATCAGCATAGGGAGTAGGGCTCTGCGAGCTGCCCTTGACCCTGTACCTCCTTCCATGTCCAGGCCTTTACACGCTTGTCCGTGTGCTCTGTGAACTCAACAGTGCACCTCCAACGTCAGGTCACTACGGTGTCACTCGAGAGGAGGAAGGCCTCCAATTAGGCAGAGAAACAGATGCTTCTTGCATAGAAAATTGGGCCGGAGGGAGCAAGGGGTGACTTGTGGAGCTCTGAGGAGCAAATTCTCCATCGGGAGAAGCCCAACAAGCCCTGAATGGCTAATAAGCACCACGGAGAAGTACACTTCACCACTGCCTTCAAGCGCCTTGGTGGCTTATTATAGGTGTTCTGCGTGGTGGCCATGGATACCACACTGTCAAGGAAAATAAAACATCAGATTAGCAGAGTGATGGGTTTTTTTTCTTTCCTATGTATCAAGAGTTCCCTCTCCTCCACCCACTTTCCCTGGCCGCATCTCAAGCACAACCTCTTTAAATATTCCTTGCATCACAGAATACAATTTACAGATAGAAAAAGTAGGGCCCTGGATTTTTTTTTTTTTTACTATAACAAATCTCAGATTTCTCAAAAAGATGCCTGGTCTCCACCTACTCCTTACTGAACTCCAATCAAGGTGCCTACTTATCTCCGCCTGAAGAAGGGAGAGTGCCTACATCAAATGATTCTCAAACTTCCATGCACCTAAGAATCATCTGACAGCTCACAAAACAGCAGATGGACGTCTTCCCTGCAGACTCTGATTCTGTGCATCTACTGTGGAGCTCAGTAAACCGTCATCATAACCAGTCAGGCACACCTTGAGAAGCTCTGCTCTAACAGTTTTAAACAACCCCGATCACATATTTAGCGATTTCTTTGCAGAAAATATTTGGTTCAAGGGCTAATTCTGCTTTATCCAGTTAAACCCCTGGGTCCTCCTTCCCTGAAACTGTCCAGTCTTGGAAAGCCATGAGCTTTGATGCCACTTCACCTGTCGTAAAACAATTCGGCACCTACTGGCCATCTTTTATATTACAACCAAGCTCTAACAGACTTGTAAATCACGAAGAATCAAAGGAAAGAGGGAGGGTCACAATTCTAAAGAAAGGGGTGACATTTAACTTTCAGAGTAGAACCTAAGGGCTTTCCACATTCAAGTCCTCTGGAGCAGCATGACAAAAAGCATTAATTCCACAGGCCTGGGAGCTAGGGTTGCACCTGTAACTTCAGGTGAAACTTCATCAAGCATGTAGGCCAGAGATTCCAGGCCTACTTAGAGCTTTTCATTTATTCAGTGTTCAGAAAGCAGACCTTGCCACTTTCTTGAGAAAATCATTCTCTCAGCGGTTCCAGCATAGATTATGTGTACCAACACTTACCACTAACTCAACAAGTATTGACTGACCATTTTCTCTATGGAAATCACACGCTATATCAGAACAAGTCACAGAACCGGCTTTTGGAGGGCTTACACTTGAGATGGGAAAGTAAGACATTTAGAATCAGAACCACATTTAATGGGGGGTAAGGAGGACCTGGGGACATGAAGCTACCCACCAAAAAACCTGGAGGAGGGGCACCTGGTGGCTCAGTTGGTTAAGCATCTGACTTCAACTAGGACATGATCTCAGTTTGTGAGTTCGAGCCCTGTGTTGGGCTCTGTGCAGACAGCTCAGAGCTTGGAGCCTGCTTCAGATTCTCTGTCTCCCTCTCTCTCTGCTCCTCTCCTGCTCATGCTCTGTCTCTCTCTGTCTCTCAAAAATAAACAAACTTTTTAAAAAAATTTTAAAAACCTGGAGGAATGTGAACCCAAAAAATGACCACTTTTTGTATCCCTCTGCTAAGCCCAAAAAAACTAGGAACCTGACCTGTATTATCTGGTAAATAATGAGTCTTTCCCATCACAGTGGAATACAGGTAATATTTATGTTAAATCAAACCTCTCAGAGGTCATGGTGGAGAAAACGATGGAAGAACATGTCACAGAAGGCCAATATGCACAACTGGGGAGGGTACATCCAAGTTATAATGGAGAGTTATGCTCTTTATGTATTATGGCCCCATTATCTCCTTGAGCCCAGGGTGAAACATCTGTTCCTCCTTCTACTTATGACTTCCCCAAATCTTATCTTTGTCACGGTCCCTACACTAGCAGCAAGAACAGCCAAGGTGAAGGCCCAACTTGTCACCATGTTGTAAGCCAGCCTCCTCCAACCATCCACAATATGAAGGGCCCTTCTTTTAAAAAGTCATCCATCCATCCATGGTTCATCTACCAACAGTGTGGCCAGCATTGTGCCTGTGCTTAAGACACAAGAGTGACAAGAAGACACAGCCCCTACTCCTCCCACAGAGCTCACACAGGACACAGACAAGTAAACAAGCCCTGTGAATGCAATGTTCTAGGAGAAGGGTATGCAAGGATGCCACTTGACTCACTTCCCCCAGTGCTCCTCTCACTCGACACATGGGAGTCAGGGTGGGACTCCCGCACTGGGACAAGGAGGCAAATATCAACCAGATCTAGTGACAGCCTCCACTCCATAGTTATCTGTGACCCACCTTCTCAGCTACTCTCATGGATACCATAGCCATCAGACAATGGCCTCACCCCCTGGTTCTCTCTAGTCTGACTGTATAGCTTCAGTAGGTCTGCTCCAGGCTTTGTCTCACTGCCCTCTATCCCATTCTGACTTTCTCCTGAGCCATTTCTCCTGAAGCAGAAGAATAACAGAGTCAAAGATAAGAGCTCCTTCCAGAAAATCTAGAAGATAGGGAATTCTACAGAAAACAAAGCAAATCTCTATCATGTCCGGCTCCAAAAGGCAAGTTGGTAGCTGTGGATGCCAGGATATCCCCCACCCCAGGCCTAGACGAAGTACCATGTGCAGTGGTTGAAAGCACAAACTCTGAGCCAGACTCCCTGTGGGAACCCCAGCCCTGACACTGATTGGCTGGGTGGCCTTGAACAACGTATTTAATTTCTCAGGGGCTTGGTTTCCTCATCTGTGAAATAGATAGATTCACAATATTATTATGAAAATTAAATGAGTTAATACATAATTCACATTATACCTGAAACAGAGCAAGAGCCTTGGAAATTTTAGTTATAAATAAAATAACTGTCCTTCTTTCTCCCCATCCAACAGCATAGGTCGTCTAGATTCTGTGCCAAGTCAGGTCACAATTCCTACCCTATCTCGACATTGTTGAAACACTGCACACCATGTGCAGAGGACCAACTGGAAGAGGAAACCAACACTGACTGACCGACTAACTGCTGTACACAAGCCACTGGTGTAGGTATTTTCATATACATTATATATCACTTAATCTCTCAGCAAATCTGGGATGTCAAAATCATTATCTCCATTATACAGATAAGAAGACAGAGGTCCAGAAATTCCTCTGACCTAGTTATGTACTAGTGACTAGCTCCATGACTATAAAGCTTTGTAAAGGTCCATAAACTTCTTAAAGTCTTCATGTTAGTATCTGTTTCCACAGATGGAACAGGAATTGAGCCCAAAAGGGAATGGGGTTTGTAAGGAAGAGTAGAGCTGGAAAGACATCCTTCTTTTCTGTTCTCTGATCTGTGGACAGAGAAAGAGCAGGGGACAGAGGGTGGGTGTGTGTGTGTGTGTGTGTGTGTGTGTGTGTGTGTGTGTGTGTGTGTGTGTGTAGTAGTAGTAGTAGTAGTAGTAGTAGTAGTAGTAGTAGTAGAAAGAAAAAAATAAGGTTCCATCGGGTCAGAAGAAAGGTAAAGCTTGGTTGCTGACATGGACCTAGAAAGAGGTCATAGAGTTTAACAAGAGGAGTTTCTGGCATGGTCTGATTCTTGGAGGAGATTCAAACCTAAGTCAATCTGGTTCTAACGACTAGCTCATCACTTCTCCTGTCCTCTGTCAAAGGCAGACATCAATAATTGATCACCGCACTTATGCCTTCAGGCCTGGAGGCAATCCTAGCCTTCAGACTCCAGAAAGCCCTGCCAATCAACCAGAGTTGACTACTAGATAAAATCTATTTGCCATCCCTTCTCTTCACCATGCTGTCAAAAGGAGATTAAGAAGCCCCTAGTCTTCAAAGGATAGGTAATCTACTTCAGGAAATGATTAGGACACAGGAAACAAGTGATAATATATATTCTTAGAAATTCCTGGGTGAATCTTAGTTAAGAATTCCGAAAAAAAAAATCAATGGACTAGGCAATGCAGTACAATTAACTATGCTTTCAGAAACTAATGATTCATTACCTTCTTAGCTTAAACTTGTAGAACACTTTATGATTTACAAATTACCATCACTTGACTCTCACAACTACCTCACCAGGCAGGCAAGCACCTTGTAATGTGTAAAGCATAAAACTCTTATTAGTTTTAGTGGTTTGTCAAGTTTTTAAGTAGGCAATCACCTCTGCAAATAATTTCCTTTGCAGTTCTCATCCCCCTCATTTCTTTTTCCTATTGTTGCATCAGCCAGAACCTCAGAGCCTTGCTACTCAGTGTACTGTCGATGAAGCAGGAGCACTGGAATTCTAGCCCTCTAGGAATCTGCATTTTAACAGGATCCCCAGGTGATTCGCATGCACATTAAAGATTGAGAAACACTACTCAACTGACTATTGAGAAATTAAAAGAGTAAAAAGTGTCCTGATTTTTGTTCTAACTAAAAAGAGAGTGTGTCTCTATTTTCAACATTATTTACGATGCTGATAAGTTTTTTTTGAAAGCTATCCTATGTCAGTTAAAGCAGAAAGTTCTACATACATACTAATCACTCTGAAAAAATTAAAGGTCTAAAGAAGTTCAATGTCTGCCACCACATCACCCAGCTTGTAAAGAACAGATCCAGCACAACAGTCCATGCATGTGCAGCTCTAATGCTGACCGGTCATCACAGGTGGATATGGACTGATAAAAAATTGTTCATGCCTAGCATGAGGCCCCCAGCCATATACATATTGGATGAATGGGTGAGTAAATGAATGAATGAATGCATTTCATTGTACTTTCCATGAGGTTCCCACCATCAATACGTATTTGGTAAATGAACAAATGAATGAATGTCATTGTACTTTGTTTTATGTAATAGGTTTGTTTCTGCACAGCTGAATGAACATTAAATTTTAGATTCTTGACTATTTGTGAACCACATGATTCACTGTGCAAGAAGAAATCTCTATTTTAAGGTACCCTATACTAAATCCTTTCACAAAGAGACGGGGGGGGGAAAAAGCTTGCTTCATGAAAATGTACCCCTTGATAGGTTTTAATCAACAAGTGCTGATTGGGCACAGCTGTGTGCCTGTAACTGTCTTAGGTTCTAATAAGGATTCAGAAGACATAAGACAGTTTTCAGTAGTTTTCATATTTAGCGTGCACCAGAATCACCTGGAGGGTTTATGAAACCACAGATTGTGAATTTAACCCTCATTCCCCAAGTCTCTAAGCCAGTAGGTCTGGGGAATGGACCAAAAATTAGCATTTCTAACAAGTCCCAGGATGATGTGTCCAGGGATCACACTTTGAGAAGAACTGACATAAAGTATTCCCCCTGCATCGAGGACAGTGGTTCCCACCTCAGCTGTATATTTGAGTCATCTGGGAAGCTCTTAAAACTACTGATGCCTGGTTCCTTCCAACCACCAGGGAAATCAATCTCTGGGGGTGGAGCCCGGGCATTGGAATTTGTTGTAGGTTCCCCTGTCGTTTCTAACATGAAGTCAGAGTTGAGCACCAGTGAGCTCAGGAGGTAAGACAGATATGCAAGAGGAGTCCCAGGGTACTGGGTGCCGGAAGCAGCTGGTGCCAGTGGGAGAAAGCCAATGGTACACACCTCTTCCCAACTGTGAATTGAGTCCCATCATGTCATTAGTCTGAAACTGGCCACCGCAGGGGTATATTTTCACTACAGAAATTGGCAAGTGCTATGGATCAGGGCTCTCCCCGCGCTCCCAAGAGAAGCTTTATTAAACATCAACCAGCACACCACTGATTAGAAGGTATGTGTGATAGGGACCAAATGAACAGTCAGGCAACAAATACTAGAAATATGAGAAGAAATCTCACTGGGCTGCAGTGGACATGGAGAATTTCGTGGAGGTGGTAAGGCCGAGATGGACGATAAAGGATGGCTAAGATCTGTATGGAAAGAAGGTCATCTGCCTGGGAGAACAATAAGCGTTATGTGTTTGGAGGTGGGACAGGTCAAGGTGTCTCTGGGCAGAGTGAGGGTTCTTGTCACGTAAAAGTGCTTCTCTGAAAATCTGACTTCAGAAGTTTAGAATTTCATACAATGGGCTTCCATAGAAGAGTGCGCACGTGCAGTATGGGATCATATACTGGCTAAACTTTCTGTAAGGACCATTAAGACAAAGGCAGGCCACAGAGTAATCGTCCAACCCCGCCAGTGCTTCCGGGGGGCCTCCTGACTTCCTACCAGTCAACAGCTTGCAGGCAGTGCCCAAGAACCACCGTGGACCAGGCTGTTAGCTTCCATCTCCTCCCACCGACGATACCGATCTATTTGATCCCACACACCTCCTCCCAGAAACCTCTAGGGGTAAAATCCTAACCTCATTCCCAAGAGGAGATGGAACTGTCAATATCCATTCAGGGCCCTAGAGCCTCTGTAAGAAGCAGATGCATCTCTGTGTATTGGAAAACCAAGATGGCAGAAATGAGAAAAAAGAAAGTTGCCATCGGAGAGGATGTCTCTCCCTCCCTTCCCCAAAAGGTCAAAGATAGGCCTGCGGGAGTCACTTCTACATGCTTCCGGTACTCAGAACTTTTGCCCTGGATGCTTTTCACTCCTGCATCTGGGGAGGGAGGAGGCGAGAAAAAGAATGATACCTATGAATATTTCATGCAGCGCCTCTGCTGACTTTTTAGTTCCCTGAACATCCATGAAAGTGCCACTGTAATAATGTCATTGCTTGCTCGTCATTTTCTACCTGGCTCTTCGGGAGGAAAAAAACAGAAATGATAATTCCTTGCTCTGATTGGGAGGTCACAGGAAATCATCTACCACTTGTACTAAGGTTTTTGAAGATCAAAAGGCTAAACAATCACATTTTCATTTATTTGGCATCATTCAAAGAGGTAGAATTGCACAGACATACATTTTCCAGATAAATGAAGCTTACCCTTAAGCACCTGATTTGTTTTTGAATTTTAGCCATTTCAAATGGAAATTACTCTAGAATGGTACTCACTTCCCTATTTTGTTAGACAAAATACATGGAGCAAAATGTAACCTTTTTTGTGGCACTTCAGAACTCTCATTGTGAACAGCCTGTATTTTTACCATGCTAGAATATACAGGATGTCTCAGCTTATTGTAATGCGTAAGGCTGCCTTCCCTGAATTAATAGTCTTACCCCGGTGAGCATTCTGCATTCCTGGTTCTTCTTTTTTTCTTCACACCTGTCCACCTTCTTGTTGCCAGTCTGCCCACCATCACGTCATGCCTACATCATGCCGTTTGCCCCTAGTGTCCATTCTCCACCCCCGCTTGCTTCCCAATTATAATTTGTTGCTCTAAATTTGCTAGGACTTGGGAAACTTAAGGACCAACATCATGAGAACAGTATGTAGAAAGAGAATTAACAGACTCTGAACAAGGGCCAAAGGCAGTGTCTGCTAAGTAAACTCTGTGACCTTGAGCACATTAAAACTCTCGACATTTTGCCTTCGCATCTCCGAACCGAGTTTACTTATTTATTGTCTCTTGATGCATCCTGGACAGCAGAGTTTGCCCAAGAAGCAATCCTTGATAAATGTCTAGTGACGTCTAGCATTTAGTGATTTTTAATTAGCATGTGTGCATACTAACGTATGTACTAATTATGGGTCTTCATAAATATATGTATATTTGCACTGATAGTGCGCTAGGTGCTCTGGTGACGAAGGCTGTGAAATCCTTTACACAATCAGCTCGGTCTGGCGGGGAGGCAAAGCTCACACCACCCCACTCCCATTCATCTCTTCAACCCCATGCCCGCTCTCCAATGAGCCACCATTCTCCAGCCACTCCAGCAAGCGTGTGCCAGGACCACCGCCCCCTCTGGGGCTTCGCACTTCACACTCCCTGCAGCCCAGAACTCTCCCTGCAGATCTTCGTGTAGCTGGCTCCTTCTGCTCTTTCAGGTCTCGGCTCACCTATACCCCCCTCTGAGAAGCCTCCCTGACTTCACTGTATCCAGCGGCCCTTCTACTCTATTACTTTGGTTTACTCTCTTTATGTAACCCTCCATGGTGACATTATTCTGATCCATTCACATACTTATCGTCTGCTCCCCCTGCTGCTGCTGAGCAACCTGAACACTGAGTCGACCACCATCCCAGCACCCTCAGGACTACACCAGGCCCTCTTCGGAGCACCTGCTGAACCGGCAAAGCAGCACAATGGTTAGAACATGACGTAAGTTGTGGGGAAGGAGGGCAGAAAACACACACCCAAGCCTGGGAGTAGAAAAAGATCTCAAGAAGGGGAGTTCTGGGCTGGATCTCACACAGTGCATGTAGCACATGGGCAAGGGAAGTCCACTGGTATTCCAGATAAAAGGCCACATATAACAGACAAAAGATTATACATGAAAATAACCCCCCTACACAAAATCTCAGCCTAATTTATTGTCCAAGAATCCCCACACTGCTGGGATGGCAGTAAGAAGACAGAAGTTCCTCCACTGCCCCCGTCCTCCCCAGGTGATGACTTCCCCTTCCACAAGGGAAGACACTCTCGCTTCGTTTGAAGCCTGTTAGTTTCTAAGGCTACTGTGACCAAGTACCACAAACTGGACAGCTTTAACAACAGAAAGTTTTTGTGTCAGAGTTCTGGGGGTTGGAATCTAAGATCAAGGTGTGGACATGTTGGTTCCTTCTAAGGGCCGTGAGAGAGAAGCTGTTCTAGACCTCTCTCCTGTGGTGTCTGTGGTCTGCTGGCAATCTTTGGTGTTTCCTGGCTGAAAGATGCATCACCCTGATCTCCGCCTGTATCTTTAGACAGTGTCCTCTCTGTGTGTGTCTGTATCTGAATATCCCTCTAATAGGGATCCTGGTCATATTGCTTTAGGTGCCCACCTGACTCCAATATCAACTCAAATAATCATATCTGCAATGACTGTATGTATTTCCAAATAAGGCCACATTCTGAAGTCCTGGGCATTACAACTTCAACATATGAATTTTAGTGGGACACAACTCAGCCCACAACAGAGCCTCAGATTTAAAATCATTTTCCTGGGGTGCCTGGGTGGCTCAGTCAGTTGAGCATCTGACTCTTGATTTTGGCTCAGGTCATGATCCTACAGTTGTGGGATCAAGCCCTACACTGGGTTCCATGTTGAGTGTGGAGCCTGCTTGGGATTCTTTCTCTCCCTCTCTCTGCCCCTGTCCCCTGCTCATTTGCTCTCTCTCTCTCAAATAAAAGAATAAAATAAAATAAAATAAAATAAAATAAAATAAAATAAAATAAAATCAGTTCCCTAACAGGGCCTGCCTCAGCAGGACAAAGGCATGTCAGAGGTCAAACTGGGAAGCCCATGGAGGCAGACTGACTTTGTCAAGCCACTAAATGGGAAATTCAAAAAGGACAGGCCCCCTGGATCTGAGACGCAGCCTGGAAGAACACGGAAGGGATGGGATCTCTCCTTGCATTCGTGGAGGGCCACGAGACCAGAGAACCAGCTGGATCAACTTATCAGCTCTCAAGTCTCACAAGGTCCTAGCTGTCATTTTTAAGTGACGAGGCACAGGGCATTTGGAAAACAAGACATCCTGGAGCCCAGGTCTTGAAGAGAGACTGGACAGATGGGAATATGGAGATTAAGTTTCTCGCCTGCAGAATGAGAGGCTGGATTATGTTACCTCCGGACCCATCTTGTCATTGTGATCTACACCACTGGTTCCTAGCTGGGACACAGTTTATAGCTGGTGGCCCCATGACAAACAGCATCAAATGCTTCCTTAATCTCCACAGCCACAAGAATAAAATGCAGTAACCCTCATTCTATTTAACAACCCTAAAAAGAAAAGGAAAAAGGAAAAAAAAAGAGTAGGGATGAATCTGGGTTAAAGATCATTGCCCTCTGGAAGTAGTTAAAAATCAAATAATATTGTAGCCACTGCAACAGAGTAGTGCAAACACACCCAGGGCCTAATTAGATTTCTGAATACATTTGCACACAGGCTCCGTCAGAATTTTCTTTGCCTCCAACACAGATCTCAGACGTTTTCTCCCCACCCGGAACCTATGCGTTGCTGGGGCCCGTCTAAATCCGCTCTTGGGCAGGAGGGTCCCCAAGCCATGTGCTCTGAGAAGCATCTATTTCTGGGGCTGAGAATTCTCCTGTTTCCACGTCCGCCTGATGAAGTTCCTCCCGCAAAGGGCTGAGAGGCTACAGCCAAGAATACAATCAAGAGAAGGACAACCTGCAATCTTGACTTTCCCTTTGTACTTCAGACAAGCGCGATCAACATCGAGGCAGCGGGGGAAAAACAGCTGCATGTAGAAGAATGAAGCGCACACCTGTGCAGTGAGACTTCTCCTGGAGAAAATGAAAACGCCTCCCTTTAATGTCAGGGTTTAAGAAGAGAAATCTCTTCAGAAATGAGAACTCAGAAGAAAGAAAGGGGAAGAGAAAGAGATGAGGAGAGAAAGTTCACGCCCCCCCAAACTGAATTTCCAACCGCTCCCACAAAGCAATATCCAGCCGAGAAAAAGCAAGAGGAAAGCCTATTCCCCTGACAATAAAACCACAGTCCGCCAAACAAACAGGAACACAGACACACAGGTGGGGGACCCGGAGCTGAAGCATGAAGGCGAGCATAAAACTCGGGGCACCATCGCTAAGAGCAAAACGCAGCCCGACCAAAGGGGCCCCTGGGGGCAAGCTCTGCTGCTGCACCTGCCCACTGTCTGAAGGACCAGCATCCCCTGCCCTGCAACCGAGAGCTTTGCAAATGAGATGAAAATCAGCCCGCACTGAGACTTGGGATGAACTGAGGACAAGCGCTAATGGCAATTATCTACTTTTAATAACTGGGTAATTGCTGACCAGACCAGGAGAGGCCAAAAGGCCAATGCCTTTGCTTTGCCAAGGAAACCAAGGGTTAGGCGTTAACTGCATAAAATTAAGTGCACTGCTGCCCTGGTCACTTGTAATTGGGCTGTGCTGCCACATGATGTGGGTGGGGACAGACCATTTGGGTCAGGGGGCCTCTGGCAGACCCACCTGGACAAAGCAGGCACAGACTTTTGTGAGCTCTAATGGGGTCAAAAAAAAAACCAACCAAAAAACAAACAAAAAAAAAAAAAACCAAAAAACCTTAACTTGGACAACAGCAGTTATTCAGCGCTGGAGTGGGTCTGAAAATAATGGTTGATCTTGAACATGGATACAGATGTTCCAGCTTCAGGAGAATCCAAGTGACTATATCAGGAGGGTTCCTAAAAGCACGTGGAACTGTTAAGAGGTCAAATCCTTAGCATTCAGTCCCAGAAATCACTAATCTGAAAGTTGGGAAGATTTCCCCAGGCACCAACCAGCACAGAGCGTGAACACCCAGGATCTCAGCCAGTGCACTGCCGGCAGCTTGTGAAGGGAGGTATTTAACCTCCTAAGAGATTCATATTCAAAGCATCACCCTCGCCAGTCTCAGAGGGTCTATGCCCTGTGAGGTCCACTGATACCACAGGCAGTCTCCACTCTGCATGCTCGCTCCAGCGTCCAACACTTCACTCGGGCTTTCTCCATCTCTGGATGATTTCTCCTCTCCCACTCAAACTTCACCTGGTACCTTCCAAGTTCCACCTGACCACACCCTTACCCTGCCAAGAAAGGCTGTTTATGAAGAAGGTGCTGAATAAGCAACACCTGCCCTGTACACTTATTTACCCCTGCTGTACTCTTTGAGGCCTTGACCAATTTCAAGCTCACTTACTTAGAGATCATCCAGTCCAACTTCATAGACAAAAATAAACCAAGGCCTAGGCAGGTTGCTTGGCTTATCCAGACATTCTTTTGTTAATTTCTGTTTCATGTACTGGAGTTTCATCTGTCTAATATGCTACATGTTTCCAAAGACAGAGTCCCTATATTATCCTATATGTTAATCTTTCATATACCCCCATAGTAGTTAACATGGGACCAGACATAAGTAGATCCTTAATAAATAGCTGCCCATCATTGGACACTTTCCTCTGTGGTTTATTAATGACCTCACTCCAATAATAGTACTATAGGGCTCAGAATAACCTCAACTTCCCCAAACCACATTGATGACAAGCCATATAATAACCTAATAATTTTATACAAGAGTAAACCCCTCTGGCTGGTGCCCTGCATGTAGCAGGCAATAAGGAAGGGAGAAGGGATTGGCCCTTCACCCTTATCCAGATACATCATAATTTAGTTCCTACACCCTTAACTGGGTGCATATTATTTGTCAGTTTTGTGTCAGTGATGACACTTGAAAGTCAAAAGAGATAGATAGTCCTTGATCAAGAGGAGTTTCAATCTAATGGGACAGACAGACAAGATCACAGAACATTATGACCCCATGTGACAAGTGTGATGACAGAGGAAGGCAAAGTAGAATCATTCTAGATCATTAAAGGATATTCCATTTCTCTTTCTTTGACTCACCAACATGTTCCCCATGAACACAATATGGCTGGCTTGACTATTTGCCAAAGCCCCCAGCACACCTCAGCACACACTCTCCTCGGCCAAAATGCCCTCATTTCCATGGAAATCTAACTCATTTTTGGAACTCAAATTTCAAGTTCAATTCTAAATCATTTAGGATTATTCCTTTCACCCAGGCTCTCCTTAACTACTTTACCACTCACTTTCTGCAACAACATTTACTTGGTTTGTTATGATATTTCTCATCCAATTCTTATGCCCTTCCTTAACTTTCATGCACTTTTATTTTTAAAATGATCTAATTAGATCGTAAAATGATCTAATTTATAAAAATTTTTAACTTTTTTTAAGAGAGAGAGAGTGAGTGTGTGCTCGCACAAGCAGGGCAGACACACAGGGAGTGAGAATCTGGAGCAGGCTACATGCTCAGCATGGAGCCCTACACAGGGCTCAATCCCATAACCCTGGGATCATGACCTGACCCAAAGTCAGAATCCAACACTCAACCAACTAAGCCACCCAGTTGCCCATCCCAAGTTCTCTTATATAAAAAATTCACACATGGACAAGTCTCAAGTGCACAGCAGGTGGTCAATATTTCTCCTTGCAGAAAGAATGCATGAATGAGTGAATGAATGAATGTGCCTTTTCATTAGTCAGGTTTCAGTTGTTGTTCAACAATTCCAGACAAATCTATCCTCTGTCTCTTCTCCTCCCCATTACACACTAACATAGAGACACATGACACTGTTTTCAAACAAAATGAGTTCACCTGGAATGCATTAGCCACAGATCTCTGCTAAGATTAGCCAGGTTATTTCAATAGCACCTTCTCTAATTTAATTTTTTCTCTGGCATCCCCCTCCAACCCGCCCTGACTCCATCTGGACTTTTTTAGTGCTTGGGGAAAAGGAGAAAATGAGTAAACGAGCTGGCAGGAATGGGGTATAATTCTGTGGTTCAAATTGCCATCCACTAATGAGTGGAATAACTCTTTATTGATGCTAATAAACAAGATGCTGATACATGGGCATGGAGGTCAGGCCCTGCCTAGTGGGGCCCCAGCAGGGACTGACTTCTGCAATCAGTTTTCATTCCTCTATGAATATCCCAAGCTACAGGCAGGCTGGACAGGAATCATGTTCTGGGTAAATTTCCATGTCATAGCACAGCAAGCAAGGCCATGAGCCCAAAGATTGTTCTCAACCACCAAGCCCAAGGAAGCTTATATTTCAATAACTCTCTTGACTTCTCTGATTACAGCACCTAAAACCAGAAATGCTAGGGGATAAAGGGTTTTCTCCCAGTGTTTTGGACTTTGCCTCTACCATCTGCTGGTAGGTGTAAGTGCATAGCAAAAATCCTGCCCTCTACAAGGTTATAGTCTAAGACAAGCATTAACGCAGAAGAGCCCATGACCCATGGGCTACAGAGCTGGCCAACAACAGCTAGAGAGATTATGACTTAGTAGGTCTTTGGAGGAGTCTGACAGTCTGATTTTTTTTTTTTTTTTTTTTTTGGGACAGAGAGAGACAGAGCATGAACGGGGGAGGGGCAGAGAGAGAGGGAGACACAGAATCGGAAACAGGCTCCAGGCTCCGAGCCATCAGCCCAGAGCCCGACGTGGGGCTCGAACTCACGGACCGCGAGATCGTGACCTGGCTGAAGTCGGACGCTTAACCGACTGCACCACCCAGGCGCCCCTGACAGTCTGATTTTTAACAAGGACCCCAAATGATCTTGATGTAGCCAGCCCTTATGACAGACTGATAAACATGGAAACACCGTGTCATGTGAAGTGCATGTGCTCTTTTTTAATTTTTTTAATGTTTATTTATTTTTGAGACAGAGAGAGCATGAACAGGGAAGGGTCAGAGAGGGAGGAAGATACAGAATCCAAAGCAGGCTCCAGGCTCTGAGCTGTCAGCACAGAGCCCGACGCAGGGCTCAAACTCACAGACCATGAGATCATGACCTTAGCCAAAGTTGGAAGCTCAACAGATTGAGCCACCCAGATGCCCCTGATGTGCTCTTAAGTGAGACAGGCCTAGGTGGAAATCCCAGCTGTATTATATACTGCAAACTGGGGCAAGTTACCTCACCTCTGGGTAAGAGTAAGAATAGCTTCTTCAGAGAGTTGTAGGAATTTAAGCTTGTAACATAAAATTAGTAGTGCAGGGTCTAGCACGTGGTAGAATTTTACTAAACAGAAACTGTCCACAAATAGAGGCTTTGAACTCCTACCTCTCAGACTGCCTGGCCCAGTCCAAATGTCTCTAAATCATATTAGGTCTATCAAATTAAGGCTCTATTTCAGGATGCAAATATGATTCAGTCATTCCACATACATAAATACTAGGAAAAAAACATTCTTGGGGTTTCTGAAAACATGGTCACCATAATGATGGCACAGAATTCCCTAGTTCCCGGTCAGCTTTGGACTTTTAGGTCACTGACCTCTGGAGAATATCATGATAATGCTGTCTTATCCATAGCATGGTGCAAACATAAAGCCCAAGGACAATGTCATGCCAGAAAATAAGATCACTGATGAGGAAGTCATCTGAAAAGTCTACCCTAGAATAGTAAAAGTATATTTTTTAAAACCACATTTACTGGGAACAGAGGGGAAAACTATCAACAAAGTCACACATTAGGATCCTTCTTATCCTTCTATTACCAAAGGTAATCAGTATCAGGAAATGAGTTTTGGATTAAAGTGTTGCCATCAGCAAATACTTGCATTCTTCCTGTTCTTGTTTTTACACACACTTTATAGTCACTGCATCCTTCAGAAGCCAGACTTAATGGAAGCCTATGCAGGACTTGAGCACATATGTTCTCCTCCTGACATGACCTGGCCCACCACTCTACATGAATGTAGACCGCTTTTCCTTTTATATTTCTTGGCAAGAAAATTTGCTGGTAAATATCATTTAACCTTTCTCAAATAGTGAAGGCGGCCCCAGTTCCATCCATCAAATGGATTCCTCACTCTTAATTTAAAATATTAGAAGGTGCCCTAAACCTTTTTCTGTGAGGGGAGACCTAAGCAAATCTTATTTGGATAGATTCCCTATGGTTGTGTAAAGTCAATGCCAGATTCTTAAAAGATACCTAGCCAGGTACAGCATTTAATTAAAAGAAGGTCAGTCAATAGAGTAGACATACTCCTACTTGAGTGGTTAATTGCTAGAAAGAGTTTAATAAATTATTTTTCAAGCCAAAGTCCCTGTTTCCATGAAGGTTTTTTTTTTTTTCTTAAAACTCTCACTGAATTCCACCAGCAAACTCTTTCCAAGGTTGTTAAATAGACAGAAACAAACAGCTGCCTACAGACATTCAAGATACATGGAAAATATTTAAACTTTCTAAGTCCACATTATCTGAAACTCAACAGTAACTTCATTATTATACACTGTCTCAGACCACTGAGGAAATAATTCAGATGAAAGTAATTAATTCCATCTCACAAAGTGCTGGGGAAAGATGGTTATATTTCAATCACTGAGCAGACAGAACAACAATCACAATGGAGCATGCCTAACATCCTCGAGATCTCGCTCTCAAGAAAATGGAAGAGAAGGAACTAAATGAACCTGGGACCCAACCAGAGAGCTGGTGAGCCCAGAGCACAGCTGAAATGACTGAAGCGTGCCCTTGAAGCCCGTATACTTGTTCTACCCCCAATGGTGATTCCCCCCCCCCCACACTGCGTTTGTCAACTGCGGAATTATACTCAACTCTGCAATCCAAATATCGCCCCACCCTCCACAATGGTCTTTCCTTAAGAGCCTGTGTTTCACTGGAGCTTTTAGAGAAAAACAACCAAAAACCTAATTCCTGCTAGAATTAAACCATTAACTATGGTTTAACGTGTGCATCGTTTAGCATCTATTCAGCTTTTAAGAGAGAGAATGAGGTCTTAATTCAATTGAATAAAACCTGAATGGTGAAATTCCAGCCACTATAGAAGTCATTGCTGGAAAATATGAGAAAATATATCTGGGTAGGAGCCACCTCCACGTCCCTCCTCATATATTAAATAAGTGGGCAGCCACACAGCCATAAATGTACTTTTCAAAAATGTGATTCTTACAGCTTGTTTTTTTTCCCCCAGAATGCTAGTAATGAAAGGGATCCTGATTCTAGCCTCCAGAGATGAGGAAGCTAAAGACCACCACCATTTAATGATTTGGCCCAGATCACACAGCAAGCCACAGCCACATCAGATTCACTCACTGTGCTTTACAAGGGCTTTGGAATGATAGATAATCCTAGACTCTTCTGCACCTACTTAACCTTTACACCCAAACAGTTGCCAATCTTCATTTCACCTAGAAAATAGCAATAGCCTCTAACTAGTCTCCCTGACTGTGGACTTGCTCACCTCTTGCAGAATGGTGAGAGCCCATGTCACTCAGAGGCTTAGTTCCCCTATTGAAGAATATACCAGCAATCTACAGGAATGTCTGTTAAGATTCACCCTACTTGGTCTTCTAGCCTAGGATTAACTTCCCATAATAGAAACTTCCATACCTCTTATTAAGAAGACTCATCTCATGACCAGGCATTGCTGTTAGGAATTCATTCCTTATTTTGAATCCCAATCTGTCCCCCTGTGACTGCCACAGATTAGCACCAATGTGATACTATATTAAGCAGTCATAATATCTCTTGTACCTGACACCCCTTCCTGTATCTAAAGGCTGCTATCATGTCTCTTCTCTGCCTTCTCTTTCTCTTTTCATTTTAGTAAGGCCCCCATTTCTTCAAACATCCCCTATATGACAGGACTTGAAATCTTCTGGCCATCAGGTTCTCTTTCTCCTACATGTCTTCCAATGTGTCCACATCCTACTAAGCATATACCAGAACATAAGAAAATTATTCCCAACTAAAATACTAAAACCACAATATTCCAAACTAAGAAGTGCAAAGTATAAAGAAATCATCCCCGTTCTCATTCTATACTATACATCTATCAACATAGGTTATGGGTTTGCGAGTTTTGTGGCTTATTATATCAGAGTTGACTCATAGGGATCCTTGAGCTTACTGTTTCCTCAACCATTTAATAATATTTCACTCATGATACTAATTCTCTGGAACAGGAGGGCGCTCATCCGATTTTGGGCAGTTTAATTTTGGGATTTATAGAACTTTACATTTATCCCTGCTACATTTTGTTCTGTTAGACTTGGCCCAGATCTCTGGTCTATAAATATCATTTTATATCCTGTTTCTGTCTTAGTATTCACTGTCCCTCCTGTCTTTGTATTATTTGCACACTGGATGAACTGGGGGATATCGTCCCCAAACTGAGGGAAACGATGCTGGCATCTCTTAGGTAGACAGGAGGGAGGAGCTAAGGGCAGCATCAGCCAGCAGGCTACTAGACTATCTCCAGATTCACTTTCAGGCATGGGTCAGTATCCTTTGAGAATGATTTGTGACCCGTTATTAATCCATCCAGTTTCCCTTACCTACAAATACACGTCCCTATTGATGATCACAAAGATTTCACAAGGAGGTTGTTCGGATATGTTGTTGAGATTGTTTTGCTTGTGTTATTTTCTTTTTCTCACCTAATAGTGACCCTTACAAACAAGGCAAGATTTGCGCTAGCATGAATTGCTTGCATCAAATTCTCACAACATCCCCAGTGATCATCACCACCTCCTCATTAAGCCCACTGCTCCAGGGTTGCGACACCCATCATCTGACATCTGTCTATCTCATTCTTGAGATTCCTTAGAGTCTTTAACAGTGATCTCCTACGTAATGCCTTCCAGAGCCATGGCGTAAATCTCCTGTGTGATAGAAGACTCGAATTTATTTAAATTTTTTTTTCAACGTTTATTTTTGGGACAGAGAGAGACAGAGCATGAACAGGGGAGGGTCACAGAGAGAGGGAGACACAGAATCGGAAACAGGCTCCAGGCTCTGAGCCATCAGCCCAGAGCCCGACGCGGGGCTCGAACTCACGGACCGCGAGATCGTGACCTGGCTGAAGTCGGACGCTTAACCGACCGAGCCACCCAGGCGCCCCTCGAATTTATTTAGATCAATATGATATTCTGTAAGTCTCTTCACACACCTTGTGGCTCTTCTCATGCATTCATGTTCATTTACACATGTTCATTCTACACTGTTGAGTCCAGAGAACATTTTCCTTGACATAGAAGACCAAACTGAAGTGGGAACTGAAGAGCCCTACTTCCTTCCTTTCATCCATCATTCTAGAGGACCTTCCCCAATATCCTTGTCCTTGTCCCAAATATTTCCAAAAACCTCATTCTTGTCCTTGGGATTTTTTTTTGAAAAATACAAAATATTCTAAATTTTTCCCTTCCAAACTATTCTTTTAGGTCAATGCCACCTACTAGTTTATATTAGCACACCTTGCCTTTGAACATATTTCCAGACTGCTTAAAAAATCATGTCTGATGCTGATTTGGACAAAATAAATTTAATAACTTTTTTATGTGTTTATTTTAAAAAAAATTTTTTTACATCTTATTTATTTTTGAGAGAGAGACAGAGCACAAGTGGGGGAGGGGCAGAGAGAGAGACACACACACATTATCCGAAGCAGGCTCCAGGCTCTGAGCTGTCAGCACAGAACCGTGAGATCATGACCTGAGCTAGAGTCGGACGCTTAACCAACTTAGCCATCCAGGCGCCCCACTATGTGTTGATTTTCAAAGAACAATATTCAATTCCATTATTTTGCAAGGGACCTATGATTACATGGTGCAGGCTTAGGAAATACCAATGAGATTATGGTTTAAAAAAAAAATGAAGGGGTGCCTGGGTGGCGCAGTCGGTTAAGCGTCCGACTTCAGCCAGGTCACGATCTCGCGGTCCGTGAGTTCGAGCCCCGCGTCGGGCTCTGGGCTGATGGCTCAGAGCCTGGAGCCTGTTTCCGATTCTGTGTCTCCCTCTCTCTCTGCCCCTCCCCCGTTCATGCTCTGTCTCTCTCTGTCCCAAAAATAAATAAACGTTGAAAAAAAAATTAAAAAAAAAAAATGAAAATCTTTCCATGTGGAAAAGCAAGGGAAAAAATGGAAAATATGAAACATGAAAAGTAAGCCAAAAAATTTACTACATCTTATAAAAGGTAAAAGCTAGGAGAGTATAGTAGTGAGGAGTCCTAGCTTTGTGTTTTGCAAAGTTGAAACTTGTTCAAATGCTTTCATTCAGCTCACACTTGAGGTGCATAATCTTGAGAAGGCTACTTCCTCTTTCTAAGGTCCCATCTCCTCATTTGTGAAATATGCATAATCCTAGTGCCTGCTGCTTAGGGGGCTGAGAGAATTCTAGAGAAAAGGGAAATAATGAAATTGTACAGTTATTGACATACAGTAAGCACTCGCTAAACTCTACACTATTTTTTTAAGTTTATTTACTTAATTTGAGAGAGAGGGAGAGAGGACACAAGAAAGTAGGGGAGGGGCAGAGAGCAAGGGAGAGAGAGAATCCCAAGCAGGCTCCAAGCTGCCAGCGCAGAGCCTGACGTAGGGCTCCATCTCACAAACCACGAGACCATGACCTGAGCCAAAATCTAGAGTTGGACATCCAACTGACTGGGCCACCCAGGCACCTCAACTGTACAGTATTTTTTATGCTCTCATTTGAGATCCACCCTCAATACTGAATACTTGGGCCAAAAATGCCCCAATTTGTAAGAAGCATGAAATACAAGGTAGATATAAATAGCTGAGGAGAAAAAGGAACGAGGAAACAACTGATAAAGAGGTCACATTCATGTCCAAACTAATAAAACCATCTCAACCTGGTGCTGGCCTTGTGCTATAACCTCCTTAAGGACGAAGTCCCCAAGGCATGCTTCTTTTTGGCCACCACGTGCACACGCATGCACACACGTGCACATATTCACATAAACACCATTCCCAGCAGAGTGAGGCACATGGTAAGTGCTCAGTAACCATGCCTGACTGAGCAGTGATCTCCTCAGAGCTGAAAGCAAGTAAATTCACAATTTTCCAGGCTACACACAAATTAACTGCAGTAAATACACTGTATACCTTTCCCTGGGAACTGCCTAACCCAGGCCTCCACACACTCTTGTTTTTGCTTCACGACTCTGGCCCCCCTTGGCTATGGCACATTGGTTTCACGGTGGACACCCAGCCACATCTGGGAAAAGTGGATACCTTCTCCCAGGGATCTGTTAAGAATCTATTCACAGGATTGGTGGAGATCTGTAAGAAAGGTCTACAAACTCCTGTCCCTGAGGCTGTGGAATTTCCCTGGTCCCCACCCTTTTTTGAGGCCTGGTTGTTCCCGGAAATGCCTGTAGTACTACAGTATCTTCTCAATAAGTTTCCTTTTCTTGCTTAAGGGAATTCAGCTGGTTTCTGTTGCCTTCAAATTCAAACAAACAAACAAACAAACAAACTGAACTAATACGCGAATTAAAATAAAGAGAGACCAGTGGTTTCAACAGCCCGGCCATGCACATGGTTGCACAAGCTTTGGCTGATACAAACAACCAAAACAAGGTCTCTTCATTTACTATTTGTCAAATCAGACTCAATGGGACTCAGTAAAGCTATTTAGGAAAGAAATCATGGAATCTTGTCATCAAAAGTATCATCAAACTCTATGAGATTATAGACTGTACAATCAGACCACATGACAGCAGAGAAAAGCTGGAATTTGCCAAGAGAGAGATTTGTCTGAGAAGATTAATCAATGTGTCATAGAAAACTGAAGAGCCAATAATGACTGAGTACTCACTATGCGCTAGCTACTGCTCTAAGCGCTTTTTCACACATCAGCACACAACCATGTGATTTGGAGTTATTATCAGTCATATAACCATGGGATTTGGAGTTATTATCAGTCATACAACCATGGGATTTGAAGTTATTATGAGTCATAACCATGTGATTTGGGGATATTATCAGTCCCATTTAAAGATGAGGAGGGGCACTGGGGTGGCTCAGTCAGATAAGTGACCAACTCTTGATTTCAGCTCAGGTCATGATCTCACGGTTCATGAGATCGAGCCCCGCGGTGGGCTCTGAGCTGACAGCGCAGAGCCTGCCTGGGATTCTCTTTCCCTCTTGCTCTGCCCCTTCTGCACTTGCACATGCACGGGCATGAGCTCCTTGTCTCTCTAAATAAACATTAAAAAAAATAAATAAAGATGAGGACACTCAGGGACTGAGAAGTGAGGTACCTCCCTAAGGTCTCGTGGCTTGCAGGCAGCAGATCCAGCCTTCAAACCCACTACTCTTAACAATGTACAGTAAGCTGTGTCCCTCCAGATGCTGGCATATTCAGGGCAGAAGTGAAAAGATGAAGAGAGGAAAGTGTCTTGGCGAAGGCAATTTGCAAACTCTACATGAACTTATTCATTCATTCAACAGACATTGAGGCCTCCTACTATCAGCACTGTGCTAGGCACTGAGAACGGTCCCAGAAGTGGCCCTCTTATAGCCCAAGAATCCCCATCCATAGGATTCAGAGAGTGGAGCCCAGTATCTTATACCAAGTAGGCATTTGATAATCCTCAAGGCTCAACCTACATACCACATATAGGAAGTGTTTCTTGCCTCCCTACAATCTATAGATTAGGTTAGCACTCCTCACTGATTCTCCAGAAACCTCAGGTATCTATCATAGACTTATCATGTCCCTTTGGAATCATCTGTGTGTCTACTTACTCCCCTATAATATAAGCTATTTGCATACGTGTGACTGTGCTGTTCATCTGTCTCACTAGGGCTGGTAAGAATTCCCAGCATATGTAGGTGCTCAACAAATGTTTGTTAAACAGATTCCTCCATATGACATACTTCTTCTTCAAAAGCCCATCCTTTGAAAACAAGTGACAGTACAACACTTTGAGCAGCTGATCCATTGACAGAGTTGGGTTTGTCCCAAGTGAACCATTCTCTTTCATCCTGTCTTCTTTATGACCAGCTCTACCCATCTGGAAGGTCTTCCACCAGAGGAGGGGTGCAGAGGGAGGGGGCCTGTCACTTGGGAGGAAGTACACCACTCTTAGTGGAGCAAGCATGGATTTGAACTCACACTTTGATACCTAGCATCGAATCCCCGTTTCTCCACGCAGCAGTCATGTCACTGGGAGCTGGTCAACTCCTCCTAGCCGTAGTTTTCTCATTTTAACTTCTGCCTCAGTGTCATTCTGAGGATTAAATGGGGTCACACAAACGAAGGTGGCAAAAACATCACAGATGTCCATGAATATGAATAGCCCACCCAGCTAACACAGCATATGTCTTTTAAAAGCGCCTGAGTGGCCCCATTGGTTAAGCATCTGACCCTTGATCTTGACCCCGGTCGGGATCTCTTGGTTCGTGAGATTCAGCCCCTGCCATAAGCCACCATATCAAGCCCTGTGTTGAGTCCCTGCATCAGGCTACCATGGAGCCTGCTTGGGATTCTCTCCCTGACCTTCCCCACTCATGTTATCTCTCTCAAAATAAAAGCATAAACTGATCCTTTTCGACGTTTTATAGGCTACTTTTGTATCTCTTCCATTTACATCTTTCTGAGTTGGTAGGCTTTTTAATATAGGTATGACAATAGGGAACAGCTGTGAGATACAAATGATTCAAAAGGAAAACCACACCATTAATTGAGGATGATAGCCTCATTACCTCAATTTTCTGTAAAATCTCACACGGGGAGCCCACCTGAAACCTCCCATCATGCAAAAACCCAAGGCTTACAGCCATGTTCGCCGTGAAAATGAAACATCACTCCTCAAACCTCAACTAATTCTATGTTTAACTTTTTTAAACAAACCGTAACAAATACTAAGTGTAGCTAATCATTCCCTGATTCCTTTGGTATTCATTGTAATAGCATTAATTACGATAAACACATTTGGAATTAATGTGCATGTCATATGCATATATCAATTCCATTCTAATTTGCCATTGATTAACGCCCGTGAAGTGAACAATGAGTCTCCAGTTTTAATACACCACTCACGTCTTGGACAGCACAGCCTTAAAATGGGTCCCAGGCACGCGACACCAAACCGGCAGCCTGCAGAGAGGCAAAAGGCAAGAGAGAAAGTGCAGGGAGAATATTCTGCTTGCCCTTCACTTGGCAGTACTCCTGATGCATTCTGGGGCTGCAGGCGGGGTCCAGATTCTGCAAACCCAGCATTAGAAAACATTCATGAGGGAGAAAATAAGGCTTGGAAGCACAAGCGTGAGCTTCAGAATCAGGCAGACCTGGTTCAGATCCCGGCTTTGCCCCTTCCTAGCCACACTGTTGTAGCCAAGTTATACCATTTCTCTAACCTTCAACTCCTTCATCTGGAACAGTGGAGGTAATCATATGTTCCTCACAGGACTGCTGAGAGGAGTATGTAAGAAAAAGCAAATGCTTCACTATTTTCGGCACATGCTCTGTGTTTTAATAAAATACAGCCCTAGTGTAATTAATCATCATTATCATTATTGCAATAGAAAAATTACTACTACAAGCTAGGACTCTCATCCAACAGGCAGCACTGTATGAATACCACGCAATCAGGTCCAGTATGTCCAGGGGCCCAGGGTTGGAGGAGGAGAGGGAAGGAAAAGATAACTCTGACAGTCTATTCATTTTCAATTTTTTGTTTTGGATTTTTTTAAAAGACTGTTGAGGAAGATTGCATATAAAGGGCAGAGCGATGACAAGATCAGGGAGAGCTCTGAGGTGACAGGCAGACCCCATGCATACACTCAGCAACCTTTCAAAAATGGGTTTCTCCACTTGCAACATGGAGATGATAATACCCATCTCACAGCACCACGAGGGTCAAATGAGCTGATGAACTGGGTAAAATGGGAGGCATCATTATCAGAGCTTACCGCTATTATTATTAGCATGATTAGAAGCAGCAGCATTGTTACTAATGAATGAAGGTTTAGGGAAGCTCATTCTGAAATCCTTTCCTTGGAGCCCAAGCCTTTAAACAGATGCCTGAATAAAGGATGCTTTTCATTTTCCTGTTCTGAACCTCTCTTTCATGTCCACATCTATACAGACCAGGCAGATGTCCTGTGTCTTCTGGCCCCAGCCCTCTATCTCAAAGAATTGTACTCACGCACACAGAGAGGCTTAGGAGAACACGCAGATGGCCCAAAACAAACTCATCCCTTCCCCAGGAGAAAGAACTCAATCCACAGGCTATCCCGAGAGCCCACTCTCAGTAACGCCGATTTACAGAGAAAATTTCTTGGACACGGTTATAGGATACCCAGGTCTTAACACCCCTCATCCCCATGATGATTCATCTGGTCAAGGACCTCTAACACAGGGTGAATGCCTGTCACAGCACCTCTCCCACCCTGCCTTCTACTACACCATTCTAGCATTAACATTAACCTCCCTGGAGCTTCCATTAAGCCTAAACCTGGACCATGAGACCCTTGGGTGAGAAGGCCATTTGAACAAAGAAGATTTTTGCATCCCCAACAAGTTATTAGCATATGATGGATGCTCAGTTAAAAAACAAATAAAAACCAAAGGTCTGGATACATAACAAAGTAAATATGCCCTCTAGGACTCCGGAAGGCAAGTGCACCACTATGATGGCTGGGTGGGAATATTGGCATTGCCTTCTAATAATTAAAAAAAGAAAAAAAGAAAAGGATTTAACTGACTTTATGAAACCAAGACTGTCAAGATGAGAAGCTAATATTATTGTGTGGATGGAAAGGTAAATCTTGTTCTGACTTAATGAGGCCAAGCAGTTGACAAGATCCAGGAAGAAAATTAAGCCCTCAGAATCACAGAACCTCACCTCTTTTACACCATCATTTCTCCATACAAACCACTTCCTTGCCTTGAGACACACAGAAACCATGAAATAAGAAAACAGGAGGTATCCTTCCTTTATAAACATTCTGTGTGATGCACATTAATCCACTGATCTTCAGGGAGCAATGCACCCGTGTGACCCTGATGCAGGCATCCATTCGGGATAAGGAAATGGGGGTCCGCACCGTTATGAAAGTTATCTGGAAGACAGTCGCTAAGCAGGTAACAAGAGGAGCATTGTTGTAAAAAAACAAAACAAACAAACAAAACAAACAAAACAGGGGCACCTGGGTGGCTCAGTCAGTTAAGCATCTAACTTCATCTCAGGTCATGATCTCACGGTCCTTGAGTTCAAGCCCCCATGTCAGGCACTGTGCTGACAGCTCAGATCCAGGAGCCTGCTTTGGCATTCTGTGTCCCCCTCTTTCTCTGCCCTTCTTCTGCTTGTGTTCTGTCTCCTTCTCTCTCAAAAATAAATAAACATTAAAGAATAAAAAAAAAAACAGGCCCGGGTTGTGAGAACATAAACAAGGGGACTCTGAATCTGGGAGATCAGCTAACACTTCCTGGAGCAGGTGGCATCAAAGCAAAAAGAAGATGAGACAAAGCAGACGGTCAGTATTCAATGTGTTTTGACCACTGTCTGATCTAGGGAATCTTCTGCTCTTACGAAGCCTTCATTTTATCAAGGGACACAAACTTAGGAAATAAGTATTTGCTTCAATGATATAAAAGTGAGGAAAAAAAGGTCCCACAGATTTCTAGGACTATTTGGTACAGGCAGATATTTTTTTAAGGAATTCGCTATAATTAATGTTGACTGAAGGAACCAGCCGAATGAAGTCTCATTCTGCGCTGCCATGAGGACAAAGGTCCTCTCTCGGGAATCACTGCAAGGCAGTGACCCGTCGCCAAACCGCCTGCTGCTAGTTTTGCTTTTACTCTCTATTCTCCTTTTCACCTATGGGGAAGCCTGGAAACTGGAGACATATGTAAAATATTTACTAGATCCTAATGATAGGATGTGTATGTGGAGTGATTGGGGTCCTTATACTAATTATGGGATGAGGGGACTTTGCCAGAGGAAATTGAAAGGGGGTTTTCAATCACTTTGTATTGGGTTCATTTATAATCAGAAATATTATTCTGTGAGTCATCTTACTAGTACTAGATATACTGCTTGGAAAGTTCCTTGGAAATTAGTCAAAGATATGTTTGGATGTTGCCCCTGGCAATGTATTGTGTTCTAAGTTTATGACTAATCCTAAAGGTTGCCATTGTGAAGTGTACAATGGATTAGAAGACAACCTGTACCCTAATGTGTATAAATAAATTGTAAAACTCTGACTGCGTCAATATGAACACAACAACATTGTAAAGCTTCTTAGAAAAGTTATCATGACCCTGAGAACCTGGTGAACTTTACACAAGAATTGTAATAAGATAAATGACCCTGTTTGTGACATTGTTAAAGATTTCTTTTCATTGTATCTACCTTATGTAAACTGAGGAAATAACCTTTGAGGAACTTTCTGTGAACTTTGTACCTTCCCCTTTCCCTGAAAATAATCATGTTAGACTATATATGTCGGTACACTCATGCCTGCCTCATGCCTATCATGTAGAATTAGTCATCCCCCACCTGTTAAGACTCCGGTCCCCAAGTGATAAATAACTCCTTCGCTACCTACAATAAAGGCTGATGTGCAGAAACTAAAGTGTGACTTCCTTCGCCGACGTCCACCCATCCCATCAGGAACCCTGACTGCTGGAGCTGGTCTCCGGCAAGTGGCGCCCGAACAGGGACCTGAATTGGGTAAGTATATAGAGGATATTTCGGGGTGGAATAGGAGCTTGAGACAGGGTGCTGCAGACCCCTCTATCTTATATAGAGTGAGAGATCTCAAGAACTAAGTAAGTATGGGTAACTCAGAGTCCAAAGAGAGACGATTGTTCATTGATATTATTGTTCATATGCTTAGACAAAGAGGAATAAAGGTAAGTGGATCACAAATTTCTAGATTTTTGCATTTCGTGCAAGAACAATGTCCTTGGTTTCCAGAAGAGGGAACTGTAAATGTGGAAACCTGGGAAAAGGTAGGGCAGCAATTAAAAACTTATTATACTTTACATGGGCCAGAGAAGGTTCCTGTAGATACTTTTTCTCTCTGGAATTTGGTTAGAGATGCCTTAGATCCTGTACATGAGAGTACCAGGTTGGATACTAAAGTTGCAACCTCCTATGGCACCATACCTGTAGGTTCTAAAGCAGTAATGGCTATGAAGGCTCAGGAAGATTCGGATCAGGAAGGAAATGATATTGATTTAGCTGGGGAAGAAATTAAATATGAAATGGAAAAACAAGGGGAAGATTATCCTCCTCTTGAAAAACTGACCCTTAAATCACCCCCACGAAGTAATATTCCACCTGGAGATTTTATAATTAATGATCACCCTAGACCTCCAGGGAAATTGCCTAATAAAAGTTGTGTCTCCTTAATGCAAAAAACTAAGCTACAAGCTATTGAAGCAGGAGACATAGACTTCTCATTGTGTTTTCCGGTAACATATGGCCCACAGAAGGAGTCTGATCCGAGGGCTGGGGATCCTCAATGGACTCCTGTTCCCTACAAACTTATAAAAGAGCTAAAAATGGCATGTTCAGCTTATGGAGTCAGTGCTCCTTATACCTTAGCATTAGTGGATTCTCTTACAGACTATTGGATGACTCCTTTTGATTGGACTCAGATAGCTAAGAGTTGTCTTTCTGGTGGTCAATACTTGTTATGGAAAGCAGAATAGAAAGAGCAAATCAAACTTTAAAAACATTTATATCTAGATTGCAAGCCTCTGATTTCAAGTATAACTCTCCTCACCATATTCTTACTCATGCTCTATTTGTTCTTAATTATGTTAATCTAGGACATGATGATCTTAATAATATGCAACGACACTGGGAACCAAGAAATACTGTCAAACCTACAGTAATGTGGAAAGACCTTTTATCTGGTAAATGGAAAGGGCCTGACATTTTGCTTACTTCTGGCAGGGGATATGCTTGTGTCTTTCCTAAGGAAGCTGATTCTCCACTTTGGTTACCAGATAGGCATATTAAATATGTAAATTCCTTTCCCAGTAAAGTACCTATAACCACTAGAAATGAACAAGAGCAGGAAACGGCGCAATTGTGACAAACCTCCTGTTGCAGAATTTAAAAGGCTCTCACTGGAGAAACCTGATCTTTTTCGCCTCAAGACAGCGGCCACCTTGGCTGCCCCCCCTCCAACATGGGGACAGCTTAAGAAGTTGGCTGCTCAGGCTGAACACTTGGTTTTAAGCCAAGGCTGCACACTCAGTCCTTCTGTTTTGTTCGTTGCTATGCTATCAATCCTCGCGTGTCAAGTAAGTACCTGTAGTGCAGAACAATTCTGGGCTTTCTTTCCTAATCCTCCTCACTTTCATCCAGTAACCTGGGATGATAATACTACACATTTTATTGTTAATAATACTGCTATTATGGAAGGTCCAAAAATCGTATACTCTGATTCTCATACTACTCCAACTATTAATTATAATTATACCTACTTGGGAACTTCGCCTTCTATGCCTATTTGTTTTTCTATCCCTACTGTTTGGCCATACTCCCAAAACTTTCCACAATGTGTCGGACTTCAAACCACAGGTATAATTTTTGACCATCCACCACCATCTAAATTTGAGTCATCATCTACGAGAGGTAAGCAAAGTCAATCGGAAGAGAGGCATTTACAAATGGTTCGCCTTATAGCACCGGGGATTGAAGCAACTCCGGTAAGAAAGTGGCCTTTCGATAATTACTCTCCTTTTTACCTATCTCACCCTCTTGGCCTACCAGACTGCTCTCAAAAGTTTTTTAGACTTATGCCTAGTGCTCCTTATTGGGTTTCTTGTTATTTTAATTCTACTCGGCCACAAATTCTGCAAGCCATGGACGGGATTACACGCATTTTTGATTGGACTAGTCCTGATCCTTTTGCAGATTATAAGCCTTATTTTAGAAATAAGACAAATTACAAAGGGTGGGATCAAACTCTTCTACCCGATCCAATAAATGTAAATAGAATTTCTACTTCCGGCTGGGTAGCTCCAGTTTTAACTGCAGTAGTGAAAGGACAAACTTACCTCCATAAATATCTTTGGCAGGCTACGGCCGCTTCACATCCAATAACTGCAAGTTATTTTTCTAATAATCAGACTACCTTTGCGAATTATTCAGTGACTACTTGTGTGCAGACGCCTTATGCTTTGCTTGTGTCTCCAACGGCGTACTCCTTAAGCTTTATAATGGACCCAAAAACAAAACTTATAACTACTTCCTGTAAAGAGTGTATTTTAACTAACTGTATGCGCCCCGAACTGAAAGCGAAAGCGTTTGTTTTGCTTCGGCAGCCACCTTACATTATGGTTCCTGTTAATGTTACAGACAGTTGGCACGAAAATTCGGGTTTAGAGGCTCTCCAAAAATTAGATTCACTGATGCGTCCCAAAAGATTTATTGCAGCATTGATTTTAGGCATTACAGCGCTTATTACTATTGTAACATCGCTGACAGTTTCGACCATCGCCCTCGCACAGGAAGTTCATACAGCACACTTTACTAATGAACTTTCGAAAAACGTAACTACAGCACTTACCACCCAAGAAATTATTGACCGAAAATTGGATGACAAAGTAAATGTTCTTGAAGAAGCGGTAATGGCTATTGGACAAGAAATATTAACTTTAAAAATTCAATTGTCTTTGCGATGTCATTCTGATTATAAATGGATCTGCGTAACACCCTTACGTGTAAATGAATCGGAGCATAATTGGGAAAGAGTGCAGAGTCATATTCTAGGAGTATGGAATCATTCTGATCTGGGCATAGATTTAAGTAAGTTACATAAACAAATTTCAGATATCAATCATGCCTCAGAGGAATTCTCCCCTGAAGGCATAGCACAATCTCTATATGATAATTTTTCTTCATGGGTATCTGGATCCTCACTGACCACTTTGTTGATTAATGTCGGTGTGGCTCTCTTAGTGTTATTAATATGTCTCCTCTTAATTCCAGTCTTCTTCAAAGTCCTCGCCCGAAGTCTCCAAAAGCTAACTGCTGAAGTTCAACTGCTTGCTTTAAAAAATAAAAAAGGGGGAAATGAAGGAACCAGCCGAATGAAGTCTCATTCTGCGCTGCCATGAGGACAAAGGTCCTCTCTCGGGAATCACTGCAAGGCAGTGACCCGTCGCCAAACCGCCTGCTGCTAGTTTTGCTTTTACTCTCTATTCTCCTTTTCACCTATGGGGAAGCCTGGAAACTGGAGACATATGTAAAATATTTACTAGATCCTAATGATAGGATGTGTATGTGGAGTGATTGGGGTCCTTATACTAATTATGGGATGAGGGGACTTTGCCAGAGGAAATTGAAAGGGGGTTTTCAATCACTTTGTATTGGGTTCATTTATAATCAGAAATATTATTCTGTGAGTCATCTTACTAGTACTAGATATACTGCTTGGAAAGTTCCTTGGAAATTAGTCAAAGATATGTTTGGATGTTGCCCCTGGCAATGTATTGTGTTCTAAGTTTATGACTAATCCTAAAGGTTGCCATTGTGAAGTGTACAATGGATTAGAAGACAACCTGTACCCTAATGTGTATAAATAAATTGTAAAACTCTGACTGCGTCAATATGAACACAACAACATTGTAAAGCTTCTTAGAAAAGTTATCATGACCCTGAGAACCTGGTGAACTTTACACAAGAATTGTAATAAGATAAATGACCCTGTTTGTGACATTGTTAAAGATTTCTTTTCATTGTATCTACCTTATGTAAACTGAGGAAATAACCTTTGAGGAACTTTCTGTGAACTTTGTACCTTCCCCTTTCCCTGAAAATAATCATGTTAGACTATATATGTCGGTACACTCATGCCTGCCTCATGCCTATCATGTAGAATTAGTCATCCCCCACCTGTTAAGACTCCGGTCCCCAAGTGATAAATAACTCCTTCGCTACCTACAATAAAGGCTGATGTGCAGAAACTAAAGTGTGACTTCCTTCGCCGACGTCCACCCATCCCATCAGGAACCCTGACTGCTGGAGCTGGTCTCCGGCAGTTGACTGTTTCAGTTTTACGTAATGAAAATGCTGCCCAGTATGTCTTTGTTCACCTATGTTGCAAAATTTTAAATGTGTACCTTTTAATATTTTTTTACTATGCTAAGAAAGAAATTCTATACACAAATTAAAAGAAATACTTTCAAAAGTAATACTAACTTGTCAAAAGTAATACTAACTACCATTGTGTGGTCCAAGTTTTTCCTCCTCACCATTAAACACACTGCATCTCCTTACATACTTCCTACACAAAGGAGGTACCAAGTGGAACACTGTTTAATAGCTGAATAAACACAAAACCTTCAAATTACCATCCAAGAATCCTGGAGTCCTACACAGATGGGTGAAGCCCATGTTTTATTCGGATTGGCTTTTAATGGAAATACAATCAAAGGAGAGATAATGGGTGTGGCAGGATGCAGGAGGAAGGTGTGATCTCACCTGTTCCAATAAAAGGAAAGCAGTGAGTCCAGATCCCTCCAGATGCACTAGGAGCCTTCAGCATTGATGTCAGAGGAGAGACAACAATGGCTGTGAAGAGCATCTATGGCTGTGACTCCAGAAAGCACTGACCTCCCTCTGTTTCTGCGACAACTCTGAGAGCCCTCCTCTATGAAGTTCAGACACCGTGTACCTCTAAGGTGCCTTCTCTTTTTGGTTATGGACACTGATAAAAAGGCTTTTCATCTGCCCAGAGTCCTAGAAGAAGCAAATTCAGGAAAACCTGGCACTGGGCAATTTCGTCAGCCTCTTCAGAGTGGAGCCAGTAATAGGCACAGGCCTGAGAATTCACCCTGGGACAGTGAATTCCCATGGGACCATGGCAGCAAAACTCAACGAGAACTCCATCCATTGCCTGAACTATTGTGAAGACCGCTGCTGGCTGTGCTGCAAACAAAGCCTCCGCTTCACCTGTCTCAGGCATTCAGGGAGAGAACCACGAGGTTCTTTTCACTTGGGACCAAGTGTTCTGACATCTCTCAGTTAGATAGGATCCAGGTCAACAAGACCCTGCGGTGGTTGGGAGCAGAGATTATGTCTGTACTGAACATCTGTTCCTGGATGCTCAACTTTTCTATGAATATAAGTCTGGACCTATTCATGGCCAATAGCTTCCTCCTATTTTCTAATAACTTTTGGAGGGTCAGATGTGCAAATGCCCAGCCGAGCCCACTTCCACCAGAGAAGCCCCAGACACCCAGCATGTGTCTGCAGCATGCGTCTTGGGTTCCCCTTGTTTCACCTCCGGCTGCCACTGTTGAAAGGCAGAAGCAGGAGAGTCGGCTGAATAGGCTGTGGGTGTTTGCAGAACACCTGCATACTGTCAGGGAACTCCCTCTGAATCTTCAGACCATGGGTGCTGGGCTGTGAGTCTCAGGGGAAACCATGAAGTTGCTGCTGGTACTCAGCTGTACACTATTCTCCACCTAACCCAAAATGTACACAAAGTGAGCATTTTCCTGTACTGTGACCTAAAAGCCATTTTAGTTTTTAATGCCTCTGATAGTTCCCATCAATATGCACTCACAAATGTGTCTGCCTCACATTCTTCTGCTTTGGGATCCCAAAAGATAGCAACGAAACCCATCAAAATCTGTCACGAGAAAGCACAAATTACCATTTGGCCACAGTCCCCTCAAGAAGATCAGTTACTTCTGTCCAGAAATAAAGAGCAAGCCGGGGGGGGGGGGGGGGAGAACTACCAGTTCAAATATTCCCAGGTTCTTCTGATATTACCAGGTGTTTATGAGAAGCTACATCTGTGAATTGCTGCTTCGAGATGAATTGAAAACCTGTTTCGGGCGACTCTCTGGGTTGGATCACTGTAAAATGTCATGACAAGTGGGTGAGTTGTGAACAAAGAAAAAGTCACCATGTTAAAAGTCTGAACACCAAGCAAGAAAGAGGACAAATAACTGAATCAAGTTTCCAACTGAAAAAGTCAGAGGACTCAGACATGGAAACATTTTGAAAAGAAAAGGTTCACTTGCAAAGGGTGCAAGAGAAACAGACTTCAGAAGGACTCATTCTCCAAACAGAGAACGTAATAACTAATCAAATAAACTGCAAAATTATCAAAGGCATTGAAACTGACTACCGTGCCACAGCGTGTTGTGCCTGGCATAGTCTATCAATGAGGAATGCTGTGGTGGGACTGATCCTACTGGTTAAGACTGTAAGACGCCCTTCAGTATCAACCATCAGAACACTTTAAAAAAAAAATAAAAATTTCTTACAAGACCTGGAAATTACACAACACACCTGGGGCCACAGAGCGAAATCACAAGTAGAGACAGAGGGAGCATGCTGGGGAGGGGAGCAGGGGGCAGGACAGGGGGATTGTATTGGGGTTAGAGGTGGGGGCTCACCCCTTATTGGTGAATTTAAAACACGAAGAATGGGAAGAAAAAGCAAGGGGCCCAAATGATCAGTTATGGAAATCCTCCAGGATCTCTAAAACAGAGGAGCCTCAGGGAGAGGAGGTGGCCTGTGGCCTGTGGCCTGTGACCTGCAATGTATTTATTCCGGAGGGCCATCTTTGAAGTGAATGCCTCTTTAAGTGGTTGCCTGGCACTAGCATTACAAAAAAAAAAAAACAAAAAAAAACAAAAAAAAAAAAAAAAACTATCAGGGTTCACACTACACGTAGCTCTCTGGGGATGCCAACAATATCCAAAACCATGAATGTGAAATTCATCAATGTCAATTTAAAACCTATTTCTAAACCTTGACAGAATAACGAAGTGTCACTGTGCTCTCTGAAACACAGCCCTTTCGGGGCCCCTGGGTGGCTCAAGTTGGTTGAGCAACCAACTTTTGATTTCGGCTCAGGTCATGATCTCAAGGTTCATGAGTCTGAGCCTCTCATCAGGGTCAGAGCCTGCTTGGAACTCTGTCTGTCTCCCTCTCTGCCCCTCCCCCACTCATACTTGCACTCTCTCCAAAAAAAACTTAAAAAAAATTTTTTTTAAATAAATAAAACACAGCCCTTTCATGCAACAGAACACGCATGTACCTGCACCATAACATACCCTGATCAGGTGGACACGTGATCCCCCAGAGTGTCCTTTCCACTCGAGTGTTTATTTCTCTTGGGAAGATAATGGAACATTAAGAAGAAAGCATCCCTCGCACAGGAACAAGAGATCGCTTTGTTTTTAACAAGCTCACACCCTTTATTCCTTTTTAGCCTATCGTGTTTGAAGTCAGACCCCAGCCACCAGGCTTCTGCACTCCATCCACTCAATTCACAAAAGGGTCTGGCTGAGCACAAAAGATGGACCGTGTTCAGCAATGACACCCATCGGCCTGAGGCCCAGGAACTCAAGCATTCAAAAATTAGGAAGACAAATTTGGTCGGGTCACAGGAGGACAATTCAAAAGGCTGGCTGGTTTGTTTCCTAAGTGGGTTCCTGGGCAGCCCAAGTATGACAGCTGTTTAACACAGGCCCCGAGGGCATGAGCTGAGATTTTGAAAGGGAAAGTGGATCCCACCAACCCTTGTCATTCTGCTCTCAAAAGGAGGAAACAGAAGAAGAAAGAGAGATGCACCTTGAGTCACTACTACACTGTGTTTCCAGGGCTGCATGTTTTCCTGGGGGAGGTGGTGGTCAGAGGAGAGGGGGGAAAGGTTACATTTTGAAAGAAAAGGAAACTGGTGATTAGTGAGCAAAACAGAACTAGTTCCAAGAAACCTGAGGCCTGGCTGGAGCCCACGGCATGTGTAGTAACCATATCCCAAACAGAAATCCTTATCGTAGGGCTCATCCCCAAAGCCTGCTTCCATGGCTGCCTTTTCATCTCGGCAGCCTCCAACAGACCAGTGGCTCAGCAGCAGCTTTCATTAATTTCTCCTATCACTGCTGATCTTGAAGCTTTAGCCAGGAAGGGAGCCAAGGGCTTTGTCTTTTTCATAGGTAATTTACAATTACAAGGGCCAGTTTCCTTGAACCCTACCACTGGGCAGAGGGGATTGAGGAGCAAGCTTCTTTCTCTCCCAGAGAAACAAAGGGATTGGTTAAAAAAAAAAAAAAAAAAAAAAAAAAAAAAAAAAAAGCCAGGCGGCTAGAGCTCATGAATACCCCAGCTCTGGCTCCAGCCAGAAACAAACACGAGAAATAATGAAAGTCCTCAAAGTGCACAGCTGAGGATGCATCTCCGGCTGCATTTGGGGGCAGAGCTCAAAAGCCACCTGGAGTTTCCTGAATCCCAAGTAATAACTTTCAAACTATTTCCTAAGCCAATTTTTTGAGAGCCCTGAACGGCTGGCATAAGTGCCAAGAACAATGCAGCGGCAGAGCTCTGGAGGAGGGGCAGCCCGGCCCCCTGCCCGCAGACATTCACCAGGCAGGAGAACCACTTGAAAGAGGACCGGTAGGGGGGAAGCCCCCTCCCGGAGCCCTTCTCTTTCTTGATGTTCTTCACCAACTCTTGAATGTGTACTCCACCCCTTCCAGGGAAAGAATTTCTAAGCTGAACACCTTAAAGTGTACATTCTTTTATTAACTATAGAAAAGAGTTTTTTCTTGGAAGGAAAAGAAACCTAACTTGCCAGCTCTATTGAAACTAAGTTAGTAACCAGTCCTGCACACATGTCATGTCATTCAATACACCCAACACAAGGTCAGTGTTGTTTTTATCCCTGGCGACCAGAGGGGTTAAATCATTCAGTCAAGGTCACAAAGGTCCGATGTGCCCAAGGTGGGGTCAAACCCAGCTCCCTCAAAAGCCTGCAGAAAAGTCTCTCCTGTTACGCGGTCCTGAGCATCACCAGCACAGGCTATGAAGGAGGATATCAGACGTAAGCCTCTCTGCCCACATGTGGACCCCTCATGATTCATTCTCACTGACAGTTGCTAAGGCCATCATGCCTGTGTGATCCATTATGCTGCAATCCACCTTTCCTGAGGTCCTGTGCACAGGCACAGCAGCGTCTGTGATCTGACTGCTTAGTAAATGCTTCTTAGGGACAAACGCAAACTCTGCTCCCGAAGCTCTTTCCACCTCCATGGGAAGACAGGGCCAATGTGAGCTCTCAGCTAGATGATAAGAGCAGCAGTTTGTGTTTGGTGCCTAGGCTCTGGCTACCTCCTCTGCCCTTTGCCCTTGTTGGTCTCCTCTTCATCTCCAGAAGCTCCAGGCCACCTCCCACTACTATAATTTCTCCTACAGCTGAAAGAAACGACCAGTGACTCATTCATACTAAAGTGTACAGGACTATAAATATTCATCCTTATAATAAAGAAGTACATCTCATGATAAAAATTACTAGTGTACCCTAGACTAGGAACTGGGACTTATTTCTAGGCAAGAGATTTTTCTTGCATCCCTAAAAACAAACCACAGAAGTAGACCATTTTTGTCTCACTTCAGATTAAAGCAACCTGACATGCTCACAACACACATGCACGCAGGCACGTGGGCATGCAGAGAGAGGAACAACTTAGAAATAGTAGTATCTCCACTAACCCAGTTATTATATGCTGAGTGCCTACTATTGTAGTGAGGGCATGAGGGTGGGTTGAGAAGGTAAAGAGCACACCAGGACCCTTAAGAAGCTTATGATCTCTTTTGGGACACACAGGTATCTGAAGACACTGCTGGGGAATAGCACCACCTCAGTTGTTTGGTTTCCAGGAGATGCTTAACGAAGACCAACTCCGTGGCAATGAGGTTCCGTTCACAAGCCTGCTCAACATGGGGTCTGTCCTATCTTCCTCCGCCCTCCCCCCCTCCACCACCAAGCAGGGATTGAGAAATTTTTTTTAAAAGTGAAACCTTTGGACTTTATAGCGAAGCATCCAACCTGGTACTTACCAAGAGAAACTGAAGGGGAAACACCAAAGAGCTGCTCTACTGAATCACACAAGCTATTGGGATTATTTGCAGGCATGTCTCTGGATCTCCTTATTTTTTTTTCAGCCAAGCCCAATGTGTGGTACAAAAACTGCGCCCAAGGAGTTGGTGAATAAATGAATAAATGAATGAACGCATGAACAAGTTATAGAACTTAGGGTAGGCATCAGGTCCAGCTCTTTTGGGTCTACCTGGTGTCCGTGTACAGGTCCCGAGGCCCGTCCGCATCTCTGCCCAGGGGAGAGCAAAGCCCACCCTCCCTTCCCCACCTCTCAGGACCGCCGGGAGCATCAGAGAAGCTCATGAACTCCAGAGCGTTTTCAGAAGCATAAAGCACTTTCCGAGTTCAAGGGTTGTTATTATTCTTTTGGAGACACCATGACAATCCGCAATAGTTCTTGTAGGGAAATTGAATCCATCCCTGATTAATCAGCCTGTTTACTGCAAGCTGATTGCAGCCTGACTTGCCCCCACTCTGGCTCTCAGGCTCCCTCCTCCACTGCCTGCTGCTCAACTTTCAGATGCCGGGCCAGGAATGAGCCCTGGAGGAGGGGCTCCTTCTCCCCTGCCGCCTCCACCTGCACGCAGTCTCATCACCCCCATCCCTATACTCACCTCCATTCTGGGTACTCCCGGCTGCCCCAGAACACCCACACAAACCTCCCCAGCAAAATAGCCCCTCTAGATGACAAAGCACTGCTGCGACCCCGCCACCCTCCTCACCAATCCTGCTTGTTAGCGTGGCTATTTCTTTTCAGGGAGGGGTGACACATCTCTGCTCCACAATATGCATGTGAGCCCAAGACAAAGGCTTCTTAAGAGCAGTGGCAGCCTCACGTATACAGAAGCAGAGGCTGCTCCGAGCTAAGGGGACTGAGACTGGAGTTCATCCTTCTAATAATTCCATACTGACACCCCCAGCCACCCCCTTTGGGGGACAGAAGAGCAAAGGCACTTGGCATTTTTAACTTCCTGCAGCAGAGCCTGGTTCTGAGTGTTCCTCTCTCGGCAGTATCTATCATAATCTCTAAAAGCAGTGTCGTGCTGGCGTGAGTCACCTCTCAAATACAAGCGCCATGGTTTAGGAACATCCTGTCCAGAGACAACGGAGAACACTGATGTAACAATGGCACTGACCTCATGACCCTCTATTTCTCTCTTTGTTCCCATAATGTCTGCTATTCAGCCTCCGAGCTAGCACAATTCTGTTCAAGTAAAACAATACTGTGTTTTACTATAAACGTGTCAGACTCCTCTGCTGAGTCCTTTCTTGCTTTCTTTGTAGATGCTGGGGTCCTTACCCAATAAGCACTCAAGATAGATTTATTGAGAGCCAGATGAACACCAAGTCAACCGGAGTAATAAAAGGTTGTGTCCTGCCCTCCTGATACAGCTACAGCCAGCTAGGGTTTCTTGAGCACTTGTGGTGGCTAATAAGAATATTGCATCCATAATCTCATTTCAACTTCCCAACAACCCTGTATCTTGCCGTGTTGAAGAAAGTGAGGTTTAGAGAATTCAACGAATGTGCCCAAGTCAGCGGAAAGGCTGAGATTTGAACGCAAACCTCTGACTTTTGAGACCATAGCTTGAAGGAAGTGCCATTTAACCACCTGCATCAAAACAAGCAGAGACCACTGAAGGGCTAAATGGGGCTCGCTGGTGTTCCTCCCTTCCTTTGTTCTCGCTCATTCTTTTAACAGGTCTACTGAGCATCTTCAGAGGGCCAGGAACTTTCTAGGCACAGGGATCCTTGTCCCTGCCCTTCAGTTCCTCAGTCTAGTTCATCTGTGTGGCCTTAATAACTTGGGTCAAGTCATGGAGGGGGCAGAATGCAGGGTAAGAGTTGGAAAAACACACAGGGCACAAGGGACACATCACAGTGGGAGCCAAGTTTAGAGCCTGGGGTTTGGAGTCAAGGTGACTAGAAAACTGAGGCTCCCAGAATCAGAGTGGAGGAAAAGTCAGGAATTAGGCAGCCCTTTCTGGAGGAATCCTGAGCAAGGACGCCTGGGAGGGAGATGATTTACAATTAGCCCCAAGACCAACTCTTTGTTACAGAAGGAACATGACTCAATAAATGAAGATGCAGACTAAGAAGACACATCAATTTGCATCTCTGCCTCTGGCTGGGACCCAGGAAAACCCTTTGAAAAGGTCACCATGATATTCCCATGGATCATTTGTTATGCTCCAACCCAGAGAAGTAGCTCTCTGTCGCAGATGTGAATGTATGGAGGGTGATGGGGTCTCTCAGAGTGCACCCCCACACACAAGACCTCCCTACTGGGCACTCAGCTCAGCAGGAGTGAGGGCCGGGGGGGGGGGGGAGATCATATAAACAGGCAGTTTCCGGTTGTCTTAGAAATTCATTCATTCACAAACCCAACCAAGTCTCTGCCCTCCCAACCACGGCCCTGAGTCATCCACAGGCAACGTGGACTCCCCACTTCTTTCACTCCGGGATTGCTGGCAATCACCCAGCAAAATGCCCAAAAGACCCAACTGAGGAAAACATGGTGGAAAGGTGCGGGACGGGAATGTGGCTGCTCTTCAACTCAGACTTTCTTGGTGCCCAATCTAGATGGATCTCTCCATTTACCCTAAAATCCTTTCACTTAACACCCTGCCAATTTTCAGTATTCTAGAATGCAAGAGATGTGGCACAGTAATTTCGACAGGGAGGCAAAAGACGAGGGTGGATCCTGCCCCAGCTCGGTCCATGACTAGCCGCGGAGCCTTGGTCTAAACACATCTTGCCTGCTCCTCACTTTCCTGGTCTGTAAAAGGACAACAAAACAGTGTCTACTTCACAGGCCTACCCAGAAAGGCAAATGAAATACTCCAAGCAAAGCACTCAAACAACGCCTGGCGGAAAGTACACATCCGTCTCGCAGGCCTCCAAGTCGACTCTTCTCCAGACTGCGTACCTTCACTTGACATGACTTTCAACTCTTCTTAGAATTGTGTTCACTCTGTTAGCAGGGACGACAGAAATAAATCCAAGATTTGCTGAGCACCGAGTCTGGACAAGGGCCTGTTCTAAGGGATGTTCACAAATTATATCATCCTCACAAGACTTAATAAGGTTAACTATTGTTCCATTTGACTGACAAGGAAACTGAGGCTCAGAGACATTCAGCACATCCTCAAGGCACACACCGCCTGTCACTGGCAGATTTGTCACTGGCAGATTTGGAGGACACCATGCTTTTTCCCTCTAGTGCACCGTCTGCCTTTTGTTGTGTCCTCTCAACGTGCTGTGCCCAGAACAAGTCACCTGGTTCCAGGTGTAACAGAAGCAGTGCCGAGGGAGAAGGACTTTCTCCAGCCTCCCCACGGGCCCTGCACTTCGACTCAAGTAAGCTGACACACACCGAACTTGACATTTCCTATCTTCTGATATATTAGTCCACCCAGCCTCTCCATCCTGTACTTGAGCAGGTGTTTTACTTTTTTAATGCAAGGATAAAACCTAACATATGACCCTATTAACCATCATTTTGATAAATTAAGTTCGTTTTTTCAAGCCTGAACTAATCATTTTGGATCTGAATCTTTTCAACCGACATATCCATTATCTCTCCCATCTTCATGTCACCTACATATTTCTTTTCTCTGTCATTGATTAAAGGAAATGTTAACAATGCAAGATCAAGAGTAGAACCTTGTAGCTCTAAAACCTGTATCTTAAGAATGCTTCGTTAAAAAGCACTCTTGAGTATATTCCATGAATAACTGATCCAGCCCAAAGCCCTCCACCTTGAGCCCAAGGTTATCCTGCGAGGCTTTTCCAACACCTTGCAAAAATTAGGATACACCATGCCTACTACAAAGAAGGGTTTGAGGTTAGCTAAACAATACTTGCTCCTTGCTTAGCATACGATGATTCCTAGCGATTACTATTTGCTTTACCAAGGTTACACAAACCATCTTTCAAATACTCTTATTTTAGAATCTTGCCCAGGATCTTAAACCAGCTCACACATCTGTAAACTAGCTCCTACAGACCAGTTTGAAAACAGGAATACTTAGTGCCTGTCTCCAACCTTCCGGAACATTCTGACTCTGCAAAGTTGTCCTCAAATATTGCCAGCAATATTATAGTACACCAAAGTTTGACATCTAACCTGGGATGTAATTGTCGAGATCAAGAGACTTGAGCCCATTTAAGGCAGATGGAGCTGTCTTCTAATTGGAACACCAGAGCTGGTCATCCACACTTATTAGTGCTGATCACCCCAGGCTTGTGACCTGCAGGACTAATCTCCCAGTGAGCCTGGACTTCCACTGTCACTTGCTAAGCTCAGACAAGCTGGGGCTAGGAAAGATCAGCCAGATAGTACATTCTAAGGCTTACACTGAAATGTTCTTTGAGTCTGCAGGCCCCAGGAGAGCCCCATCACAGAAATTAGTCCTTGATTTTCAGTAGGACAGGAGTAAAAGGCTTCCCGCCTGAAGCAGGATTCACTGCAGAAAGAAGGTCCTCTGGTTTAGTGTAGTACATCTAGTGTACAAATCCCCAAATTCAAGGGTCTCTGACCTGATTTGACCTAATCTGCCCACATGCACTGCCCTAACCTAGTTCCCAAACTCTTTCCTGGCTCCCACCATCTTCCTATTACTGCCTCAGCCACACCCAGACTCCCGGAATCCCGACCCACCATGAACACACTTCATTCTCGGCCTTGCCCCGGGTTTTTTCAGCCCTGCAGTAGAATTAAGTTTCCTCAAACCTCCAGGGCTCAGGTCTTCGAACAGCACTGAAGGGCAAGGTCACTGTCAGAGTTGAGATCTACGCAAGGCTTAACCTCTAGAGCTCATTTCTTCTATCGGGGGTAACCTGCAAACTATACGGCGCACCCTGACTAAATTTAAAAATCACTCAGAAGGCTCTGACCTAGAAATTCTAAGAATTTACCCTTAAGGAAATAATCAGGAATGGTAAAAAAAAAAAAAAAAAAAAAAAAAAAAAGCCACAAGAGCATAATTTCTGAAACAATCCTAATGTCCAGGAGTGGGGAGTTGGTTAAAAAAGAAGAAAAAAAAAAAAAACGGTCTGTGAGTTTGAGCCCCGCATCGGGCTCTGTGCTGACAGCTCAGAGCCTGGAGCCTGCTTTGGATTCTGTGTCTCCCTCTCTCTCTGCCCCTCCCCCATTCATGCTCTGTCTCTCTCTGTGTCAAAAATAAATAAAACATTAAAAAATATATTAAAAAAAAAGGGGGGGGGGCGCCTGCGTGGCTCAGTCAGTTGAGTGTCCGACTTCAGCTCGGGTCATGATCTCACAGTCTGTGAGTTCGAGCCCCACGTCAGGCTCTGTGCTGACAGCTCAGAGCCTGGAGCCTGTTTCAGATTCCTTGTCTCCTTCTCCCTCTGCCCTTCCCCCATTCATGCCCTGTCTCTCTCTCTCTCTCTCTCTCTCTCTCTCTCTCTCTCTCTCTCTCTCTCTGTCAAAAATAAATAAAACATTAAAAAATATATATTAAAAAAAGAAGAAGAAAACTGGCACAGCCACAAATGGAATGGCAGGTAAATAGATTGATTGATTGATTGATAAAATAAATAGATGATCTACAATGATAAACATATGTATGACATGTGAGGATATATATATATATCCTTTAAGAATTATAACAGAATGTTTAGTTACATAAGACAAACATTCATGATACATTGTTCAAGGAAAGAACAGGTTACAAAATAATCCGTATGATACGACCCAAAAACTTTTAATTTTGTTAAGAGAGAGAGAGAGCAGGGTACAGGCAGAGAGAGAGGGAGAGAGAGAGAATCCCAAGCAGGCTCTGCACTGTCAGCACAGAGCCAACACGGGGCTCAAATTCTTGAACCGCAAGATCATGATCTGAGCCAAAATCAAGATCCAGACGCCCCAATGACTTGAGCCACCCAGTCGCCACAAGACCCAAGCATTTTTAAAAAGATATATAGACAGATAGATGATGATTAGAGATGAAAAGGAAGAAGGGAAAATATTAGAGATAGACAAAAAAGATATTAATAGTAGTCATTTCTGGGTAGTAGATTTTCAAGCAATATGCGTGCTTTTCTATTTTATCCAGTTTCTGTGAAAATACAATGAATATGTATTATTTTGTAATTGATAAGAATAAAAATCAATGTGGGTATACTACAGTTTCTCACTGCAAGGATAGAATTCATTCTCCATTCATTCACGCATCAAGATAAAATCTAAACACCTATCACGCGGAAGACGCTGTGCCATGTGCTCCAAAGGGTGGAGAGAATGAGATATGAATGATCTTGTCCTCGAATTACTTACACTTATACAGGGAGACGATAAGAGAGCACAAACACCTATGACCAAAGACAACAGAAACAGTGCTGTGTAAATGGACAGGTAACGAGTGACCAAGCTCAGAGGCCCAGCAAGGAACGGATGATCAGCACCCTGGAAGTGGGTAGAATTTCAATAGGTGGACAGGATGTGGGAAGAGGGTGACCCATTTGTCCTGGTTCACCCAAGGCTTTACCAGCTTGAGCCCTGAAAGTCCTGCACCCCGGGAATCCCCAGTCTCTAGTAAACCATGACTACTGGCTACCTTCTTTGGGAAGTGCTCTCTGGCTGAGAAAAGGTAAAGGCATTAAGACAGGGCCAGGCAAACCTTGTTCCCTGGAAGGAAGGCAGTCCAGCTTGAGAAAAGGTAACAAGGAACCAAACCACAGATGACTCTGAAGTCTAGCCACAGGGAATGGATTTAACCCAGTGGCAACAGACAGCTATCGAAGATTTTAGAGGAGAAGCAACTCTGAAAGAATAACCTGGAGGCAGTCTACCTAGCAAACCAGAGGAGGAGACCAGGAATGCAGGTGAGATCCCAGAACAGTACCCAGGAGACTCCCTCTCGGGAAGTGGTGTGGCAGGAGGGCACTAATGCCATTTACATGCAAACATGCAAAACAGATGGGGGTGGGGGGAACAGACCCCACAGGTTTGCACCCTGGCGCTGGGCTCCAACCACCACCTCAGCAGCCACTTAATCCACCTAAAATCAAGAGCTCAAATGAATATGCCCAGTGGGAATGCCAAGCAAAAACACACTAACAAAGTAAAACACCCTTTGCAAGCAAGTGCCTCCACGGTGATGAAGAAATGCCAGGCTCCAGTGCTTGGGAGAGGACACAACCCGATGTTTGCAGCGTCTCCTGAGAGCGAGGTGTTCTTAAGTACAGCATGGTAAACCAATGCAGGGGGTCCCTGGAATCCAGAGCCACTGAACGGTAAGGTAAATTTGCCTCTGCTGGCTTAAAGTTGCCCACCTTGTTTACTTTCGAGACCTCCCTGAGCAGAAAAAGCTCAGCTGGCTGGTTAGCTTCCTGACATGGTCTTAGGCATGACAAGAAAGAGAGCACGCTCTTTTCAGCTGCGGCTTCCCCAGTCCTCAATTCCGATTCCATTTATTTCCCTCACCCCAACACATGCAAACAAACTGCTCCAATATCAACCCGAGTATAATTCCCATGGTTTCTTGCTGCCAACAAGGTTACCTTCACGCAAAGACAGCGAGAGGACCTAGCTAATTTCAATCACTTTAAAATAAAAATAAATAAATAAAAAATTAAAAAAAACACCCTGTCTTACATGCAGGTGATGTTTTTACCTCCTCAAGGGTCCTCTACTCTGGTGTTCCCTGATCCTCAGCACAATCCTGGAGCCAGGCATGAATGACTCCACCCTCCCCACTTTATGGGGAAGGAAACAGAGAAATGGAGAGGTGACGTGAGTCGCCGAAGATCAGACAGTGACACATAATCACGTCTCCCTCTGTGCTATGTCCACCATCCATTGTCCACAGCATCCCTGTTCCCTTAGGGCCTGAGTCAGGAAGTACAGAGGTGAAGGGAGAGGGCTCCATCATCTCGCATTCCATCCTGACCTTCAGTTACACTAACAAAACCTAAAGATCTGAACCAACCCAACCCACTGGTGAGCACATCTACACTGGACACGCCCGTACGAAGCACAAGCAAAACCAGGGAATGTTTGCAATGATGAAGAAATCAAAGAACGGAGATTTTAGAGAAAGAAAAAGGATTTTCTAGATCTGTGTGGTCTAACACAGTAGCCATCAGCCGCGTGTAACCATTGAGCTGGTCAGAACGGACATGGGCTGTAGGCGTCTTGTACACCCCTGATTTCAAATACTTCATGTGGAAAAAAATAATAAAACAGCATTAATATTTTATATTGATTACCTGTTGCAATTCTAATTTTTGGAGGTATTGGGTAAAAATGAAACCTATTACTAAAATCAATTTCACCTCATTTTTACTTTTTCAACCTGGCTATTAGAAAATTTTAAATTATGGGGCGCCTGGGTGGCACAGTCGGTTAAGCGTCCGACTTCAGCCAGGTCATGATCTCGCGGTCCAGGAGTTCGAGCCCTGCGTCAGGCTCTGGGCTGATGGCTCGGAGCCTGGAGCCTGTTTCCAATTCTGTGTCTCCCTCTCTCTCTGCCCCTCCCCGTTTGTGCTCTGTCTCTCTCTGTCCCAAAAATAAATAAACGTTGAAAAAAAAATTTAAAAAAAAAAAAAAAAGAAAATTTTAAATTATATGGGGTGCCTGGCTGGCTCAGTTGATAGAGCATGCAACCCTTGATCTCGGGTCCTGAGTTCGAGAACCCACACTGGGCATGGAGCCTACTTTAATGAAAGAAGAAGGAGAAGGAGAAGGAGAAGGAGGAGGAGGAGGAGGAGGAGGAGGAGGAGGAGGAGGAGAAGGAGAAGGAGGAGGAATATATAAAATTTTTAAGTTATATATGTGGCTCACATTATATTTCTATGGGGCACCACTATTCTAGAAAGTTTTCTTCTTTGTTTTTGTGGAATAAAACCAGAATGTCTTTTCTTCCCAATATTCTTAATAGCATGTAAAAAAAAGATGTTTTCATACTGGCATATTCCTGACATTTGTCCCACTTTCCTGGAGCGCTCCCAGCCCCGTTGGCCTAGTTTGTCCGTCATGCTGACTCACTTCTCAGGAACAATCAGAATTTTCTGTGTTATGGTCTTTGATGAACCTGCCACACTCAACAAACCCAATTCCTCAGAACTGGGGTCCATTGCTGAAGTGTCCCTCCCTTGCTGGCCTCCAGATTTCTTTCCCAGAGTCGAAGTCACTGGGCGAAGGTCAGGACACAATCAGATCTGGGAGGCTCTAATTGTACTTCACAGGCACCTCCCAAACTTTTCTTCTATGGTAACAAAATTCACTGTCCCAAGGCTCTGTGTGCCTTACATTTTATCAGGCTGCCCAGCTGGCCTTCTTTTTTCCTGCTGAAATTGCTTCCAGTTTATGATGTGACCATCTCACAAGCATAATATGTAGGTGGTGCCCTCAGGGGCTTCCTAATTGTCACTGTCCCTGGGTTTTATATGTGATCATCAAAGAGAAGATGCTCATAAGCAGAGGCAGCAACCGAAAGGGAAGAAGATAAAGAAAGACACCGGAACTCAGCCACAAAAACTCAGAGGAAAGAACCAGATCATAGACAGCAGGCAACAAAGCAGTGTTGGTGACAGACTGGAAGGGAAGAAACGAGGCTCTGGGTAAGAACAGCAGAAGAGATGGAAACAGACCTCTATTTCCTTTAGTTTTACTGCGTGCTGCCAATTTTGATGCTAGAACGTACTTCTTTTTTGGTGGGGAAGGGGATCAGGATGATGGTTCTTCTTCCAACGGCAGAGAAGTCAAGGCCTTTTCTCCCTTCCTCAGTCAGACAGAACTCCAGTGTCAGCTGGCACCCTCCTCACCTAAGAACAACCCTGCAAATGACGATGATAACGAGGGGTGCCTGGGTGGCTCAGTCGGTTAAGCATCTGACTCTTGGTTTTGGCTCACATCATGATCTCATGGTGCATGAGACTGAGCCCCACATCAGGCTCGCACTGACAGCACAGAGCCTGCTTGGGATTCTCTCTCTCTGTCTCTCTGTCTCTCTGTCTCTCTCTCTCTCTCAAAATAAAAATAAATACTTTTAAAAATAAATAAATAAAGATGACAATGGTCCATCCTTGTGGGCAGAGGGAGAACCAGAGTATCTGGCCCCATTGACCTGAGACTCAACTTCAGAGGACTCAGGTAAGATAAAAGAACCACATTCCCACTCCAAAAATATTCCAGAGGCCAGATATCAAGGTCCTGGAGGAATGAAGATGATTTCTTATCCTAAAAAACTGCCTGGATGTGGCTAATACTTGCTCTCTTTGGCTCTGATCATTTCTGTTATTTATGTTCAGTTCTCATTCTCTCTCTCCCTCTCTCCTTTCCTCTTTCCCTTCCTCCATTACTCTCTCTCTCTCTCTCTCTCTGTATCTGTCTCTGTCTCTGTCTCTCTCTCTCTCTCTTTCTGCCCCTGTCCTCTCTTCCTGAAAAGCAACTTGGGGAAGTGTGGGCTTTGGCATCAGAAAACCCTGGATTCAAAACTCAGCTCTGCTTCCCTCCCTTCTCTGAGGATATACGTTTTCATTCTGTACCCCAACAGTCAACAAAATTTAACACCCCCTGAAATACTGTTTCATGTATTCAACAGGTATTTACTGAGAACCTTCTATGTATGTGTTGAAACTAGAAGACAGAGCATTACCAAAATGGACCAAAACCTTGACCTTGTACATTTTAAATTCTAGCTGGAGGAAGATTATCAGTAAACAAATGAACAAATAAATTATACACCTGACAATTATAAATTTGGGGAAGGGAAAATACAGCAGAGAGGAGGACTAAGAAATGCAGTGAGTGCAAATTTAAAGGACTTGAAACTGAGAAAGCAGGTCAAGCAGGCTTGGGGAAGAGCACCCAGCCAGAGGGCACAGCACAGCAAAAGCCGTGAGGCAGGAGCAGCAAGAACCTTCTCCTGGGTGGCTGTGAGTCAGATGAGCGACAGGGGACAAGGTCCACGGTAAGGGCTTTGGAGTTGGCTTGAAATGAGACAGAGCTGGGGATGCTGGGTGAGGTAGGGGGACACTGACTTATGTGTAAGAGTGTTACCTGGTGTGAACACACAGTGGGAAGGGCAGAAATTAGAACACTGGATCTGAGGCTACTGAAATAATCCTAACCAGAGATCACGATCGCTCAGACCAGGGTTTCAGCCGTGGCAGTGGTGAGAGCCAGTCTCCATCTACTTCGTAGCCCTGCACTGGTGTGTGACATACATTTAAAAATACACCCCAAAGCAGAAATAGTAAAAGGAAGAGGTTCAAAAATAAAAATAGAGGATCTACTATTTTCTTCCAAACACTCAATGGAATCAACCTTGTCCACTCCCTGGATATACCCCACTTTCAAGAGCACTGATGTAGATTGCACCAAATAATGTGTGTAAAGTACCAAGCATAGGTGTAAGAACACAGGACGAGCTTCATTATACTAGTCTCTCCTGCCCTGACCCCTATTTAACTTAGCCTATGATCCCTTGCTCTCCCATCATATCGCCTCTGGCCCTCCTCATGCTGCCTATGACCTGGCCGCTTGCCTGACTAAGGTTATCCTAGTATAACTCTCAGCTATTCCAAAAGCTCCCCTTCTGGAAAGGCACCATCTTCTGGGCTGGGAGGAAAAGGTGAAGAACCCTGGAGTTTTGGCTTATGTCTAAAACAGACATCACACTCCATCTAACAGCAGAATGCCCATCCTTCCCAAGGTGGCAAGGAATTTGACCAAGAGGAATCACATTCTGAACAAACACATCTTATCAAGTTTAAAAGAACAGAAATCCTACAAAGTATATTCTCAGACGACAATGGAATTAGACTAGAAATCAAAAACAAAAAGATGAGCTGTGAAATACCCCAGTATTTGGAAATTAAACAACACCTTTCTATGTTAAATAACACTGGATAAAAATGAAGTTTCAAGGGAATTTTTTTAATATTTTGAACGCCATCAAAATTAAAAGGCAACTTATCAAAAGTCATCAGATGCAGCAAAAGCAGTGCTCAAAAGTATATAACATGTACAGCATATTAAATGCATATTATCAAAAAATAATAAAGATCTAAGATCAATAACCTAAGCTTCCACCATAGGAAACTAGAGGAAGAAGAGAAATTCAAGCCAGAAGCAAAGAAATAAGAAAAATAAAAGCAGAAGTCAATGAACTTGAAGCCAGGAAAACAACAGAGAAAAATGAACTAAAATTAATGCTGGTTCTTTGAAAAGATCAATAAATTGACAAACTTCCAGTGAGGAGAGCCAAGAAAAAAAGAAAAGACACAAACACCAATATTAGAAATGAAAGAGTAATTATCACTAGTGACCCCATTGATATTAAAAAGATAATAAATATCCATAAATTTAACACTTTAGATAATACGGACCAGTTCCTTGAAAGGCACAAAATACCAAAAGTGACACCAGGAGAAAGAGATACCCTAAAGAGCTCTGTATCTATTAAAGAAACAGAATCAATAATCTTCAAAAAAAGAGAGAGAGAAATCACCAGGTCCATATGGTTTCATCCCTGAGTCCTACCATCATTTAGGGCAGAAATAACACCAGAAGGCAGAAGCAGAGAGCACATTTGCTAACTCATTCTATGGGACCAAAATTTATCCTAACACCAAAACCAGAAAAAATTTTTTCAAGAAAACGACAGACAAATATCTCTCGTGAACATAGATGTAAAAATCCTCAACAAATATTAGCAAATCAACAATATATAAAAAGAATTATACAACAAGACCAAATGGGATTGTCGCCGGTATGCAAGGCTGGTTCAACATTTGAAAACCAACGGACCTAAGTCATCATCACATTAATAGACTTAAAAAGTCAAACCACACGATAGTATCCATCAGTGCAGAAAACCCAACACCCATTTATGATAAAAACAGCAAACTGGACATAGTGGGGAATGTCCAGAAGAATATCTACCCAACAAACCTACTGCTAACAGGAAGCCAGGAGCTACGGAAAAAATAGGAAGCAATCCCATGGAAAAGGACCCACAGTGAAAGTGGATAGTTTTTCCTGAGATTTGGGGAAGGCCAAGGAGGGCTGGGGCTCCTTCCTTGTCCCCATCACCCCACCTGCAAGTGGGATGATGATGACCACGTTGTGTGGGGAGGGGGCTGAGCTGAGACAAGGGGACACAGCTGTTCCACCCACAGCACGTACTACACTCTGCTCTCCACAGCACTTAGCACTTGCTAACATGTCGTGTAATCTACTTTCTTGACTCTCCCCCACTAGAAAGTAAGCTCCGGGAGGCAGGGACTTCGCTGTTTTATTAACTGCCACATCACCACCACACAATGGCGTGTGCGTATTTTTGTTGCGTGAATAAACCAGTTCAGGCCTTTGTGATCTTTTAGATTATTCAGGGGCCAAGACCACGGGAAAGAGGGTCACAGGGTCGGGACGAATAAGGCAGCAAGCCATCCTTCAGCTATGGGCATCTTCTCAGACAGAGGGGGGCACCACAAACACCACGGAAGCTTCTCGGTCTCCTTCCTCCCCCTGGACCCACCCACCGTGCAGGGAGATATCTGCCAGGCTCGCAATCGCTAACTGGCTCACCTGTGACAAGGAGGGTGTGCTGTCCCTCCTCAGCCACCGCAGCCCGCCCCAAACCTTCACTGGCTTCCTGAGCCAAGAGAACCATATGTGAGGATGGCCTAGAAAACAGCATCGTGCAAATGTTTTCATTCAGCGGTAAAATCATTTGATTTCATTCAGGCTTGTCTTTGCAAGGGCAACTGAAGCCAGCTTGACAGAGAGCCGTTAAATAGACTAATTAGGAAATGATCTGGAGAGGCGGCGTGGCAGAGTGGGGAAGAGTCAAGCAACCAGGATTGGATTCGGGCACAGTTACTGGCTATGTGGCTTCTGGCAAGACGAGAACCTCTCTGAAGCCGGGCTTCTTCCTCTTTGGTAAGTGGGAAGTACTACTGAAATCTGTTACTCTTGTTTCATTGTTGCTACTGTGGGAAGAATCACAAAAGAAGGAAGGTTGGAGGAACTTCCAGGAGCTGGAGATGCATCTCAGGAAGGAGGAAAACCTACCAATGGCAGCTGGGCTACTTGAGCTGCACCACAGGAGCATCATAGGCAGCATGGGAAAGCGGGGTAAGCCAGTGTGGCTGGCAACCTCCTGCTTCCCTTGGCACCTGCTGCCCACGGAACTCGCAGGGTCCCCCCTCAGCTCAAACACCCCCATCTCTGAACTATCCTCGAGATGTCCCAGAGCCAAATCTGGAGGCCCAGGCTGAAAAGAGAGTCCCTGAACTCAGTAGCCGGTGATGCTTCCCAAACTCCTTCCAGTGCAACTCCACCATCATCTCCAGATGCTGGTTCTCTCCCGGATCCTAACTCCTGAGAAAATGCCAGGCTGAAGCGGGGGCACAGCTCGGTGCCGGCAAACTACACCAGGCTGGCACCAGCCTTGATCCTTTCTGCTCCCCAGAAAGTGAGTGTGGCCGTGGGAGGGGCAGCTGGGCCGAGCCATTAACAGCACAGCCTTGGGGTCAGAAAGACCCATGTTAGATTCTGGCCTCTACACGATGACACAACTATGTAACCTTGAGTAAGATGTGTTATCTCTCTGGACCTGTTTTCTCATATGAGGACGATAGGAGCACTTAGCTTACAGCCCTTACCACAGCGTCTGGCCCACAGTTAGCTAGGTATGTCCACTCAGACAAGCCAGGTTTGAAACCTGGACAAGATACTTAGGCACTGGGAAACCCCAGGAAAATTACCAACTTCTCTGTGCTTCTGGTTTCTCAATCATAAAATGTGGACAATAAAAAGAACCTATTTCTTAGGCTTATTGTGATGATTAGTTAATCCTTTTGAAGTATTTAGAAAAGCATCTACCATATTGTAAGTGCCCAATAATGACAGCTAGTCTTTGTTTAAAAAATTAATAATAATAACAATAGAAAATTATTGCTGAAGGAACATGAAAACCAAAGCAGTCCCACCCCATCCCACAGGCTCTTGCACATAATAGAAAATGACAAACATGTGCAGTGAATGATCCTGGTGATCATTCCACCTAATTTCCCATCATTGATAGGTTCCATCTCCCCATAAATAGTGTTTCTTAGCCAAGAGACGCAGAAAGTGTGAACCCGTGTTACCGTCACCACAGCCTTATGCTTCACATATATATACAGCCTTTCTGTGGTGATGCTATTTACTTCTTCAACAGACTTCCCAACAAATGAGAGATACAGGTGTTATAAGCAATCTCCAAAGGAGCTGCCCTGGAAGAGGCCTCTAGGAGCCACAAGAAAGAGGTGCTACACAAGATCCAATTCAGGTCAAATCACTGCTCTCAATAGGGTAGGGGCGTGGTAATTTGGTCTAGCGACAAACATAAACTCTCAGATTTGCTGTTCCCCCTGGCTGCAATGCCCTTCCTCACTTCATTCCCTGGTCTCCTGAGGGGTGTCCTCTGGAACAGCTCCCTCAACATTATGTATCCGTTATCCTGTTTTGCTTTTCTTCATAGGATGATTTGGGATGCTTGTTCATTAGTTTATCATCTGCTTCCTCCCCCCAAAAAAGGCAGAGATACTTGTCTGTTCTGTTCACCACTGAGCCTAGAACAGTGTCTGTTACATACATTAATAAGCACTCAAGAAATACCTGATTAAATGAACAAAGTAAAGGTCTTCCCCCAGCAGAGGTGACTGCCAGCTGTGTGGCTGGATTACAGAGCTGACACCCTTCTGCCAAAAGGCTTTTCTCAAGCCCGAAGGATGGGCTGGGCTGGGCTGGGCTGGGCTGTCGGGCAAAGGAAAACTGTAAACCCAGGTCCCAACCCTGTTCTTTCTGGTGGATGGTAAGACTTTGGCGGCCTTTTATCTGGAAAACACACTCAGAAACATTCCATCATTCAATTAGAATGTTAAAGAGTTGCAACAAAATTAATTTGCTTATCACCAGGGAAATTAAAACGTCTGCAAATAAATTCTACCCCTGCAGCCCAGTTTCAGGTGGTTGATGCATCTGATGTGTTGGCAGCAGTGAGAACCCAGAGGAGAGTATTGGGAAAACTAGTTTCTAGCTGGAAGGGAAAATTCAGCCAAGGTATAAGACACACACACACACACACACACACACACACACACACACACACTCACACACCATCACCAAGCACTGCTGCCTGAGTCTGTGTTTTTAATGTCTTCTCCCAAATGGACAAATGATTTAAGGAACTAAAATGCAGACTATACAGTTCACATCTCTCTGTCAAGCAGAGAATTCACACATTAACTGTAGCCCCAAAGGACTGGAGTCCTGCCATCAACACAGTGTTTGAGAATAGGGGCTTTGAAATTAGATGAGCCTGGGTTTCGATTCCTCCCTGCCACTTCCTAGCTGTGTGACCTTGAGATGTTTACTAACCTCTCTGAACTCTCAGTTGCTCATCTATAAAATAGGGTTAATAAAATTAATCTCACGGATTGTGGAAATAACATATGTAAAGCAGGGTAGGCGCTCCACACGGGAAATAGCTTTCGTCATTATGTTAATGATGTCAAATATTGGCCATGTGAAGAAAACCGTGGCAAAAATAAGCATAGAAGACAGAGAATGTGCCCCAAGTTTATAAAGGAGGACGGTACACATGAAAACGCAGAGCAGGGCTGGCAAGAAGTCTCGCCAGGACTGCTGCTTCTCCCAGGGCTTTCCTCCCAGCCGTTCTGTTCAAGACCCATATGGCATTCCTGTTCTAAGCTGGGACAGAGTGAGATGGCCTGGAATGATCCCCAGGAGATGAATGAATTCCACGTGACTCATTCATAGGCCCAGACACCCAGCCCAAATCTCCCCACTACCCTGCTATCTCCAAATCCCACAGCAGCCGCCTCCTTCTAAACACGCAGAAGGTGTATGCATACACAAGGAAAGCAGTGACTTGGGAAAGCATGGGGGTGGGAGGTGCTAGCCTGCAGAACAAGAATGAGAGATTGGAGGTCTAGACAGCATTGCTCTCAAACCAAAAGCAAAAGTGAGGCGGCAGACGAGACAAGGCGGGACAGAAGAGGGTGAGGGGGTGAGCTCCACTGGGCTGGAATGAGCCTCATCAGAGTGATAAGACGCGATGGTGAAGCCGTCTTGCCACTCTCCCTTTTGTAACGTTACTGTGTCCCTGGAGTCGCTAGCAATTAAAAATACGTTAAAAATTTTAAAAAGATTAGCTACCTCAAAAGGGCTATGTGATTGCCCGAGGGGCAGGAGTAAAGAATGCGCTAGAAAAGGCATCCGGTTCAGCCTAGGAGGAATAGAATCTCAAGGGAAGAGACAGGAAAATATGACCTGCTGAAAGGAAACCCAAATCAATGTCAGAGTCCCAAACAATGATGGGGTGGGAAAAAATGACCAGCTCAAAGCTTCAAGTTTGGGGAGATTTACAGAAAGACAGGAGTTACAACCCAACTTCCTTTCTCCCCAACCCAGAACGCAAGCATGAATTTTTGTTGTCTGCATGCAGCAAACAAGTTACCACCAGCAATTTACCAGTCAAGCAAAGATAAATGAACCTACTCTCCTTTTTTTTTTTAACTAAGTCTCTAGCATCTATTCTTTCATTGTACAGTGATTCACATGGACAATGAGGAACCTCCCTTATTTTGCTACCTTGGGTCTCTCAGGAGGAAGGAGGGCCAGGAGACGGGCTGGTAAACGTCTATACTTAATTGCAAGGCTGTGGTGGCATGCAGTGCCATCAGGAAGCCGCACCAGGTGACACTGGTACAGTCCATATTCATTCACAGCTGCGGGTGGGTTTATCCAGGGCACCAATTATCTAATTGCTGCTAATGTTCCGTATATTTACTCAGCTGCAAATTTGCAAGATGGGGCCTGACTCACAAGAAGGGGATAATAATGGGAGATATATTTCCATTTGAAAATTCATGAATAAGCAGCAAGAGCCCTGTTTATTAAAATTCAGATGCAGATAAACAATGAGTATAGTTCCAGGAATAATTGCAGGTTTTCCACAGTTACAGAAAACCAGCTCCTTTGTCAACACTCCATTGTTCTATTTATACCTTGGGAGATATTGCACTGAGTTTCTATAAATACAATGGAAACTCATTCATCTCAACCTCTCTCACGTGTAAAGTCCCAATCTTCTCAGCAATAAAAGAACTGCATCCCGAGTGTATCTGACATTAGGTCTCAAGATGGTCATAGGTGAATCTTTCCTGATATAAGGGATAAAGAACAGGCTTGCATCGGACTGGGGGAGGGGGAGGGGAAGCAACAGGCATTCTATTCTGGTTTCTGAAATAGACATGAAGCAGATACATTCTTGCCAGCTCTCAGCCCCTGCCTGAGTTAAGAATATCAGAGATTAAAAGCAGAGGAAACAAACTGACCAAGGTATCTTGACCCTGGCATGGGATGGCAGCTCATCAGTGATACTCATTTATATATTTTCTTTGAATGCAATTCTGTCCTTCTCTGTGGATATTATTAGCTCTCCTATTATATTGAAAATCTGTATCATGCAATCTTGAAATCTACTTATTTGACCTTCCACCTTCAAAATGTCTAGGTTATACTTTGTACTACACAGTGTTCATCAGAGAGGGTCTAGTTCATTAAAGGTCTCCTGATCCCAAGTAGCCCAAAAAAGTGCCCTGATAGCAGGACAAAATTGTCCTGTCTCCAGATACAACTAATTTTTATAAGAATATCACATTTTTAAGTGTTTTACTGTGGAGCAGGCATTGTGTGAATTACTTTCCATATAAAAATCCAATCATCCCACCAGTTCTGTGAAGAGCGATCATTCTCTTTTCGATAGCCTAAAACGCAAAGCTATAAGCTAAATGACCTAGCCACATAGCGAGCAAGCAGAGAGCTAGAGCTTGAACCCAGAACTCTCTGAAACTAGGAGATACACCCTTAGCCACCACATCCCCACATTTTTCTGCTTCTTGGATCTAACTCATTCCACTCCGTTTTGTGGATAAGCCACAGAGTGTCCTACCTATGCTATGACTCAGACAGATTTTGCTTCTATTAATTTAACCACTACACACACACACACACACACACACACACACACACACACACACACTAAAAGCTTCAGTCTGTGTCTCTCCATGATCCTTGGTTTTCAAGAGGTGACCCTATATCTATAGCAATCCTCCATGTACTCAGACTTACCTGTTTCATGTTTAGGGGGAAAATAATTTTATGTGGGGTGTGTGTGTGTGTGTGTGTGTGTGTGTGTGTGTGTGGTGTATCACACATATACATAAGCTTCTTGTCAGTGTCTCCTTACAGGTAAGGTAAAATATCCACAGGGAAGTGGGACTATATCAGAAATGGGGCCCTGATGTGTATGCAGCCTCCCTCGCCAGCTCATGTTCCATACGCTGCAGTGAAACCAGATTCATTAAAAGGGTTTACAACACAGAGAATTTTAATACAAATGGTTTCCTTTGGTGGTATATCTCTCTAGAAACTCCAGTCCCTGAACATTTCACAGGTTTCAGAGCCAAAGTAGAAGGGGATGAAATAAGAAGTAATGGCAGACACAGTATCCAGGGACCATGGGAGACACTTAATTCATCAGCAAGACAGCAGTTGTGTTAAAAGGTGGGGCAGGGGTTTGGGGAGCCAGCTTGTAGGCTCCCCCCAAAGTCTGTGCCTTGTTTGTTGGAGAGAAATTTCTCTTCACCTCTTCATTTCAAAGACGGTGGGAAAAGTTCTAGCCTTTTGATATGGGTTCAGCACTCCTTGTAAGATAAAGATGGCCAATTATGAGTTCAAATACCAGTGGCCTATAAAAGTGGTATCCCCAAAAATTCTCTCCTTCACTTACTGGATCGTTCATGTATCCATTTAACAAATTATTGAACACCTGCTTGAACAGGTACCATACTAGCTCAATCAAGAACATGCTCCCTAAACGGAACTTTGCCTAACCGACCTGCTGGATTAACTGATTCTCTCCTTGCTTCTGATGCCCACCTCACTCAAGTCCTACCAACTGAGTCACATGTTACCCCAGTCTCGTACACCCAAGCATTACTTCTCCCCCCAGCTGCATTATGCATTAATGACAGCTAATTGCATTTATTCTCCAAACTATGTATAGCTGTCATACTTGTTATGATAATTAAATTAAACAGTGTGTAAATCAACAGAAGATGAAGACACAAAAAAATCCATGTTTCTATAAAAGCTTACTTGAATGTTTTGCAAAGAGCTGATAAAGGTGAGTCATTAAAACATGTGGTTAAGTTAGCTGTGAACAGGAAAAGTATAAAATACTGGGTGTAGGGAAGACCCAGAATCTTTTAATTGTTTTCCCAATGTCTTCTTACTCCATGGGAAAAAAAATCAGGAACTGGAAAGTAGAGATGATGTGTTACAGGTGTGATTTAAACAAGCCCCAAGACCTAGAAGGCTAATCAGTAGACCAACATGCAAAGAAAAGACCTAGAGCCTGTCTGTATTTTAAATATAGACTGCGCGTGGGTGGCTCGGTCAGTTGAGCATCCTACTTCGGCTCAGGTCATGATCTCACAGTTCATGGGTTTGAGCACCACCTTAGGCTCTGTGCTGACAGCTCGGAGCCTGGAGCCTGCTTTGGATTCTGTGTCTCCCTCTCTCTCTGCCCCTCCCTCACTTGCACTCGGTCTCCATCTCTCTGAAAAATAAATAAACATTAAATTTTTTTTTTAATGGGTAAACAGGGGCACCTGCGTGGCTCAGTTAAGCGTCTGACTTCTGCTCAGGTCATGATCTCACAGTTCATGAGTTCAAACCCTGCATCAGGCTCTCTGCTGTCAGTGTAGAGCCCCACCTGCACTCTCTCTCTCTCAAAAATAAACATTTAAAAAAATAAAAAATGGGTAAATAAACATACATCTCTCGGTGTTACATTAAAATAATATGTTCAGGCTCTGTGTGTACTTTTTTAACGACTCTGCAAATTTCACACACATTTTTCAAGTACCAGTAACTGGTCTCCACTGTAAGATACTAACAACCACAATCCAGTGAGTCACGGGCTGTAACAGAGGCACGTGGAATGGGAAGATAGAGGCAGAGGGGGTAAGTAAGAATATCTGAACCAGGCTTGTGGTGGAGGAGGCGGGAAAGGGAAAGAGAAAAGAAACCTTCAGGGAGAAGAAATGTGCACAGAGTCTTGAAGAAGAAGAAAGAGCTAGCATGGCAAAGTTGGGGTGAAGGGTATTCCAAGCACACAGAGCCACGACTATAAAGGCACAAGGTGCATCTGTGAGTCTCCAAATGAGTTGCTGTGACTGAACACCAAACATACGGTGGCATTCTTTCCACAATGATTTGCACACCCGTGGTTTGCCAGGTACCATGCTGAGATCGGCGCTCATGAGACATACTTCCTTGCTGCTTTCGGTGGAAGGTGACCCATCACGCTTTCCATAGCCTCTTCGCACACACTCTCCAGAAAGCAGATCCTCAGAAGGCTAAAACCAGGGTCTGCCTGTGCTTTGGTACCTACCCCCATCTCTACCCCACCCCCATTTTCCAACCCCATGCAGGGCCCAAAGTTATTTCTCAGAAAATCTCACAATAGTGAACTGGAACAGGCTATCAGATCTGATTGACAAGAAATCCACGCTGCCCAAGATGACCCAGAGTTGAAAATAACCATGTTCTTTTCTCTCTTGTTTGGTGCTATTTCCTTCTAAACTGAAATGCTTATCCAACCACCCGAATGCCACTGAAATGGGTGACAGATTAGATTACCTGATAAACACCTCTACACCTTCCAAGAAATTTCCTAGTAATCACAGTAACTGCGATTTTTTTCCAGCTGGTTGCTGACAACATTTCAAAATGAATACTCCTACACTCTTATTTTTACCCTCCACTAGCTGACTTTAATGGTAATCTCCTTAGGTTTAGAGCCCAGATGGAGTTGAAAAATCTCTTTGATTTCTTTCAGAAGGGAACTCTGGTAGGAAGCAGCTCCATCAGGCCACTCTAACACATTTTGTTTTCATTTTCTCCCTGCCCTCACCCCCAATCCTTATCACTCTACCTAAACTACCCTCCCACTGGCTTTCATTACAGTTCACCTTCTAAATAAGGAACCAAGTATCTCCCTTGGTCTTTGGCATCATTTTGGTTTAAAAGGATCAGGAAAATTTAAATCTTTGTATTATCAATCAATTCGAAGTTTTATCTCCTTTAATATTAATTTGAACCCTTGAAGGTAACCTTGGTAAGTGTTTTGTTCGCCAGTACATCCCCAGTGCCTAGCCAAAGCAACAGCAGAAAGTAGGTGCTTAATAAAGAAAAATGGGATGAATGGGTAATCCTTACATCAGCCCCATGAGGAGAGAAAGGTGGATATTCTTACGGTTGACAATAAACTCATTAAGGTTAGGTAGTTTGCTCAGGGTCACTCAGCCTAGGACTCATCAACATTTGTTGAGTGTCATTTTGCTAGAGGATGTATCCGAACTCCAGCATTAAGCAGAAAGATTTTTCTTTGCTTCTGCAGAGCTAAGATCAGGCCCCTGAATCCAGTCCAAGGTCCAGTGCCCTTAAGATGGAAATGCAGCCACTAGAAAAGGGGCTTTTGGAAACACCACTTGAAATTGAATCCTATAACACACTTGCGCAGGAAACAGGAAGCGAGAAGGATGGAGACTGCAGGAACACTGTGAAAACACAGTTGTGCTTCAGGTGTGCTCAGGTGGAGGAACCCACGTAGACTCCAGCAGACCATGCACACCAATGGTCTACAAACTACTGTCCATGGGCCAAATCTGGCCCTCCATCTGTTCTTGTAAATAAAGCTTTATTAGAGCATAGGTTCACCCGTCCATGTACATATTTGCACATGGCAGCTTTACACTATAACAGCAGAATCGAGTAATTCACCCTATGGCCCACAAAAGCACCCTATGTCCCTTTACAAAAAGAGTTTGCCAACTCCTGGCATATTAGATTCACTCAGCTCACTTAACAACAACAAGGGCAGCAGCAGCGGAAATGAAACAAAGTACTACTGATGTTCAGTGAGGTGGGAAAGATCATTTTCCACCCAATACAAAAAAAGAAAAAAAAAAATATATATATATCACAAACCAATTACTTCAGCATTTGATACCTGCTTAGAAGCCTGTTGTCAATAATATCTACTCTTGCCTGAACTTTTGAACTAGATATCCACTCCCTTCATTACCAGTGCATTTAGAATTAGCAGTCATTAGAAAAACTACAGAAAACAAACTTTTTTTCACTTTATTTTAAAAGAAAAATCAGAGAAGTGCATATTGAATGCAGCGCTACAAATAAATGGAAACTCAGCATGCCTTATAAAATGGTCCAGATCTCATTAAATGATTTCTTGGCTATTATCTTTTGGGCTCACCAATGGATCTGAAAGGACTCTCCCGTGAAACTGAATGTTCAAGGTGCTACTCTTTTGAAAGGAAACAGCATATTGAAATCAGAAAAGACAGCACCCTATTGTTAGGAAAACGGATTTCAAATGAGGAGTGCCATGTTCTATCTTTAGGCTTGGCCACTAATATTCCCTTGCAAATTTCTTAACCCTCCCTATGTTTTACTTTCCTAACCAAATGGAGAAAATCATATCCATCTCCTACCCCTTATCTCCCTCCTCCAAACCAGTGATGTGAAAAGGATGCACAAAACAGCATTTGCTGTGAGCTTTTTAAGAGCCCCTCACAGGGACAGGCTAAACATTACATGTACGTTCTCCAAGCTCAGACTGTTCTCCAGGGAGGTGGGGCTCAGTAAATATAAACATGACACAGGAGAACAAAACCAGGGTGTCACAAGCAAATGACCTATTAACTCATCTACTCCAAAGCCTTATTCCAAATATGGCAACACACGATGGAAAACTCTTCATAGATTAAATTTTGGTAATCTCTAAGAGAAAACCTTCAAATCTTCATCCTCTAAGCAATTATTACTTTCTATCAGTATGAATAGCTTTTTCTACAATTTCAGGTGGAAATTCAAAGTAAAGTTTAGTCACTTTGTCCAGCAAAAAAGCTTGGATTGCAGTTGACTATGTGATCCAATAGGTCCCTGCCTCTGATACCCACATCCTTCGCTGCAGTTCAGGCTAAGAAAAGTCCGGGCTTTTGTTCCAGGTATGGGGCTGATGGTGTGGATCAGAGAGCATCTAAGGCCGTAGGACCACAGGGCCCCACCCCATGACAGCAAGCATCAGCTGGTATCACCCTGATCCGAGCCGCTCTCTCTCTCACTCTCTCTCTGATCTGGTCTATACCCACACCTTTGGGAAACGGCTTCTTCATTTTATCCCCTCCATTTTATCCTGCTGAGCAGTGCTCTCAATCAGAGAGTGCTGTCTCCTCAAGCTGACCGGTAATTAGCCCAGTGTTGGGGTGAACACAGGAATCAAGTAGGAACAACTTTTTCAGAAAGAAAAATAATGAAAGGGGGAGGAGGATGAGGAGGGAAAGGAGAAGAGAGACTGACTCTCTTGTCATCAGTGCAAGCTCTGAATGGCCATCTTACCCACCACATGGAGAGTGCCTGCTTGAAAAGGAAGCTGACCAGGAGGAAAGTAGAGTTGGAAGCAGGAGAGAAAAAGACAGACTCTTAACCACACTGAGCCTCTAGGTCCTGCCACAACTGAAGCTACATCCACTCCAGATACCTTAGTTGAGTTTTGGTTAAGTTTTTAGTTTGGTTAAACATTTGGGCTTAAACCAGTTTGAGTTTAGCTTCTGTCACTTGCCACCCAAAGCTTCCTTACCAGTACAGTGAATGCACATCTCAAGCCATCTCATTTAGCTTCACGGAGTGGTCAAGTGACAGAATGTGGGAGGCTCATGGCAACCCATCCCACCCCTACAATCACAGCTCAGCACCTGCCCAAGCACTCACTCATCTGAAGCATGGCCTTAGGCAGTGCTCTGACTCCGTTCTGTTCCGTGACATGTTATGTTTGCAATATGTCAACAGCCTCTTGAATGGTTATTTATTACATTTTTATTTAGCATTGGGTGAGAAAATAATTTCTAAGAATCTTGGAATATATTATTTCTAGAATAAAGCTCACATTGCATCCAGATGCAATTATCCTAATGAGTAACTGTAAATCATCCATCTTTTAAAATCTGGCATGTTTTAAAAATCTGTTAGCTCCTATTACGTTTTGCCAAGCAAGAGTTTCCTGGTTATCTTTTTATCTATTTTTCCTGAATATAACTTTTAATACTTTGTACCCAAATTCTTAAATCTTTTAAAATGATATTAAAGACTCCCATATTACAGTGACTTTCTCCTCCTCCTAAGATCCCACAAGTACCCTACCCTCCAGAAACACTGGATCACTCTTTCCCAGAAAGACCAGAACATTGCTGCCCCAGGATTTGTTCAGGTGGTTCTCTTGGCCCAGAATGGTCTTCCCACCCATATCCCATTCATATATCCAGCCATCCAATCCCAGCCTGTCTCCAGGGGCCCAATTCCCACCTCTTACTTGAAACAAAACTAGGCATCCTAGCCTAGGGCTAACTCTCTCCTCTAGAGTTTGTACCTGTTTGCTACCTGGCATATACTTGGTAGGACAGGGATCCATATGTACGATTAGTTTTATATTCTTGAGGAGGAGCCCTGAGGACTAGTCTTCCCCACACAAGCATGATGTCCCTTCCTGAGCTCTGCCCACACATCCAAGGATAGTAATGATAAAGTGGGGACATAGGGGTGATGACCCAGTAATCAGGGACACCAAAGCCAAAGCCCAGAGTAATCAGCTGCAAAATATTTTGGTGGTCCAGGCCTTCATTCTTTTACATATATACCCTTGGGCCTTTTGTGTCCAAAAAAGTCCTAGAAATCAGTGATTTAGGCACTCTGTAAGTTGCCTTGGAAGCTAACAAACGTGATCCAAAGCCACGCGAGGCATCACCTCTGCTTATGAGTATCTGACATTTCCTCACTGAGCCTCAAATTCATGGAGCTCATAGGGTCCTAGAATGCACTTCCTTTCTCCATTCCTTTCATCTAAGTGTTATCCCATTCCCTTCATCTAAGTGTTAAGTAGCCTCTAAGACCTTTCTGTTGGGAGACTAAAGGGACCCATGCTGCTTCCCTGACTCCTGCACCCCACAGGGACCCCACGTCCTCCAAAATCCTAGGGAAGGAGAGAACTCCATGGCTCATGATGGGCAACTGGTTACACGCTTCCCTGTGTCACTTAATCATCTTCTCATCTCCTCAACTGGATCGCGAGGTCCTCAGTATAGGAACACTTCTTTGCACAGCTGGGTTTCCTTCCCTGTGTCCAGGCCAGAGTCACACCGGGTGAGCATTCAACAGCCATTTGTTTGGTAAGGGGTCTAATTAAGTCTCCTTAGAATGAAATCGCTCCTCTTTCCTCCTAAATGACTTTCTATTTAATTTGTGAGAGCTGATACACGTGTGTATGCACCTGTGCTAAAGAGAACAGTCAGCAATAGACTGAACCATGAGAATGGCAGTAAGAGGGCTGTTGAATACCAAAAGCGAATTAAAACCCTAGAAATTCTCACCAAGGAATCTGAACGCATGGAATTCATTTTGGGCTCCAAGTAGTGTGTTTCAATGTACACGGTCTGTGTACACAACTTAGATATGTCCAAATGGTTGTTATTTGCAGGGGCCCAAGGACTTCAAAACAGGAAACTTGGTCCTAGGTTTCCTATCACTGATCCAATGGGACCTTGCATCAGCCAGTAAACTCTGACTCTCAGGTTCCGCATCTGTCCCGATCCACAAGAATGTTGTGCAAAGGAAATGAGGGAAGGTTCTGACAAAATGATAGTGTTGCATAGTGGATTGGCATGGCCCATGATTTCCTGGAGAGATGCTCCAATTAGTGGCCTTCATGAAAACCTGCTTTGCTGAACTTGAGGTTAATACAGTACAAAACACCTTAAAAAGTTGCCCTGTGCTAAAGCACAATGGGGGCAGGGAGCATCAGGTGCACTGGGCTTGCGTGGGCTCCTGGCTGACATAATTAAACTCCAGACAGGACTATGAATATGCTAAATGGCATCACTAAACCTAGACCCTTCACTTAGATGCATTAATGGGGCTATAGATCAACTATTATGTCACAGAGTGTGTTCTGGATGCATTTTAAAATTAACTATTCATAGGGGATCATTTTCAAAGAGTATTTACATGTTGGAGGCTCAGCACCCGAGTGATGCACCTGTTCCCTTTGAACAGCCCTCTCATCTGTAAAGCCTGGAACACCTGTGAACATTTAAACTGGCTTGGGTGACAGCCGTGTGATCGTCAGCATATGTGCTCGGATCAAAGCCCATACCCTCAAACTGTAAAGGAAGAAAACACCAGATATCCTAATGCCATGATACAGGCAAAGCCCACCATACAGGAAAGGTTCTTTGTGACACCAAAGCGAATGTCTAGCAGGACCAGGGCCTGGACAATCAGACCAAAACAAACTTTCACCAAGAAAGACTTCAGTGCACCAGACTCTTTCTTGTCCAAATCTATCCCTGATGGTCAATGTCTCCTGAAAACTCAGTGCCTGGTTGTGTACTAAGCACAGCTAGGCCTTTTAATCTCTCCTCAAGCTGCACCGAGCCTTGAAATCAATTCAACAATTATTGATTCGGTGCTTATTGTGCATCCAGCCCTCTGTGAGCTGAGAGTCATTTATTTAAATGGTATAATGGATGTAGGAACAAGGATCTTTCACTGCAGCTTGGTTCACTATATTGAAAATATGGAAACAACTTTGATCCCCACCAATGGTAGTCTTGAATAAATTTGGGTGCAGCCACTCAATGGAGTATTGTGCACAGACATCAAAAAGAATGAAGGAGATTTACATATACAGATCTGGAAAGATGTCCAATTAGAGTATGTGGAAAAAAGTTACACAGTAGAGTTTATGATGGGACCTCATTAAAAAATATATATACACACACACATACATATATGCACATACATATGCACACACATATATCATTAATCTATATGAATATAATCATACATATAGAGAAAATCTGAGGAATACATATGCTAAATTTATGATAGTGGTTACTTCTAGGACACCAAATTTGTGTTGAGAGGCATTACACGTTCCAGTAATGCATGAATTTCTTTCCATTTGTTTCTACTTCTGTTATGATCACCTACAAAAGGTCATGTCAAAACGATATACTAGACCTTCTTCTCTCAATGGAGCCTCCAATATCCTAACCACTCCCACTGATGACCATCAGCTAAGTTCCCTAATGTTCCAGCAAATAAGAAACCACAAATACTCTCCTAGAGATACACACGTAGACACGTACATTTGGAGGACTGAAAGAGCAGATGCAGATGACAACACATTCCCACTTCCCCTACTGGATTTATAGCACTTCCTTTCCTCATTAATTCCCCACTAAAAGATTGAGTTTGGTTAAGATCTTCCTAAAAGCAAAGATATCTTTGGGAAGATCCTTCAGAGAACATATGGTTTCTAGGAAAATGTTTTTTAAAAATTACCCCAATAATATTCCATTACACAGAGCTGATCCAAATGTCCCAAACATTTCTTACAATGAAGTTGGACATGAATCAATAGGAAAGCTTCCTTCATAGCTCCAAAGAATTCCTACTTTCACTGAAATTTATTGAGCCCTGATCAT